>NC_080038.1:99200573-99512343 GCF_030020395.1 Manis pentadactyla | reverse complement strand
TACCTTCTTTTAAAATAATAGTAACAGTACCTAGCATTTACTGAACTCTTGTTATGTGCTAGACACTTGGTATGTGTTAGTGTTTTAAGCACTTTATTCATAATAACTGTTTTCAACAACTGTGATTACTTTTATTAGTGCAGTTTTAAAGTTGAGGAAAATTAACATGGCTGATATCTGTACCAAATTTATAGTGGACCACAAAATAAATTTCATGATGTATTTATGTGTTTTGAGTATCTTAGAACATAGCCATTTTGTACAATGATTATCTTGCCTGCTTTTACTATTTTAAGCTCTGGGGGGCACTATAACAAATTGTGGGAATCTGAGGGGAGAAAAAATGAATAACGTATTATTGGGTCAAAAACTTTTTTCTCTTACTCTATTGTGTAATTAATCTTAAGCAGGTTCTTTAATATAATACTACATCAGGGGACATTCATATGTAGGTGTGATAACTACTCAAGTAGATATCTTGGGGAGATATATTATAAGCAGATTGTTGGTAGAGCAATACAAAAGACACCAAATATGTGCCCTCAGTCACCGTATATCTGTATTGTGTGAAGTATTATTTTAAAAAAATGGGTGCTATTTCCTCCCAATTCCAGTAATTACCCAAAATAAGTAGATGTTAAATTCATCTTCTATGAATTAGCTGGAAGGCCCCAGAATATGATGATACAGTATTATTAGGTATCAATTCCACTGAATATATAGTGTGGGAGAGGTGATGGAGCAGATATGGAAGATTTCAAACCAGTTCTTCTTGGATAAACAATAGAGGTAGTTGATGTTTAATGACTCTGTCAGTAAATGCAGTAAAAATCTGTCATTTCCTTTTTTCATTCAACAATTACTGTTGAACACCTATGATCTGCTAGATACTTATTTTAGCACTGGAGATTCAACAGTGAACATAAAGTACCAAAACTCAGGGAGCTTACTTATTTTTTGTTTTCTAAGTTTGGATTTTTGTTTATTGTATTGTTTATAGAGAGGACACATACATATATTCCCTTAAGTGGAGAGAAAGTGGGAATTATATATTTTATTTATTTAAAATACTAGATGCTATTTATGCATAGCAGTAGTGAAAGAACTATGGGAAATTCTAAAGAATAAATCAGTTTCTGCTCTTAAAAGGCTTAAATTAGTTACATTAGTGGTTTCCAACAAGGGTTGATACTGTCCTCCCCTCAGGGAATATTTGTCAATGTCTGGAGATATTTTTAGTTGTCACAACTTGTAGGGGAGGGTAGTGCTACAGGTAGCTAGTGGTTAGAGGCCAGGAATGCTGCTAAACATTCTCCAGTGAACAAGACATCCCCACAACAAATAATTTTCTGGCCCAAAATGTCAAGAATGTCAAGTTGAGAAACCCTGAGTTAGACAGACAAACTATATACATTAAATGTTTTGTTTTAATCACAGTATTTAAATTTTGTTCATCACAGTATTAGGTGACAAATGGTAAATGAGTGATGTAACAAGGTGACAGAGATAAGAGAAACATCATTCTAGAATGAAATGTTTATCGATAGAAATGTGGCTCAAGCTGAAGTATGTCCCTCCTGCTTGAAACAGAGAAAAGCCTACAACACTGCTACTTTCTGACTTCATCTCCTGGCACTCTCCCCCTCACCCCTCCACTCCAGCCAACTGGCTTTTGCATTTCCTTGGAAATACCAAGTATTCTTCTGCTCTCAGGGAATCTGCTCTTGCTGTTCCCTCTGACTCAACTGCCCTTTCCCAAGATACCCACATACACACTTCCTCACCTCCTCAGGTCTCCGCTCTGTTCAATCTCTTAATGAACCCTTCTTTAATCATACTCTGTATAAAATATTAACTTCTGCCCCCTCAGCTGCCTTTCCCCTTATTACGTTCTTTGGTGTCCATAGCAAGACTGTGCCTTGCCCAGAGCAGGCACTCAAGAAATATGTGCAGAGTGAGTGAATTAGTTAAAGATTAATAATGGGAAGGTTCTTCATCCTAGGCTATGAGAAGAAGCTTGATAAAGGAGCCCGACTACTATTATCCCCAATGACCTAAAACAGTGCTGCCTCATACTAGGTACTTCATAGTAAATGAACAGTCATGAAATAGCAAAGGGAGAGTAATCAAAACAAGTCTATAACCACCTTTGAAAAGTATTCATAGGAAACTTACCACATTTTGTGTATATTCGCACATCTAACTATTAATTCCGAGTATTCTTACAGCTTTTTCACTTTACATTCGTTCCATATACATTCTTTGTAGTTTAGGAGTGGTTTCTGAAATTGCACACCCTAGCTGTATTTTAAGCCAGGTATCCTTTAAAACATAAGTACATTTTATGAAGTCTAACCCAAAGGCAGCTCTTTACCAAGCCAGTTCTACAATTTTTTGTTTTCATTTGCAGTACTCACTAATTCACCAACCCTGCATTCAGCAAAATACTTTAAGGGAGGACTTTCTGGGCTAGGCTGTGCATACGTTATCTGGTTTTGTTCATACTAAAGGAAACCCATATTATCACATTCAGTGATACATACGTGCACTATATATCAGAGCACACCAGTGAAGGTATATACACATTCAACATATATTCAGTATACCAACTGTGATTTACTTTCTGTTGGTGGTCCATGGCTCAAACCCTCAAACCCCTGAGCTATGACTACTTGCACTGCACGTACGTACACCTTCTCTTTTCCATTGCCTTTCGGTGTCCTCCCTTCTAGAAGGGCCACGAGCGCTCCTTCCCTTCCCTCTTGCTACGCTTTAGGAACCAGGGCGCCCAATGCTTTTCCTGCTACCCCTCCCGTGGCAATCCCGCGGGCACCAGAACCGAGGACCCGCTACGTAACCGCGCTTGTGGCTGCCTAGTAACAGCGCCGGAGCAAAGGAAGTGCGCCGATCTGGGGGCGGGGCTAGAGAGCCGACGCACACTCGCGAAACGACGTGCAGCCCCCTTCGGGGGAGGAGCCTTTTCAGTCGACCAGGCTGAGTAGCGGTTGTCTCCCAAGCGCGCGGTTTCTTACTCTCTCCCTTTGAACTGGGAAAATTAGCTTTGGGGAGTGAAGAGGGTAGTCAGTGGCCTGACGATCACGTCTGGTGAGTTAGGCCGGCCTGAAGCCAGCCCCACACATGCTAGGCTAGACCGGCCGAACCTTGAGAGAAGTGGGGCTAGCGTCCCGGGAGGGGTGATCCGAAGGGCCGTGGCCCAAGGGCCCAAGTCCTGGATCCGAAATGTTCTTGAGCAAAGAACGGACTCAACCTCTCCAGTGGATCACCCCTTCGGAGGTGGTGCCTGTCGCTGTGCTGGCTGTCCAAAGGTACCTGTTAGAGGATGAGCCACGCGACGGGATACCGAAACCGCCTCTTTACTGCTTTGATGTGACGATCTCCGACGGGGTGTACCAGGAGAAGTGCTACCTGGTCCTCAGCCTCAACGATCTCGTATACAAAAATATTCTGAAAGTTGGCATAGAAATGAGAATTTCCAGAGTGTCGTGTCTTCACAACGAGAGAACAGGCCAGGGGATCCTGTGCATAGATAGCATCCACTGTGGGAAGACCTTGGACACTATTTCTTTAGAAACTTCCTTTAGTAAGAGTGTGCACGAGGAGATACAAAAGAGGCTTTGAAGGGGCGGTAGGAGTCATTTACCTGGCGCTGTGGAATAAGGAAGACCCGTATGGAGATATCCGGCTAAGGAACAAGAAACTTGAGGAACACAGTTGTTATGGTAAGGAATTAGAGGCAACAACGGTGGGTTAAAAAATAGTTTTTAGGAGCCTGGCGTTAATGGGAAAGGAAAAGGAGGTGCTTTGGTATTGTTGAAGTATTACAAGCCACAAGTGGTAGGAGACAAATTTTCCTGAATAACAGAGAGGCGCTCGCTTAATGAAATTTACACAGCCTGAGGCTGGCTTTTATGCCTGAAACAGCTTACATCTGATCTGGCAAACATCCTGATTTGCAGTCAGTATTCCGCATGTGTTCATTATGTTTTTGACTACAGTGGAATTAGTCGTAGTTTCATTGCCATTCCATTTGTGGAAATAGTACTTTCGGTGTCGGTTGGAGAGTGCGTAGATTTGAATTAGGCATAAAAGTTGTAAATATTTGTGGGTTTTGCATGTTTTAAACCTTTTTAATTCAAAAAGGATGTTTCTTGATTTATTCTTTAATAGTTTACATTAATGAAATGCCATTGTGTCTTTGAGTGTAGCATTTATATAAATAGTGCCTTTTTGAATGTGTGATTTCTGCGGGAAGGCTTAGAATTCTCATGTTTTTGTTTCTTATTTCTTAGAACGGATAGTAGTGATCTGAGACGTTCAGTTCTTCTGTATCAGAAGTAGGAAGTTAACCGGAAAATGCCAGCTCGTCATCAGCAATTGCTCTAAAATGTGTTTCATGTCTTAGAGATGAAGTAAGGTGAATGATAGTAACAACTGGCATGTATGAATACGGAATATGGAGGAAATAAAATGCAAAAAATGAAAGCGAAAGTACTGAAGGGAGAAAGATGATAATTTTCTGTATTTACTGCTTTTTAGGTGGTTTTTTCACGCATTATAGTCATAATGCTAGATCATAACGTTACTGTGACGTGTAACAGCAACGAACCTGAAAGTGAAAAGATGACTGGGTCAAAATGTGCAATTAAAGTAATATCTAGTTATAAGGTGGAAAAGGTTTTTTAGAAATGTGTAGCCAAAGGTAATTTAAATAACTTAAGCTTTAAAAGCAGGATCATCATTTCAGGGATGACATAACGGAATGATTTTTGTGTCAAGCATGGAGTAAGGCTGCCTGGCCATACTACTCTAAGTGTTGATCATTTTATTTTTAGAATTGGTTGTATAAATTAAAAATCAGTATGTAGAAGAAGATTTAAGGGGGAAATAATTTGTAAAAATATTTTATTTTTCTGATTATGAAAGTAATATCTATTCATTATTGAAACCATATTGTTACTACAAAAAGTAAAGCCATGTGCTAAAAAATACAAACTACAGATTTATAAATATATTGAATTAAAAATGTAAGACACAAGTATAGTAAAATGACAAAATCTAGAAGTGGTGTATTGGTGTTCTTTCAGGTTTGCTGTGTGTTTGAAAGTTTTAAATAAAATGTTGGGGTGGAGTGAAAGACCCCTTTTACCTCCCCCTATGCCTTCAACTTTCAAAACTCCAAATTGTCAGCAGTTTGGTGTATAACTTTGAAAAAAATAATTGTATGGTATTGCATGATTTAGTATTCCCAATATCCCAGGCATCTTTAATGTACATCCATACATATATTCTTCTGCAGTGTGGAGGCAGTGATTATATAAAATCATGCCCATGTGAATGAGTAATTTGTCATTATAGCAGTTATTTGATTTTCAGGTTTAGATCCAGTGCTGAACAACATTAGGTTTTATACATATTTGTTCATTATGTTCATGTATTTCTGTTGAATGGGTGTATTGCTGGAAGTGAAATTGCTGGTTATAGAGTATTGAATTTTTAATCTAATGGATGTTGACAAATCACGTTCTGAAAAGGTTGTACTAATTAACATTCCCATTTCCCCATATCATACTATTTTTAATTATGTCTTTTTGACTTTTTCTAATGAATTTCCAGGATTTCTTTGCTAATGGGTGTTAAGTTTTTGTGTATGTATTACAAGTTCTTCTCTCACACTGCCCCTTTTCTCTTTTGTTTATGGTGTGCTTTTTTGCTTTCAGAGCTTTCCTATTAAGGTATACTGTGTACACAGTAAAGTAGGAAAGTCTTACAAATACAGGTGAGTATATATATATACACACACACATACACACATATATGTATACACACACACAGATTAAGATACAGAACATTTTAAGCACGCCAAAAGGCTCCATCATGCCCTCTTCTGGTCAATAGCCTACTCCAAAAGTAACCAATATTATAATCTCAAAGCCAGCTTTTTAAAATGGAAGTAGATCATGCCTTAAACTCTTCTGCCTCAATCTCTCCATGACTCTCCATTGCACTTAGAAAGCGACGCAGACCTTCTACAAGGGTGCAGATGGGATTACAACCGTCAGTATGCTCTGTAAAGATGCCTGATAGTAAATATTTTTGTCTTTGCTGGACGTACCATCTCTGTTGCAGCTATTCAATTTTACTATTGCATAGTGAAAACAGCCATAGACAATATGTAAAGAAAGGGGTTTGGCTATATTACAATAGAACTTTACTTACAAAAACTGGCAGTATGCCAGATTTGGCTTAGGGGCCATAGTTTGCCAACCCCTGCTCTTCAGAATCCCCATCATTTTGTTTCAGAAAACCAGCCCTCTTTTTGATCCTCAGAACTCGAAGCTCTTTCCTGCCTCAGGTGCTTTGCTCTTACTCTTTCCTCTCTGTGGAATGTTCCCTTCCATCCTTAGGTTATAACTCTAAGATATAAAACATATTAGAAAAGGATTATTTAAACATATATTCCCTCCCCTTTATTATTACTGCATCACCATTCAATTGCCCTTCATAGAATTTATAGCACTCTGAAATTATTCTGTTTTTTTCTCCTCCCACAAGTTTATAAGATCTATGAGGGCAAGAACTCTTGTTTTATTTTTTTTCATTGCTATGGGTCATTTCCTTTATACCCACAACAATGTCTGGCACATAGTAGGCATTCAGTGAATGTTTATTGAATAAAGGAATGAATGAATGAAATTACATTAATGGATTTTCTAATGTTGAACTACTTTTGAATCTCTACTTGGTCATGGTTGTTATTTTTACATCTGAAAAACTACGGAAGTGAATTTCATCCACAGGTTTTGTATTTTTGGGGGGGATACTATTTTATTCCAATTTAGGTATCAGGTTAATTAATATTAGCCTAGTAGAATGGACTGGAAAACTTCCCTGTTTTTCTTGTATTTACAGAAATCATGTGTTCACTGAAGGGTTGGTAGAATTTACCTCTAAAACTGTCTGAACCTAAAACCATGGTCCAGGATTGGGGGTTGGAAGAATGACTCCTTTTCAATTCTTTGTAGAAAAAGTAATGAAATGAATAATGCTTCTTGAGTCCATTTTTGAGAGTTAATATTTTACTAGGAAATCTCATTTCACCTAGGTCTCAAAGTTCTACAAAATAGTCTGTATTTCTTCATCTCTATCTTTTTAGGTACATCCCCTTTTACATTCCTAATGTTTGTGTGTTCACCCTTTTTTATGATCAGCCTTGCCAGAGGTTTGTCTATCTTATTGCTTTTGAAAGAAAAATTTTTGGCTTTGCTAATTAAGAAGTCTAGAGTGGGAAATATTTTCTACTTTATTTTTACCATCATCTTTAGTTCCTTTTACTTCCCTTGTTCACATGTTTTTTTGTACTACCTTCTTGAGTTTAATGTTTGGTTTATTTTTGCTTGTTTATTTCTTTCAAAAGCTTTTAAAATTCTGAAATTTCATGTGGGTACTGCTTAGATTTCATTTCTCCTCATTACCCTTATCTTCTGATTTTAAATTTGAGTTCCTCTTTGACCACCAAAATCTTAGAAAAACTTACTTATTAGATATGAAGTTCCTTATTATACCAAGTTTTTGAATTTTAATTAAAATATTCCATATTCTAATTTTTTAATCAATTTTACTTGCCCATTTTCTCTGACAGGAATATTGGCTTCTCTTTATGATGGTGGTTTTGTTCATTTCTTCTTATAATTTTAAAAGTTTTTGATTTAGATGTTGTATACTGTGTAAAGTTTCATAACAGTAATGTCTTGTTGGTGGATTTTACTCTATTAATATGGAATTTGTCTTTGTGTCCCTTTTTGCCTTGAATTATATTTTTTCTGATAGTAATATTTAGCACTTCCCCTGTCTTTTAGTTAACATTTAGGGCAATGGTTCTCAAATGTGAGTGGGTATCCATATTATTTTAAAATCCAAAGTATTTTGAAATGAAAATTGCTAGCCCCTACTGCCAGTTTCTGATTAAGTAGGTCTGTGGTAGGGTCTTATAAGGCGCATTTCTAACAACTTCACTAGTGGTAATGATACCGGTGGTGCAAAGGCCACACTTTGAGAACAACTGGCTTAGTGTATGTATCTTTGTTCATCCCTTTATTTCCATTTTCTTTTGGGTTTGTCTCTTTTAAGAAACATATAGGTAAGATTTTGCTTTTTAACCCAAACCACTTGTTTTCCTTTTATGAGAGGAATTTAATCCAGTTAAATTTAATGTGATTAATGATGTTTATAATCTGTTCTTGCAATCCTACTTTATATTTACTGTATTCCATCTTTTTTTTAGTTTTGCAGGATTAAAATGTTTTTCCTTCTAGTGCTTTAGAAGTTACACATTACATTCATAGTCTTCTAATGGCTTCCCCTAATATTTTCCCCTAATGTTTTAACAAAATTATTCAAACTTATACTTTTGTGACAATCTCCAGAATTATTCAGAATTTATAATATCTACCTCCCAAACAAGACGTTTAGAATACTGCTTGGTTATGAAGCAGTTTGGCATACAGCTATATTGGATTTCAAAGTATTTGATTTGGGATTTTTACATCATAAATGGCTTGGGCTCGCAGCTCTGGCAAAATTATAAAAAATGGTTGAAAATAAAGAAACAGCCAAAGATATACCTAATATATACTAAACAAATGGTTAATATGAGATAAAATATATGGCAAAACTGTAAGGATAAGGAGAACAATATACATGATAAAAGTGACATTCCATCAATAAAGTAACAACTCTTAAATGTATGTACATCTAAATAACCTCAAAAGTGTAACTAACCTGATATATCAACCAACTTGACTTAATTGATATTTATAGTACACTTATCCAACAATGGCAGAATACATATTCTGTTCAAGTACACATGGAACATTTACCAAGATAGACCATATTGGCCATAAGACAAGTCTCAGTAAATTAAAAGAACCTAAGGGAAAAAAATAAACCCAAATAAAAAAGATGGAACGATATTCTGTATGTCATCAACTCCAAGGTATCCATTTTTGCATATTTTAATATCTCTGAAATTAGAACACATATTCCGTAATAAATTGTACATCATGATTTAATTGGCACCGTCTTTCTTAGTGGCGCATAAAATAGTGGTGTTTTTACACTTCACAGCATTTTAGGACAATAAAATATAATAAAATTTGAAACAAATTACTGAAATATAAAACAAAAAAATAGAGAACAGCAAAACCTAAAGGCAGTTCTTTTAAAACATACACAATAGGGAAACATGTAGCAGTATTGACCAAGAATAAAAAAGAAAACTACAAATAAAGTTGTAAAACAGTAAGAGTATAGAAGTTTCAATGTACTAATCATTTTAAAAATCACAAGAGAACAAATATTGTAATAGCACTTGTGCATATTTCTAAAAACATCCAAAAACCGAACTATTATTTTTCATTGATGTATATAGGAGTCTACTTTGGATTAGAAAGACATATAGCTAATTAATGATATCAGCTGCCTCTAAGGAAGGAAAGAAGAGGGGAATGTGATCAGGAAGAGTGAAAAAGGAAATTTAAACCACAACTTCAATGTTCTATATATTTTATTATTTTATTCATGTTTAATATGAAGCATCCTGACATGAGCAAGCTAAATGCAAATAATTTATGAGAGAATGGGAGAAATTTGAACAAAATACTTGAAAATGTTTTAAAATTTTTATTTATTATGAATAATTTAGGAGGTATATCGTGTTTATTTTCTTTTAAAAAGTCCTTATCATTTAAAGACACATATTGAAGTGTTTATGAATGAAATGATACCTCAAGGATATTGTGGGGTTCATTGTACTCTCCTATCTACTTTTGTAGTTTTAAAACTTCCACAGTAAAAAAGTTTAAAGCAAAGATGGCAGAATAAAAGTCTGAAGATGTGTAATTCCAAGTGTGGGGTATACTGGCATTTACTATGCTATTCTTTGCATTTTTTCAGTTTTTCTATCTTAAAAAAGAAAGAATAAAGAGTAGGTTCAAAACATAGCATGTACAGGTGATCCCTGAACTAACTCTTAAAAGATGAGTAGAGATTTGCCAAATTAGGCACGTATATACAGGCACAGAACAGTTTTCAGAGGTACAAAGATAAGGAATTTCGTGGAAACCTCAAGGAGCTACCAACTGTTCTGATGTTGCTGGAGCATAAAGTGTGAGGCACGGAATAGTTTAATGGCTGAACAAATATTAAAGGTCAGCATCAATGGAGGACCTAATATGCTATATGAAGAAATTTGGGCTTTATTCTCTAGAAATTAAGGAAGAAATTTTGGAAGATATTAAGCAGTGGTTGGCATAATTTGATTTTAATTTTAATAGCTTGTTCTGACCACTATGTGGAGGACAATTTAAGAAAAACAACTCTAGAGTCAGAGAAGCAAGTCGATGATGATAAAAGCCAGGAATACAGCATAGATGCCTCATTTACCTACATCCTGTCTTAATTTAGTGGATTCGGTATTCTAGCTGGGTTAGGCAATTGTATTAATTTGCTACGGCTGCCAAAATATGCCACAGTCTGGGTGGTTTAAACAAAAGAAATTTATTTTCTCATAGTTCTGGATGCTAGAAGGCCAAGATCAAGGTGTCTGCAGGTTTGTTTTAGCCCAGTACCTCACTCCATGGCTTGCAGATGGCTGTCTTTTCTTGCTGTGTCCTCACATGGTTCTCTCTCTGTGCACACACATCCCTGGCCTCTCTGTGTATCTAAAGTTCCTCTTTATTCCTTTTTATGGCTGAAATACACACACATACACACACCCCACATTTTGTTTATCCATTCATCTGATGACGGACCCTTGAGTTGTTCCCTCTTTTCACTATTGCGTATAGTGTTACTGTGAACATTAGTGAGCTGGTATTTGGGTCCCTGTTTTCGGTTCTTAGGGGCATATACCTAGGAGTTAATTTTTGTTTATGGCATAAGATAGTGGTCTAGTTTCATTCTTTTACATGTGGGTATCCAATTTTCCCAGTACCATTTGTAAAAGAGACTGTCCTTCCTCCATTGCATATTCTTGACTTTGTTATAAACTGATTGTCTGTATATGTGTGTGTTTATTTCTCGACCTCTCAATTCTGTTTCATTGATCTATATGTCTGTTTTGTTAGCAAATACCCTACTGTCCTGATTACTATACCTTTGTAGTATAGTTTAAAATCTAGGAGCATGGTACCTCCAGCTTTGTTTTTCTTTCTCAAGAATGCTTTGGCTGTTTAGGATCTTTTGTGGTTCCATACACATTTTAGAATTACTTGTTCTTGTTTTGTGGAAAATGTCACTGGAATTTTGAGGGATTGCATTGAATCTGTAGATTGCTTTGAGTAGTGTGGGCATTACAACAATAGTAATTCTTTTAATCCATGAGCACAGAATATCTTTCCATTTATTCATGTCTTCTGTTTCTTTCATCCATATCTTACAGTTTTTAATATACAGGTCATTCACCTCCTTGGTAAAAGTTATTCTTTAGGCATTTTTATTCTTTTTGATGCAATTGTAAATGGGATTGTTTTCTTAATTTTTCTTTCTGATAGATAGTTTGTTCCTGGGGTATAGAAATGCAACAGATTTCTTTATACTGAGTTTGTATCTTACAGCATTACTGTATTTGTTTATGCTAACAGATTTTTCAGTGGAGACTTTTGGGTTTTCTTTATATGGGATCATGTCAGCTGCAAAGAGTGACAGTTTTACACCTTCCTTTCTGATGTGGATGCCTTTTGTTTTATTTATTTATTTATTTATTTATTTTACCTTACTGCAGTAGGTAGGACTTGGAATACTCTGCTGAGTAGAATTTGTGAGTGGGCATTCTTATCCTTTTTCTGATCTTAGAGGAAAAGCTTTCAGTTTTTTACTTTTGAGAATGTTATCTGTGTGTTTATCAGATATGGCCTTTACTATGTTCAGTTATATTCCTTGTATACCCATTTTATTGAGAGTTTATATCATAAATGGGTGTTAAATTTTGTCAAATGCTTATTCTGTATCAATTGAGATGATCATATGATCTTTACCTTTCATTTTGCTAATATGGTTTATCATGTTGGTTTATTTGTGGATGTTGAATTATTCTTGCCACCCTGGAATAAATCCCACTTGCCCATGGTGTATGATGCTTTAGTGCTTTGTTGAATTTGGTTTTGCTAATATTTTGTTGAGGATTTTTGCATCTATGATCATCAAGGGTAATGACCTGTAATTTTCTTTTTTATGGTATCCTTGTCTGATTTTGGTATCAGGGTAATGCCGACCTTGTAAAATAAGTGTGTAAGTGTTCCCTTCCACAGTTTTTTGGAAGAGTTTGAGAAGGGTATGTATTAAATCTTCTTCAAATGTTTGGTAGAATTCCCCAGTGAAACCGTCTGGCAATGGATTTTTTCCAACGGTTGTTGGAAGATTTTTGATTACTGTTTCCACCTCCTTACTAGAAATTGATCTATTCAGACTTTCTATTTCTTCATGACTCATTCTTGGTAATATGTGTATTTCTAGGAATTTATCCATTTCTTCTAGGTTGTCCAATTTGTTGGCATATAATTATTCATATTAGTATCTTATAATACTTCGTGTTTCTGTGGTATCAGTTATACCCTCTGTTTCATTTATGATTTTATTCATTTGAGCCCTCTTTTTTGATTTGTGAGTCTAGAAAAAGGTTTTGTCTTTTTTTTTCATTTAGAACATATTCTGCCTCTTGATTTTCCCTGACTCTCTGTGTTTGTTTCTATATATTAGGCATATCAGCTACCTCTCCCAGCCTTGAAAGATTGGCCTTGTGTAGCAGATGTCCCATAAAACTCAGAAGCATATGCCCACCAACCACCAGTGTCAGGCCCTCAGTCTTTGTCTCCTGTGTAAGCTTTATGAGCCTGCCTGCTATAGTGGGGCCATGGCTGCAGTGTGAGGGTGAGCAGGACTCTCACCCAGCCCAGGAGCTGCCTCAGCACAGGGCTGGGTAGGGCTGTGGGGGGTGCACCCACTGGTGACAAAAGGCTAGAAAAAGAGTTAAATAATAGTACCTGCCAGTGTCAGAACAACCAAAGTCAGAATTCGATTGCAGAAATGGCCCCTGCCAGTGTCTTCATCCTCAGAGAGAGTCCCATGAAGTTTGTGCCTCTCTAGCAGACACTTCAAGATTAATAAGTGGGCCTCATTCACATATTGTCTAGGCGCATTTCAAACTGGTGTTTTTGCACTGAGTCCCAGTGTGTTAGGTGTGCATGAGCCTTTTAGGAGCAGGTTCTTGGTTCCCTATAGTTCTATGATTTTCCTAGATGTAATACACATTTCAAAACCAGGCATTTTAGGAGTTTATCTCTCCTGTGCAGGATCTAGGGGTGGGGTGCCTGAGTTAGAGAACAGACCTTTCCCTTCTCAGGGAAAAATTCCATATTTTTGAGATCCCTCCTGATTGTGTACCACCACACCTGGGGTGGGTTGGTTTTTTATTGGCAAACTCTCTCTCTGCCTCTCCTCCCCATTTTGATGCTGCCTTTTTATCCCTTTTCGTGGAAGCTCTGTTCACGCAGTTTTCAGAGGAAATTAGTCCATAATGTAGTTGTAAATTTGTTGTGTCTCTGGGAGAAGGTGAGTTCAGGATGATTTTATGCCATCATCTTGGACCGCTCTCTCTGCAGTTTTTTTACTTGTCTGAACAGAGGTAAGTCACTCAATCACTCTATGCCTTAATTTATTCATCTATAAAATGGGTTGCATCCATTTTTTGCCTCACAAAGTTAGGTTAAGGCTTTTTAACAAATGCTTATTTGAAAGCAATTTCTAAACTGTAAATGTTAAACTGAGTCATCATATGTATTGAGTCCCTCTGTAGAAAAAATACATCTAAGAACTAAATAAAAATATTCATTTAATTTTTACAGACTATATGAGTATAGGCCCTTGGTTATGTTAACCCCACATGAATAACTCGTTTAGTTTTTACTCTTTGAGAACATTCTGTTTTTCTCAATAAATGATTTCACCCAATCAGTATGAAGAATTGCCTTTAAATTTCATCTCTCTTTGTTTCTTCCCTGACTATTAACAATACTGAAAACATATTGATAACTTTGAGTTATTTGGGAGAAATCTTTAAATAAACTGAGAAGTAAGTGGTCCTAATTATTTTATAAAAAGCAAGACTTCTACAGAAATGTAACTAGAGTCCATATTATCTCCATTGATGAGCAGACGCCAAACTATTCTGTTTGTGTCCCAAGCCCTGAGTATGCCATTTCTGTTTCAGGGTAGTTTTTCAAGAAGTGGCTTAGAAATGAAGTTGATAGTGGTTCTCCATAATTTTCAAAGCTCTTTTGCATTCATTTTTTTTCTTTTTTATTACTGACATAATTGGCATATGACATTACATTTGTTTCAGTTGTACAACATAATGATTTGATATTTCTGTCTTTCTAAATGATCACCACAGTAAGTCTAGTTAATATCAATCACCATACATAGCTCCTTGTGGTGAGAATTTCAAGGTTTACTCTCTGAGTAACTACCATATAGGCAATACAGTATTGACTATAATCGCCCTACTGTACATTACATCCCCATTTTGTAACTGGCAGTTTGTATCTTTTGACCCCCTTCACTGATTTCATCCACCTTCCATGCTCTCTTCTGGCAATCACCAATCTGTTCTGTGTATCTATGAGCTCAGGTTTTTGTTTTTTTGTTCTTAGATTCCACATAGAACTGAGATCATACGGTATTTGTCTTTGTCTGTCTGACTTTTTTCACTTAGCGTAATACCCTCAAGGTCCATCCATGTTGTTGCAAACAGCAAGATTTCATTTATTTTTATGGGCTGAAGAATATCCATTTACATATACCACATATTCATTATCCATTAATCCATCAATGACCACTTGGGTTGTTTCCATGTCTCGGCTGTTGTAAATATGGGGCTGCATATTTCTTTTTGAGTTAGTGTTTTTGTTTTCTTCAGATAAATTCCCAGAAGTGAAGCTGCTGGATCATGTGGTAGTTATATTTTTGCTTTTGTGAGGAGTCTTCATGCTGTTTTCCAAAGCAGCTGTACCAGTTTTTACATCCCCACCTAGAGTGTGCAAGTGTTCCCTTTTTTACACATCCTTACCAGCACTTGTTATTTGTCTTTTGATAATTACAATTCTAAGAGTTGTGAATTGATATCTCATTGCAGTTTTGATTTTCATTTACTGATAATTAGTGATGTTGAGCACGTTTTCCTCTACGTGTTGGCCATCTGTATGTCATCTTTGGGAAAATATTTATGAAGATCCTCTCCCCATATTTTAATTGGATTGTTTTTTTACTAGTGAATTGAATGAGTATTTATGTATTTTAGATATTAACCCCGTATCAGTATATGATTTACAATTATTTTCTTCCATTCAGTTGGTTGCCTTTTCATTTTGTCAGTACTTTCCTTTGCTGTACAGAAGCTTTTCAGTTTGATGTAGTCCCACTTGTTTTTTATACTGCAGTTTAATTAATGAATTAGATTTATATGTGTAACATGGCTAAAAGTATATTCCCAGAGATGTTTCATGATAGGTTTGGAAATTATGTGTGTAAATTAAAAAGTCAGTCATTTTGTGAATACATGTTAATTTGTGTGTGTGGTTTGATTGTGCTGTGCATTTTGAAGACTACAGCGTTTAACATCTTATCCTTTATATCTGGTAACTTGGATAAGTAGATAAGACACGCACTGAAAAGTTTAAAATAATCAGTAATAGTACTGCTGAGATTATTAAACATTACAGATAGCCTCTGCCTTACACAATCCTTTAAAAAGTCTTTTATATACACTTGCTACCAAGCATAGACCTGTTCTTTTGTTCCTTTCTAGGCATATAGATCTTGACCCAGGGTGGGGTCAGTGAAAGCAAGGGGTGAATAGACAAAGAAAATAGCTGTTCTCCCTCCTACATGCCAACATACACCCCATCACTCTTATCCACATAATGAAATGCTCAGAGTAGATTTTTTGAAGAAATGAAGTCAGCATGCCTACATACATACATTTGTAATGTCTTTTTTTTTACCTTAAAACATATATATACGTGGTATTCTCCTAAATTTTTTCCTCAGGAAAACATAAATCGTCACCAGAAATAAGGATAAAATGAATCATTAAAACAACAGTGATCATTATGTCATACGTACTCACAAAAATATAATTTTGCTAGGTAATGAACCTGTATCTTAGTTATGCATCAGGCTTGAAACATAATGTGTTTCATATGGTAATTTTAGTACTATTCAAACTAAAAATAAAAGACTTTTAGTTAATAATTTTCCATCTTAGTTTTAGAAAAACCTGAATTCTGAGATGTATTTTGTTTCTTTTCTAGTTATTTCCTTTTAAATCTTGCTGTTCAGTGACTTCCATTATCACTTCTATTGAGTTAATACCCATTTGAATTAATTTTGTTCATTTAATTGGGGTAGGTAATTACAGTTACAAGTTACTAAATTAAAAAACACAGCATGACTTTTCAGAGGAACGTTTCCTATAAACATCTCTACCTTGTCAGTCCTTAGTTTCAACACTTAAATAAGAAAACAGGCATAGAAAATATTCTGACGTACTCCTGACAAAGTTAATCATAGTATTTTTTTCTGTAAGGTACATGTAATTACTTAATTTTTAATAATTGGAATAGCCTAGAACTTGTTCTTTGAATGTCAGGAGTGCTCAGAATAACTTGAATCATTGTGATAGCTACTTGTTACTCTTCTAATTACATATTTTTATTTGTTTACAGAGGGGAGGTTAATTTCTAGAAGACAAAGATTTAATCATTACCCGATACTCACTTTAGTCCACTAGCTTCTAGTTTTTCTCTTGGCTTTGATTGATTCCTTTCTTTTTCACATGTGATTACATTTTCTATCCTTTTTGTTATCAAGAATTATTATAGGAAGTTAAGTATAGTTATGCATAATTTTAAAAATCTCTTACTGGTGAGTGAGTATGTGTTCAACTTCTTCATCTTTTGTTATGACTCAGCGTAACATTTTACTCCATAACAAATTTTCAGCAAGTCCTCTGGCTAGCTTTAAGAAACCAAGAAAGTAGTCTAGGAATATGGAATCAAGTTTGAAAAACAAAAGTGGTATATTGACCACACTTAAACATTACTGTTGAAACTCTCTTTTGCCTCAGCAACTGTTTTTATGCTAGGGTAATAATGAACACCAAAGCATAGGTAGCCTACAGGAAAGCAATTCACCAACCTCGGGGAACTCTGAAACACTTGCTGTCAACTTGCCTCAGCCAGCAGAACTGACAACATGAGAGTGTTGTCCAAAATCTGTTTTTTTCTGAGGCTGTCATATGTCTTCAGTTCTTAGGTTGTATTGTTCAATTAAAATATTTTAAAAATTTTAAGTTTCATTGAAATATAGTTGATATGCAATATTATATTCACTTCCAATGTACAACGTAGTGGTTCAACAGTTATATACATTGCTAAGTGTTCACTGCAGTAAGTATAGTTACCATCTGTGAACTTACAAATAAATTGCGGTATTATTGTCTGTACTTCCTATGCGGTACTTTCATCCCTGTGACTAATTTATTTTATAGTTTGAAGTTTGTACCTCTTCATCCCCTTCACCTATTTTACCCATTCTCCTCCCCCATTATGGTACTGGCACAAAAGTAGACACATAGATCAATGGAACAGAAGAGAAAGCCCAGAAGTAAGCCTACACATATAGTGTCAATTAATATATGACAAAGAAGTCAACTAAAATATTATTTTACCAAATTCCTTGTCACAGTATCTGGTACATAATAAATGCTCAATAGTTTTTTGCTGAATGAACGCCGTAAAGTATAGGGGAGAAATTACATTCTCCTTAGAAACTAAATGTGTTGGGTAAATTGTACATAAAGGAGAAATTGACTTGATAGAGAATAATCAAAATTGAAGAGTCTTTCATCTCAATGTAGTTCCCTCTTTGCTTTTCACATGTTATTAATTCAGAAAGGAGTATCATACATAATGAATAAATGATCTCTTTGAAGGAGAGTTATATCCAAGAAAAAGACTGTATTTGGATTTGTTCAGGCTACTTTCAGCAAAGATGAACAAAATTTTATTTTAAGCTTGAATTCCACCAACAGTGAGTAGTGATGCCATCTCTCAAGATGATTACTCTCATGAATTTGACTTAACTTGGATTTGTTACTGAATATAAAAGGCACATATGTTTATTTAAGAACATTTAGAAAATATAAAATAAGTATATAGGAGATAATTACATTACCTCCATAATTCTAGCAACAGAGAAAACAAATATGGAAAAGTTGATGTATGATAAAACAATACCACTTGTTGATATTTGGAAGTAAAAGTTTATTTTGAAAGTGAATTTATTTCCTCTCTCACTTTAGTAAGAATTATCTTTTGGACATTCAGTTTACGTTTTATAGGTAGTGGTTTGATTTTTAAAGTTTATTAAACTATTCCTCAGTAGTCTATGCTTTTTTTGTAGTGAATGACTTGATTTGGTTTATAGGTTAATTGTGTCTATCTCACTGTGTCTTTAACAGGTCGAGAAAGCGCAAGCACTGGTACCCCAGGGAAAGCCAGGAAAGCCAGGAAAACTATAAGTGATAAGTGGGAAGGTCAGCTATGGAGAGAGAAAAAGTTTGGCTTAATTCAACACCTACATTACAGCTTTGTTTATCCTGAAAGTATTCCATGGAAATTTATTTTTGAACACAGAAACTTTCTCAATCAGCAGTATAATTCTCAGCCTGCAAAATATATACCACCAGAAGGAAGGCTCCCAACACTTGATGAATTTAAGAGCGCCCGAAGCCTTGGACATTTTGAAGTAACCATCCTAGGTAACTTAACTGTTCTTATCTTTGAGTATTATTAATTTAATACTTTAAATATAGATGATGCTATTTTGCTTTAAGAGTTTAAGTGCCCGTCCCCCCCCAAAAAAAAATTATAGTGAAGGAGAGCTCCTGTTTGGCTCAAACTAATTCTGGAATACATTAAGCTCTAATTGTCAAGTCTTTGGAAAGTATTTGGGGAGAATGGAAACCAAGGGAACTTTCCCCACCACTACCTGACTACTTCGAAAACTGATTCTGTTCGCCTTTAGAAACCATCACTTTCTTGCCCATATTCTCTGCCTCTTTCTCAGTCATTTGAACTATTGAAGGGTAATGTGGCTAAAGAGAAAGGGGTACTCATCAAGAGAAGCTTCCATGTACAGAGGTCTGTTTAGCCCCTGAATTGAGAATTTGAACAAAAGTCTTAAGTTACTCAGGAAGAATAGAAAGAAACTATTGCAGAAGCTTCCCTGTCTGATAAGGGAAAATAAACTGATTTCCTCTGGGGTTCAAAACTAAGAAGTAGTTATAGAACTTAGAGAAATTTAAAGGAGTCAATGCATTCTTAAACCTATATATAATTTTTAAGTTTGCTTCTAAGGAAAGAAAAATATAGACAAAAATTAATTCTAAAATAAAATCTTAGCCAAAATGAGTGATTTTCAGAGTGAAGGAAAAGTTTTTATTTGTATTTGTATTTTAAAATAAGGTCTTGTTGTCTTAAAATGAAAGAATGAGAAAAAGTCATTAGCAAATTAATTTAATGCCTGAAAGAAAACTTATTTCATAGATTTTTACATCTAAGGTACTAGAATAAATTACTTGACCTTTATGTAGTTTCCTTTTTTCTCTTTAGTCTCTCCCACTTCCTCTTCCCCACCTCTTTACACATAAATATGTACATACATGTGATTGCAAACACGTTTATAATTTATGGGAAGTATGAATCCCGCTGACTCTGTTAGACAGTCTCAGATCTAAGTTTCAAATGCTTCCTTTTACTAGACTGCATAACTTATTCTTTTTGGGTAGTTTATCAATCATAGTTTTATATCTAGGAAACAAAGATTATAGTAAAGATTTCCCATACTTCACAAAAAGTAACCATGGAAATCATGAGTTCATCTGGAAAAAGAATTGGATATTTTTCTTCTTTTTAACATGTTACTAATCCATTAAACATCTCAGCTATCTTACAAGTAATTGTAAACCTTTGTAGCTTTGGCTGTTGCATCACCCAAAAGCAAGAATCAAATGTGAAGAAGACACACTTGTGATTCTGGCCAACGAGCTGGAATCCATGTTAGAACTTTGCTCTTTTATATCCTACCGGTTTGCAAGGACTTAAGAGGGTTTACAGGGATAAAAGACAGTAAGTCACAAGCCACATATGGATAAAACAAAACAGAACATTTCTAAGGAAACTGAAAAAGTAGGTGTTACTAGGTACTTGTAAATCATCAAATTCCTACCACCTGTCGGTAATTTTCTTGTGAACTTTCTGACAGAAAGGAAGAAAGGGGATTTTTCCTGAGGAAGTATTTAATTTTAAAGTTAAAAAAACCTTGGATATCTTCCATTCCTACTCCCCGGCCAAGTAGAAGCCAGGCCATGATTAGGAATCATGTCTCCTGAGTCTCTGAACATAATCTTCTCTTGCAGAGAAAACAAACACTCACATATAGGCGACCTTTTGTTTTTCTCCTCTAACAAAACTCAAGTCTAAACTTACTATACGAGGTTATTGTACAAATAGCATAGAATAACAAATGTGTTAAAGTTTTTCCATTACAGTTTCCCTTTTAAATATACGGAAATGCTCCTCAGATTGGTTCTTGCATCAAACTTATTATATATTTTTTCAATATAATCAGTATTCAACTCATAGTATAGCATTTCTGTAAAGGAGTATATTTTCACCTTGATTATTGTTATATAATCCAAGTATTTAGCTCTCTAATACAAAGATAAAATCTGGAGAATTAAGATGCATGGTATTGGACCCAGTGATTCTTATAGAACCTTGCTGGGAGGAGGTAGCCTCTCAAAATCATCTGAGGGAGACCCACCCACATTCCCTGGAATTCGGACCCACCCTAGAGAAGCAACGTATTCAGTCTCCCTGCCCTTCCTAAGGGGGCTTGTTGCCACAGAGAGCAACTAGCAAGAATACATCCTGTCTGTCAGATATGCAGGAACAGAGTAAAGGTTGAGAACTACTGCTCTATTAATAATACTCAAAGTATTGATATTCTGTGATTTTGGCTAAAATAAAAGCTGAATATCAGATGTGAAATTGGTGAATTTATTATATCTTTTGTGAAAGTATGAACCCTAGTTGTATTATAAGACCAGATAAATGGCCTATATATTTAAAGCATACCATAAGCAATGAACTGAGAAGAGACGATTAAATCTCTAATGTACTATTTGTTAAGAGACAGAATCCTAGAACTGAAAGGTGACTTTAAGTGCATCCTGTACAGGGGGATGAACTTGTTCTCTAAATGGCCATGTAGTGGACATCTGCCAAGTGTGCTTTTTTTCCCCAATTTCCACCTTGGGAGGGTTCATGCCAGCAGAGACACAGTTATTTCAGGAAGGAAACAAAAGTGTATAGACCAAATATCAGCATGGTTAAAAAAAAAAAAACTCTCAAAAGAGAGAAGGAGAATTTGGATGTTTAAACGTTATTCAAGCTACTTAGAAAAGAACATACAAAGTTGAAATGGATGCTGTGAGAATGGAGAGTGGAAGAAGTACTAAAGTTGGAGCTGGAGGGTGGTTCACGCATGCTTCCCAACCCAAGACTGTAAATGGCGAATAAAGAAAAAGAGAGAAGTTTTTACAGTACTGGGCTGTGCACATACTAGGGAGTGAATTGTGTGCCCTCGATAGCCATGTGCTGAAAACCTTGCCCACAATGTGGTGGTATTTGGACATGGGGTCTTTGGTAGGTAATCAGGCTTTGATGAGGTCGTGAGGATGGGGTCCACATTGTGGGATGAGTGCCCTTAAAGAATAGACCAGAGAGCTTGCTCTCCACCCTCCCCCCGCCCCCTCCACACAGTGAAGTCACAGAAAGAAGGCATTGTCTGCAAGCCAGGATGAGGATCCTCACGAAGAACCTGAGCATGCTGTTACCCCTGAGCTTGGGCTTCCCCAACTGCAGAACTGTGTGAAATGAGTGTCTGTTATTTAAGACACCCTGTCTATGGCGTTTCCTTGTGGCAGCCCGAGTGGACGCATGGAAGACTTTAAAAGGACAGACTTGCCAGGAAGATTTCTCAGTCGGCAGTCTGAGAGGTTTTGTCGTACTCAGGTCCACCTAGCCAACACTTCACGTGTAAAGATTCCTAAAACTAAGAAGACACCAGCAGACATTTTATGCTAATTCCAGTTACCATTGTCACCGAGCACAGAGGCGAGACTGGGTGTTAGTTATAACTTGCAGTTCAGTAAAACAAAAACTTTGTGCCTTACAGGCGGTACACCTTCTTGGGATCCACCCTGAAGTTTCAGGGATGGAAAGAACACATTCGGCAAGTGTGCTGCTAGAATGATGGTGAGAGAAGCTGTTGTGGCAACTCTGGGGATCATTACGCACCCCTATTCAAAATTTGGCTCAGATGCCCCAAGTGACGACAACACACACACACACTATCAAGCGGATACAAAAAGTGTATTGCTTACATAATGAGCCTCTTTAAGAGAGGGTATTGCAGACTCCTCCAAAAAAAAAAAAAAAAAAGGCCTGAGAGAGACAGTAAGGAGACCGGGTTGGGAGTTTCACTCTGGTCAGTGGATGGGGCAACACAAGGGTTCCTGTGTGCTGGCAGGGGCTTGTGTAGTTTGCCCCTCCTCCCTCCCAGTCAGTGTGCAGAAGGAGAGAACACGTGGGCTTTTTTGTGTATCCATCCAGATGTGGGGCATTGGAAAGAGGGAGGACTGAGGCTAAAGAGCCCTCAGCAGGCAAATCTCAAGACATGGAGTCAGGCACTTGCTTACAGTCCACCCCTGACATGGGGCTGTGGCTGAAATGTGCCATTTTCCTTTAACTGAATTTGTCCTTGTTGAAGCAAGCCATTATGGAACTCTGAGTCCTGCCGCCTGAGGCCAGATAGAGAGGCGAAAGGTCCACTACCTGCCTGCTCGATAGCCCAGCGTTCTGTATCCTGAGCAGTGAGATGAATGCCTCAGTCACTATCAATAATTTCTGGAACTGCAAAGGATATGGAGTGTCTTGGTGAGGTCTCATATGTGTGACTTTGACTTATATTTTGGAAGTCTGTGGGGCGAGAGAGTCCCAGAGTTCTTTGCCCCAAAGGGGACCATCCTGGACAAGGGACTGTTGTTACTGCCATAGGCTGGACCAGACGGCCAGCCCCATGACAATGGCCTGACAATCTGTAAAAATGTGCTGTTGGGGCTGACTATTGGCCAGGACATCCAGTGCTGAGATGACTGCCTAAAGTTCCATCAACTGTACTGACTGACCCTCGGGTCCCAGAGACCCATCATAGTAGAGATGTCCTGATTGAGGGATGAGAGCTCCATCACTGGTAACCAGAGTGATGGTGACGATTCCAGGCACAGAATGGAGGAACACCCATTGCTGTTCACTCAGCTGGTCCCAAGGGGCTCCCCTGGTTGCCAAGGGGTCAGAGAGAAGGTGAACTCGTCCAACACTGTGGCATGTGGCAAGGGAATGATGCTGGGGAAGGTCAAGCCCTCCTGCTAGTGGGATGGATATGCCAGAGGGCCCAGGTTTGCCTCCATCTGTAACAAGGAGGCCTCAGTGGCTTCGCCCAACTTGCGAGGGTGCTGCGACTATCACCCAGGGCCTAATGGGCAACTGGCTACTGAGCGTCACAGGCCCAGGCCTGTGAGCACTTCTAATGTCAGGAGAGCTCAATATGTGGGCAACATGGCCCCTCTAATGTCTTGTATCCTGGGGCTGAGCAGTGTTTTCTTTCTTCCCACAGAATCCCATGGACAACTTATGGTCATCACAGGAGGGTCAGAGATTCCAGAAGGCATAAGAGGAGGCTGCTGAAACCTCAACAGTAAAGGACTCTCCAGGAGTCCCTACCAGGAGCGACTGCTGTTTTGGTATCTGGAAAAATTCTGGTGCCTTTTGCTTGTAGGGGGCCCTTTCAAGGTGGGCCAGTTTTTAAATAGCAGCGTCATTTAAAATGGGCTTATGTAACATTTGCAAATGAGGACTTGCCCACTGAGCCCACAAAGGTCTATCAAATGTTGGGTTTGTTTTAACATTGTGGGTGCCAAGAGGGTCAGTAACTCATCTTGGTAGTGTTAGTGAGGGAGCAGCCCTTGGTCTACCAAATAATCTTCAGGAATTTAACCGAGGTGCCGTGGCCTAGCCCTACCTGAGGGCTGCCCAGGTACCCTGTGCGTAGCCAGGTAAATGTGCATCACGTCCCTTCCGAAGTGAAGGTGAAGTGACACTGCAGTGGAGGTCCTGTTGCTATAGGCACTGAACAGAACACATGAGCCAAATCTATCATAGCAAAGCCTTTACCAGTTGCTGATTGTTTGGAGGCAGTACTTTCAGTAACTCTGGGTGTGGGATCTTAATGGTATTGAGGTATTAAGTCTGTCATAATCTGTACTGAGATGTCACTCATTCTTTTGTAGTTTAATAACAGGTCAAATTGGGAAAGGTTAAATGGAGGAGAAGTGGGTTAAATCGCCCATTCTCTGCATGACCTACATGTTCGATTTTAATCCTTACAGTCCCTTCGGGAAGGTGAAATAGAAAAGTAGTGGGTATAATCACCTCTTCTCTATGAAGAACTTACATAATGGGTTTCAATCCCTTGGGGCACTGTTTATTCTTCCGTAGCCCAAAGTAAGTATTTTCAGTGGAGTTCATCTGGTGGGTCCCGTTTGGTCAAGCCAATTTATAAGTGGCAAAGACTTAATTTAACATCATTACCCACTGTGTCAGAGTGCCTGTGGCCACTGTGGGATATTTTAGGACAATGGGTGCACTGTAGGATATTTTAGGACAATGGGTGCTATAACCAGGGGCAGTTGAGTCAAGGTAGTACTCCAACCCATAAGGAAAGGCTATTCAGTACCTCCTCTAAGGTTACGGGGTCTTCCTTTTAAAATTTAGTGAGATACTCAAGTATTACCATAACTTGAGCCCCAGTGTCAATCAAGAACAAAAAGGTTTCCTAAATAGTGCATTTTAACAGATTTTGAAGTTAATTCACAATCTGTTCGTACAGGTGTAAACCCTATCAGCGTCTTTTTTTCTTGTGGTAAAATTCACATAACATAAATTCACCATTTTAAAGGGTACATGTCAGGGGCATTTAGTGTGTTTGCAATGTCTTGCAGCCATCACCTGTGTCTAGTTCCAAAGTCTATCATCACCCCGAAAGGAAACGCCATCCCACTTTCCCCTCCCCTGCCCCCAGGCTCTGGAAACCACTAATGTACTATCTCTAGAGATTTACCTATTCTGGATATTTGATACCAATGAAATCATACAATATATGTGACCTTTTGTGTCTGGCCTCTCTCACTTAGCATAATGGTTTCATGTTTCATCCATGGTGTTGCATGTATCCATATTTCATTCCTTTTTATGGCTGAATGATATTCCACTGTACAGATATACCACTTTTGTGTACTTTTTCATCAGTTGATGAACACTTGGGAGGTTTCCCCTGTTTGGTTTGGTTACTGTCAGCAGAGCTGCTATGAACATTTGTGTACACATTTTTGTTTGAACAAATGCTTTAGATTCTTTTGGGTCTATACCTAAGAGTGGAACTGCTGAGTCAGTCATACGGTAATTATACGTTTAACTTCCAAGGAACTGCCAAACTACTTTCCACTGTAACTGAAGAATTTCACATTCCCACTATACTGTGCAAGGGTTCCAATTTTTCCACATCCTGGTCAATTTGTTTTAATTTCCATTTGACAAAAGAAGTCCATTATACTCATCCTTGTGAGTGTGCGTTGGCTTCACATGGTGGTTTTCTTTGCATTTCTCTAGTGACATGATATCGAGCTGATTTTCATGTCCTTATTGCATATGTGTATATCTTTTCTTGCATTCATAGGGGTCATTTAAAAAATATATTCTTATTAGAGAGAACTCCATGCCTAGGATTTCTTTTCTTTTAGGTATATGTTGACTAGCCACCTGGGTAGGGATTATTAGAATATAACTTACAAATTAATACTTTTTTGTAAGGCATGCCCACTTATTGGATAACAGAAAATTATTTTTTCTTTAGCGATTTTGTTTCCAACCTAAGAGAAATGGTAGAAAATGTATCATTATTTTTGTTAAAGCCTTGAGAATTAAAAACTCCTCATTTGGATGTTTTATATCTTGATAATCCTTGGAAAGTCTTTAATTTTTTAAATATGGATTTGGAATGATTAACATTTTTCCTTATGTTAGTTTTATTATTGGCCATAAAGGGTTAACTCAGCAATCCTGGGTTGTTCAAACCGTGCACATTTTGAAGAACAGCCTATCTTCTATCTTCTGGACCGAATCTGAGTCTGGACTGATGTCTGAGTCTTTGGACCATGCTGTACCTATCTGACCAGTTAAGTTAATCCTAACAATGTGATTTATTGTGAATTCCTGTTTTTGCTCTGGTTACTGGACTGGAATCTTGAGTGGCTGTGATCAGTCACACAGGCACTGCATGGTTATATGACTGATCTTCATTAAAAGTCTCCAAAGCTCAAGTTAACTTGCCTGGTTAGCACATGTCATTTCTATTAAAATTAGGTGAATCTGCCCGTGACTCCTCTGGGAAGGGATACTTGGAAGCTTGCCTCTGGTTTCTCTTGCGTTTTTCCCCATGTACCTTTTTCTATTGCTGATTTAATCTGTTTTCTTTCACTGTAAGAAACTATACCCATGAAGGTCTCTTCTGATTTGGGAATAAGAAGAGGAATGGGGATCTGGGTAGGTAAGGTCTATCAACGTGCCTGTGTGACTACCCGATAATCTCTGGACACCAAGTTTCAGATGAAGGTCCTTCATTGGCAACACTTCACATGTGTTGTCTCACTTTGTTGCTAGAGGAATTTGAGCATGTCCTTGTGAAAATCCATTAGGAAGGGACACTTGGAAGATTGAGCCTGGTTTCTCCTTGACTTCACCCTGTGTACCTCTTCTCTTTGCATATTTTAACCTATTTGACTTGAATTTTCACTGTAATAAACTGTAACTGGCATATCAGCTTTTTAATTTCCTTGAGTCCTTAGAGCAAATGATTGAGCATGAGTGTGAAACAGATTATGTATTTTAACATACAACACATGGAAGATAATTTATGTCAGGTTAAATTGAGATACTTGGTTATTTGTGAAAGTGACCAAACTGAGAATTTGGGGATAGTTTGACATAGGTGGGTATTGTTGAGTTTCATGCACTAATCATCAAAGAGAACAAAAAGGGTTAAGAGTGTGTGTGTGTGTGTGTGTGTGTGTGTGTGTGTGTGTGTGTGAAAGAAACAGAGGAGGAAAAGGAGAAAGAGAATGTGGTGGGAGGAAAGATAGAGGGAGAAAGAGAGAGAGGGAGGGAGGAATGAGAGTGAGATTCCTATGCATGTAAAAAATGAAACAACATTACTGGAAGTTTATATGCAAACTTGGTAATAGGGATATATTGAGAAGGGGCTATTGGGTACTGTGCTAAATTTAGATATTAATGAAAACATTTTCCAATTATTTGTTTATATTAAGCATGCATCATTTTTATTAAAAAAAAAACCCTGACATTTATATATTGAATGTATGTGGAAAGTAAAGCATCAACACAACATACACTTTCTAAATAATAAAAAAATTAACGATAAAGTATGTTGAAATATGGTGTAGAACTAAAACCCTTAGAGACTTTTCTTTCAGTTGTGGAAATAAAAAGACAAAGAGGAAAATATCGGGAAGTAGAGAGACTCGATGACAATAATATTTTTACCTTTTTATTATTATTTTTTAGCATTCTCAGTGAGCATTCCTATGGTGATGAATACTGGGGAAAGATATCTGACTGCTTCTGTGGTTGAGTAACCTGAGTTCAGATTTGGGTGCTTCACGTCCCACCTTTGTAACCTTGGGAAACAGCAACTTTCAGGTGCCTGTTTCCTCAGACCTTGGACAATCCTGTGTTTTGCCATTCTTTTGTTTCATCAATTTTAAGAGGTGAAAATATGGAGTGCTTTTTGCATTTGCATTCTTTATATTATTATTGAGGAAGGTAAGTTTTATTATTCACTGACCATTGTCTTTTTAATGTTTCCTTATTTTAGGTATGAGGGTGTGTGATAAATTTCATTTTTCTTCCCCAGGCAATTTGTGACAAAGTTTAGATAGATATCTAAATATTTATATGCTGGCAATTTAAATGCTGGTGATAGTACCAGCATTTCTAGGCTGAAATTTGACTTTCTCATGGACTAGGTGAAGAGGGGTCTCTATATTAACAGAAATAACTTTGGACATTTTTGACACCTTTATTTATCTTTGATATTCCAGACGAAATACAGTGCACGTTTGACCTCTAATCAATCCTTGCAAGGAAAAGATATTGATTGTTGGTCTATTTGTCAGAAAAGGAAACTAGGTAACAGTAGCTAAGAGAAAAGCATACAGCCATATACTGCTTAAGCAGCAGAGCCACACTCAAACCTCATCTACTTTTCTTAATGATTCTGTGATTGGAAAGCTTACTCATGGAACCACCTAATTTTAATCCATGAGAAAATATAATGGCTGGAATGTGGGTCATGATGCATGCTTTGGTTTTCTCCTATACAGAAATTATTGCAGACTTTGTTTCACATATATACAGGCATGACTGTCCATTGTGGCCTTACTCCTGTGTATCCTAGGAAAAGCATGGTGGCTTCTTAAAAAAAAAACCTCAGGGTTAACCACAAAGGGAGCTTTCTTTTTGTTTAATTCTGAGATGAACTGTATCACAGAGCCGTTGTGTCTGTCTAAACTGAATATATGTGGCAGAAACCGTATATTTGTGTACATTGATAAATTATTGTGCTCCTTATCAATCCTCATTAGATTTCTCTTTAAGATTCTTAACTTATCCTATCTGTAAGAGTCATACAACTGAACCTTCTTATTACTGGCAAATGTGTAAATTCTAGCATTGCCTGAAGAAAGCAGATTCCAAAATGTTACCGATTCAGATTAATTTCTCAGTGACTGCCAACCACAGGGAAGTCTATGGGAGTTCAATCTCTTGTCAGGACTCTTTTCTTTCTCACTATTGTCTTCATACATATTTTTCCATATATTAATCTGTCTGTTTGGGCCCAGATATTAACTCATGTGAGCCTTGCATTCCTCTGTATCTGGAGAGTTTGACATCTCTGCCTTCTCCTATCATGGTGTTTATTCAGAGTATCCTGAGAGCTTGTGGGCATTCCACCCACATTAACCGACTTTCCCTCATGACAGCCTGTTATAACAAGAGTATCTCTGATCACAACTTATGTATTGTTCAAAGGAAAAAAACCCTTTCCCATATATTGCTTTGGCCCTGTGTTCCTCATAGTGCCATCACAATGTCAAGTTCTGACATTTTATCTTCCACTTCACTCATTCATTTGTAGCAATATGAGTCACATGTGAGACTTTGTGGCCTGGTACAATACTCATGCTCTAACGATAAATTTAATGTGTCATGAAAAGCATTTGTTCATCTTGTGCCTAAAGTGCCAAGGAAGTTTCTTATTGACTGGGGTTGCAGTGACTTATGCCTGGAGGTTGAGGTAATAAAGCAGTGTTAGGCACTGACTGGGCCTTCTGTGCATCAAGGTCTGCTACCAAAATTCCCATGACACAGCTTTAGTAGAATTGAGTGTGTGTTTCTGTTGGCCACTTGAAACAAACACCCATAACCCTCCTGAGGCACTCACTGAAGGGCATCTCCAGTGCCTCCTCCCCATTCTTGAGTCCAAGAGTCAACTGTGGTGATTGAGTATTGGAGGTAATTATATGCTATCTACATATAACCTTCGGAGATCCAAAGACACAAATTGGTTGAAAGTAAAAGGATGGAAAAAGATGTTTCATGAAAATGGTAACCAACAAAAAGTAGGATTTACTCTAATAATATCAGAAAAAATACATTGTGATTAATACTTAGTCTATAGTCACACACCTGATCATCTACATTTGCCCTCTTACAGCACTAAACTATGTTTTCTACCTTTATCTTGCATCTACCTACCACTTCAGCATTTTATTAAAAATAATAATAATAATAATAATAATAATAAGAGAGAAATGTGAGATTCACATATAAATCAAGTATAAAAATCAAACGAATAATCATAATTGACCTGATTGTTCATAGTTCATGATGCGTGATCAAAACCAAAAGTTTCTGTGATGACTGCCCTTGCACTGTTCACCATGTAAGAACTTACTCACTATGTAAGAACTTGTTCACCATGTAAAAACTTGTTCGTTATGCTTCAGAAGATTGGAGACTGTTGAGAATTAGGCTTGGGGTTGATTAATGATTGTGCATTGAGTCCCCTATACAGAATTTTATTGTTGTTAACAACCATATGATCAATAAATATGAGAGATGCCCTCTCAAAAAAAAAAATACATTGTAAGACAAAAATTCTCATAAGAGACAGAGACATCATACAATAATAAAAAGATCAATGGGGAGGGGCAGAAGATGGCGGCGTGAGTAGAGCAGCGTAAATCTCCCAAAACAACATATATCTATGAAAATATAACAAAGACAACCCTTCCCAGAATAAAGACCAGAGGACACAGGACAATATCCAGACCACATTCGCACCTGAGAGAACCCAGCGCCTCGCGAAGGGGGTAAGATACAAGCCCCGGCCCCGCGGGAGCCGAGCGCCCCTCCCCCCAACTCCCGGCGGGAGAAGAGCAGGCAGAGAGGGAGGGAGACGGAGCACAGGGCTGCCGAGCACCCAGCCCCCGCCATCCGGGCCAGAGTGCAGGGCGCTCGATACTAGGAAAACAGGGCAGCAAGAACAGTGAGCAGGCACTGGAGGCTGGGCGACAGAGGGCATAAGAAAAGCGCGCGACCATTTTTTTTTTTTGCTTTTTTGCTGTTTTGTTTTGGCGAGCACTTTTTGGGAGTTTTAAAGGGATAGGGACCCCAATACTAGGGAAACAGGGCAGAAAGACCGGTGAGCAGAGGCCTGAGGCTGGCATCGGAGAATAAAGAAAAACGAACGACCACCTTTTTTTTTTTAATTAAAAACTTTTTTTTTTTTTAATTAAAAAAATTTTTTTTTCTTTTTTTTTGGTGGGCGTTGTTTTGTTTTGGCGGGTGCTTTTTGGAAGTCTTAAAGGGGCAGGGCGGGTCACTTAATCCAGAGGTAGGGAATCCGGGATCTCTGGGCACCCTAACCCCTGGGCTGCAGGGAGCAGGGAGGCCCCTTACGGAGATAAATAGCCTCCCAGCAGCTCCTGCTCCAACGCGACTCCACCATTTTGGAGTAGCTGCCCGAGCCAGGCCACGCCCACAGCAACAGCGGAGATTAACTCCATAGCAGCCGGGCAGGAAGCAGGAACCCTGTCTGCGCGCAGCTGCGCAGCACAAGCCACTAGAGGCCGCTGTTCTCCCAGGAGAGGAGGGCCACAAACCAACAAGAAAGGAAGTCCTTCCAGCCGTCACTCGTCCCAGTTCTGCAGACTATTCCTATCACCATGAAAAGGCAAAGCTACAGGCAGACAAAGATCACAGAGACAACACCAGAGAAGGAGACAGACCTAACCAGTCTCCCTGAAAAAGAATTCAAAATAAGAATCATAAACATGCTGACAGAGATGCAGAGAAATACGCAAGAGAAATGGGATGAAGTCCGGAAGGAGATCACAGATGCCAGAAAGGAGATCGCAGAAATGAAACAAACTCTGGAAGGGTTTATAAGCAGAATGGATAGAATGCAAGAGGCCATTGATGGAATTGAAATCAGAGAACAGGAACGCATAGAAGGTGACATAGAGAGAGACAAAAGAATCTCCAGGAATGAAACAATATTAAGAGAACTGTGTGACCAATCCAAAAGGAACAATATCCGTATTATAGGGGTCCCAGAAGAAGAAGAGAGAGGAAAAGAGATGGAAAGTATCTTAGAAGAAATAATTGCTGAAAACTTCCCCACACTGGGGGAGGAAGTAATCGAACAGACCACGGAAATACACAGAACCCCCAACAGAAAGGATCCAAGAAGGGCAACACCAAGACACATAATAATTAAAATGGCAAAGATCAAGGACAAGGAAAGAGTGTTAAAGGCAGCTAGAGAGAAAAAGGTCACCTATAAAGGGAAACCCATCAGGCTAACATCAGATTTCTCAACAGAAACCCTACAGGCCAGAAGAGAATGGCATGATATATTTAATACAATGAAACAGAAGGGCCTTGAACCAAGGATACTATATCCAGCACGACTATCATTCAAATATGACGGTGGGATTAAACAATTCCCAGACAAACAAAAGCTGAGGGAATTTGCTTTCCACAAACCACCTCTACAGAACATCTTACAGGGACTGCTCTAGATGGGAGCACTCCTAGAAAGAGCACAGCACAAAACACCCAACATATGAAGAATCGAGGAGGAGGAACAAGAAGGGAGAGAAGAAAAGAATCTCCAGACAGTGTATATAACAGCTCAATAAGCGAGCTAAGTTAGGCAGTAAGATACTAAAGAGGCTAACCTTGAACCTTTGGTAACCACGAATTTAAAGCCTGCAATGGCAATAAGTACATATCTTTCAATAGTCACCCTAAATGTTAATGGGTTGAATGCACCAATCAAAAGACACAGAGTAACAGAATGGATAAAAAAGCAAGACCCATCTATATGCTGCTTACAAGAAACTCACCTCAAACCCAAAGACATGTACAGACTAAAAGTCAAGGGATGGAAAAACATATTTCAAGCAAACAACAGTGAGAAGAAAGCAGGGGTTGCAGTACTAATATCAGACAAAATAGACTTCAAAACAAAGAAAGTAACAAGAGATAAAGAAGGACACTACATAATGATAAAGGGCTCAGTCAAACAAGAGGATATAACCATTCTAAATACATATGCACCCAACACAGGAGCACCAGCATATGTGAAACAAATACTAACAGAACTAAAGGGGGATATAGACTGCAATGCATTCATTCTAGGAGACTTCAACACACCACTCACCCCAAAGGATAGATCCACTGGGCAGAAAATAAGTAAGGACACGGAAGCACTGAACAACACAGTAGAGCAGATGGACCTAATAGACATCTATAGAACTCTACATCCAAAAGCAGCGGGATATACATTCTTCTCAAGTGCACATGGAACATTCTCCAGAATAGACCACATACTAGGCCACAAAAAGAGCCTCAGAAAATTCCAAAAGATTGAAATCCTACCAACCAACTTTTCAGACCACAAAGGCATAAAACTAGAAATAAACTGTACAAAGAAAGCAAAGAGGCTCACGAACACATGGAGGCTTAACAACACGCTCCTAAATAATCAATGGATCAATGACCAAATCAAAATGGAGATCCAGCAATATATGGAAACAAATGACAACAACAACACTAAGCCCCAACTTCTGTGGGACACAGCAAAAGCAGTCTTAAGAGGAAAGTATATAGCAATCCAAGCATATTTAAAAAAGGAAGAGCAATCCCAAATGAATGGTCTAATGTCACAATTATCGAAATTGGAAAAAGAAGAACAGATGAGGCCTAAGGTCAGCAGAAGGAGGGACATAATAAAGATCAGAGAAGAAATAAATAAAATTGAGAAGAATAAAACAATAGCAAAAAATCAATGAAACCAAGAGCTGGTTCTTCGAGAAAATAAACAAAATAGATAAGCCTCTAGCCAGACTTATTAAGAAGAAAAGAGAGTCAACACAAATCAACAGTATCAGAAACGAGAAAGGAAAAATCACGACGGACCCCACGGAAATGCAAAGAATTATTGGAGAATACTATGAAAACCTATATGCTAACAAGCTGGGAAACCTAGGAGAAATGGACGACTTCCTAGAAAAATATAACCTTCCAAGATTGACCCAGGAAGAAACAGAAAATCTAAACAGACCAATTACCAGCAACGAAATTGAAGCAGTAATCAAAAAACTACCAAAGAACAAAACCCCCGGGCCAGATGGATTTACCTCGGAATTTTATCAGACATACAGGGAAGACATAATACCCATTCTCCTTAAAGTTTTCCAAAAAATAGAGGAGGAGGGGATACTCCCAAACTCATTCTATGAAGCTAACATCACCCTAATACCAAAACCAGGCAAAGACCCCACCAAAAAAGAAAACTACAGACCAATATCCCTGATGAACGTAGATGCAAAAATACTCAACAAAATATTAGCAAACCGAATTCAAAAATACATCAAAAGGATCATACACCATGACCAAGTGGGATTCATCCCAGGGATGCAAGGATGGTACAACATTCGAAAGTCCATCAACATCATCCACCACATCAACAAAAAGAAAGACAAAAACCACATGATCATCTCCATAGATGCTGAAAAAGCATTTGACAAAGTTCAACATCCATTCATGTTAAAAACTCTCAGCAAAATGGGAATAGAGGGCAAGTACCTCAACATAATAAAGGCCATCTATGATAAACCCACAGCCAACATTATATTGAACAGCGAGAAGCTGAAAGCATTTCCGCTGAGATCGGGAACTAGACAGGGATGCCCACTCTCTCCACTGTTATTTAACATAGTACTGCAGGTCCTAGCCACGGCAATCAGACAAAATAAAGAAATACAAGGAATCCAGATTGGTAAAGAAGAAGTTAAACTGTCACTATTTGCAGATGACATGATACTGTACATAAAAAACCCTAAAGACTCCACCCCAAAACTACTAGAACTGATATCGGAATACAGCAAAGTTGCAGGATACAAAATCAACACACAGAAATCTGTGGCTTTCCTATATACTAACAAGGAACCAACAGAAAGAGAAATCAGGAAAAAAACTCCATTCACAATTGCATCAAAAAAAATAAAATACCTAGGAATAAACCTAACCAAAGAAGTGAAAGACTTATACTCTGAAAACTACAAGTCACTCTTAAGAGAAATTAAAGGGGACACTAACAGATGGAAACTCATCCCATGCTCGTGGCTAGGAAGAATTAATATCGTCAAAATGGCCATCCTGCCCAAAGCAATATACAGATTTGATGCAATCCCTATGAAACTACCAGCAACATTCTTCAATGAACTGGAACAAATAATTCAAAAATTCATATGGAAACACCAAAGACCCTGAATAGCCAAAGCAATCCTGAGAAAGAAGAATAAAGTAGGGGGGATCTCACTCCCCAACTTCAAGCTCTACTATAAAGCCATAGTAATCAAGACAATTTGGTACTGGCACAAGAGCAGAGCCACAGACCAATGGAACAGACTAGAGAATCCAGACATTAACCCAGACATATATGGTCAATTAATATTTGATAAAGGAGCCATGGACATACAATGGCGAAATGACAGTCTCTTCAACAGGTGGTGCTGGCAAAACTGGACAGCTACATGTAGGAGAATGAAACTGGACCATTGTCTAACCCCATATACAAAAGTAAACTCAAAATGGATCAAAGACCTGAATGTAAGCCATGAAACCATTAAACTCTTGGAAGAAAACATAGGCGAAAACCTCTTAGACATAAACATGAGTGACCTCTTCTTGAACATATCTCCCCGGGCAAGGAAAACAACAGCAAAAATGAGTAAGTGGGACTATATTAAGCTGAAAAGCTTCTGTACAGCAAAAGACACCATCAATAGAACAAGAAGGATCCCTACAGTATGGGAGAATATATTTGAAAATGACACATCCAATAAAGGCTTGACGTCCAGAATATATAAGGAGCTCACATGCCTCAACAAACAAAAAACAAACAACCCAATTAAAAAATGGGCAGAGGAACTGAACAGACAGTTCTCCAAAAAAGAAATACAGATGGCCAACAGACACATGAAAAGATGCTCCACATCGCTAATTATCAGAGAAATGCAAATTAAAACTACAATGAGGTATCACCTCACACCAGTAAGGATGGCTGCCATCCAAAAGACAAACAACAACAAATGTTGGCAGAGGCTGTGGAGAAAGGGGAACCCTCCTACACTGCTGGTGGGAATGTAAGTTAGTTCAACCATTGTGGAAAGCAGTATGGAGGTATATCAAAATGCTCAAAACAGACTTACCATTTGACCCAGGAATTGCACTCCTAGGAATTTACCCTAAGAACGCAGCAATCAAGTTTGAGAAAGACAGATGCACCCCTATGTTTATTGCAGCACTATTTACAATAGCCAAGAATTGGAAGCAACCTAAATGTCCATCAATAGATGAATGGATAAAGAAGATGTGGTACATATACACAATGGAATACTACTCAGCCATAAGAAAAGGGCAAATCCAATCATTTGCAGCAACATGGATGGAGCTGGAGGGTATTATGCTCAGTGAAACAAGCCAAGCGGAGAAAGAGAAATACCAAATGATTTCACTTATCTGTGGAATATAAGAACAAAGGAAAAACTGAAGGAACAAAACAGCAGCAGAATCACAGAACTCAAGAATGGACTAACAGGTACCAAAGGGAAAGGGACTGGGGAGGATGGGTGGGTAGGGAGGGATAAGGGGGGGAGAAGTAGGGGGGTATTAAGATTAACATACATGGGGGGGTAGGAGAAAAGGGAGGGCTGTACAACACAGAGAAGGCAAGTAGTGATTCTACAACATTTTGCTATGCTGATGGACAATGACTGTAAAGGGGTTTATAGGGGAGACCTGGTATAGGGGAGAGCCTAGTAAACATAATATTCGTCATGTAAGTGTAGATTAGTGATACCAAAAACAAAGCAAAAAAAAAAAAAAAAGGGCAGTTCCTGTGTGGTAACCTCCAACGAGTTCTACACAAGGGTATAAAGGGCATATAAAAGTGTAGGCAAAGGGTCTGTTTGTGTTTATACAGAGGATCAAAGCCTAATTGGGCTACCCCGAAAATGAACTAAGATACGATATGAAAAAGAACTTCCAACATCTGCACTCTCTGGAAGACTCATGCCAGAAGATGATCATCAAAAAACCCCAACAAAGATCCACGCACTGCTACAGCTGTAGATGCACTCATCCCACCAGTTCCTGGACTTGCCATGGGAATGAGGAAGGAGATATCTAAGCTGGCCTGTGCATACAGTAAAACAACAAATTTGACTGGATCTATACTGTTGGAACTCAACCAAGAATTTGGAGAAGTGCAAATTGTAGCGCTCCAAACTCTTACAACTACAGACTATTTACTGTTAAAAGAACATATGGCATGTGAACAGTCCCCAGGAATGGGTTGTTTTAATTTGTCTGATTTCTCTCAGACTGTTCAAGTTCAGTTGGACAATATCCACCATATCATAGATAAGTTTTCACAAATGCCTAAGGTGCCTTAATGGTTTTCTTGGTTTCACTGGAGACGGCTGGTAATTACAGATATGCTTTGGTTATGTAACTATACTCCTATTATGTTAATGTGTGTGCGCAATTTAAGTAGTAGCTTAAAACCTATACATGCTGAAGTTACTCTACAAGAAGATATGTCAAAGAAATAATCAATCTTCCCATGTTTTCTTCTGCCTGCTACTTCTATAGCTTTTCTTCTTCCTTCCTAATTACAACCCTTAAATAGAATTCGTGCCTCATATCAAATTTACCGAGTATCATAACTCCTCCAAGTGGTAAAGATACCTCAAGACAAATGCTGGGCATAGAAGCCACAGGGCATAAATATGCAAAGAAGTAAAAAGCTAACCTTTTCAAACAATAAGGCTTCCCTCTCACTTACCAACTCTACATTTCCCTGTATGGCCCCGGAAGATGACTGGTTAGCCAGAGACGGGTAAGATTCCTCAAGGGAGGAACAACCTAAGACAGGCACAGTCGCAGGGGGGCCATCAGGTGAGAAATTGGGGATCAACAGAGGTGAGGCTTAGAACCTCACCCCCCCTGTTCTGAGAGAAATCTTCTGCATACGTGGATGTTTTATTGCCCTTGTCTAGCTTGGATTAACACATAGTCTACAGGCACACACCTGATCATCTACATTTGCTCTCTTACAACACTAAACTATGTTTTCTACCTTTATCTTGTATCTACCTACCACTTCAGCATTTTATTAAAAATAATAATAATAAAGAGAGAAATGTGGTATCCACATATAAATCAAGTATAAAAACCAAATGAGTATTCATATTTGAACTGACTGTTTAGAGTTCATAATGCATGAGCAAAACCAAAAGTTTCTGTGATGACTGCCCTTGTACTGTTCACCATGTAACTTATTCATTATGTAAGAATTTGTTCTACATGTAAGAACTTGTTTGTTATGCCTCAGAAGATTGGAGACTGACGAAAATTAGGCTTGGGGTGGATTAATGATTGTACATTGAGCATTGACTCCCCTATACAGAATTTTATTGTCGTTAACAACCATTTGATCAATAAATATGAGAGATGCCCTCACAAAAAAAAAAAAAAAAGGACAGACTTCCAATGGTAAAATAAATAAGTAACTGGGATGTAATGTATAGCATAAGGAATATAGTCAAGATATTGTAACAGCTTGGTAGGGTGATAGCTGGAACCTAGAATTATGTATATAAATGTTCTACCACTGTGTTGTACACTTGAAACTAATGTAATGTAATACTGTGCATCAACTACCCTTCAATAAAAAATAATTAAAAAAAAAAAAGATCAATGCATCAAGAAGATATAACAATTATAAACATATATGCATCTAATAATTGAGCTCTAACAAATACAAAGCAAAAAAAATTGACAAAAACTAAAGAAATAGTTTTATAATAATAGACACAAAAACATCAAGAACACCCCACTTTTAATAATGGACAGAACCAGTAGACAGAAGATAAACAAGAAGATAGATGATTTAAACCAAACTATAAAACAAGTAGACTAAGACATGTATAGAACATTTTACCTACCAAGAGCAGAATACACATAATTTTCAAGTACATATGGAAAATTCTCCAGGAAGAGACCATATGTTAGGCCACTAAAAAACTCTCAATAAATTCAGAAAGATTAAAATTATGTAAAGTGTGTTCCCTGACCAAAATGGAATGAAATTAGAAATAAAAAATGGAAGGGAATCATGTTAATTCACAAATATGTGAAGTGATAGACACACTCTTTAAAGAAAACCAATGAGTCAAAAAAGAATCACAAGGGAAACTAGAAAATAATTTGAGACAAATGAAAATGAAAACAATGTACCAAGACTTGTGGGATGCAGCAAAATCAGTGCTCAGATGGATATTTATAGCCATAAGCACATATATTAAAAAAGAAAGATCTCAGATCAATATCCTGACTTTTTACCTTAAGAAACCAGAAAAAGAAGAGCAAACTAAGTCCCATCCCAATAGAAGCAATGAAATAATAGAGATTTAAGTGGATATTTACAAAACAGAGAAAAAATAGAATGAACAAAGCCAATATTATTTCTTTTAAAATATTAATAAAACTGACAAACTGTTAGCTATAATGGCCAAAAAAAGATTAGATTGAAATTACTGATGGATTATTGGTGAATGCTGTTAACCATTGTATTCTAATAAATTAGATAACCTAGATGAAATAGACAGATTTGTAGAAATATGCAAACAAAACTGATTCAAGAATAGAAAATCTGAACAGTACTATAAATATAATGGGATTTCATCAGTAATTTTAAAAAATTCCAACAAAGAAAAGCTCAAAACAAGTGGCTTGATGGTGAGTTCTAGCAAACATTTAAGGAAAATTAACACCAATTCTCCTCAAACACCTTGAAAATCAGAAGAGGAAAAAACACTTCCTAATTCATGCTATGAGACCAGTATCACCCAGATACAAAAGACTGACAAAGACATTACAAGAAAAGAAAACTACAGATCAATAACCCTTATGAATATAGATGAAAGAGTACTCTCCAAAATAGTAGCAAAGCCATTCTAGCATTTTATTAAAAGGACCATACACCACTGTAAATTGGGATTTCTCCTAGGAATGTGAGGGTGAGACAACAGTGTAACACATTATATTAGTAAAATGAAGGGAAAAAACCACATAATCATCTCAGTTGATGAATGAAAGTGTTTGACAAAATTCAACACCCTTTCATGATAAATAAAACTCAACAAGCTAGAAATCAAAGGAAGCTTCCTTAATGTAATAGAGGGCATTTAAAAAGACCCCAAAGCTAATAGCAGCCTTAACTGTGACAGACTGAAAACTTTCCCTTTAAGATAAAAAATAAGACAAGGGTGTTCACTTTTGCCACTTCTTTAACTCCATAATTAATAACAAACTACAAAAAACCTTTCAAATTTGAATTTTGGTTTCTGACATTATTTTCCATAGGACAAAATATATGTGCATTGGCAGGAATAGGAATCATTTACATTGGAATGGACAGGAAACATTGGCATTACTATAAGTTTTCCACAAGTTAACTTTTGTCTCTTACAGAGTGGAAAAGTAGCCTAATCAATCAAAGACAATGAAAGGGGCTTACCTATGTACAATGGGATACTCCTATAGGGCCCACTGGCCAATGCTCAACATTCCACTGAAAGTGCCCCCAGTAATCCCGTGGTTATTATACTAAGTCTTTGACATATCTAAAACCAATGCTTGAAAAAGGGATTATCAGAATCTAATTTCCAAATTTGTATATTGGAGAGGCATGGATACTTCTTACATGACTGAAAGTCTAATTTATTGTATAGGAATTCAATTTTTAACTAAGAGCAAAGGTGGCAAAATTCAATGTTATAAAATATATTAGAAAATGTAAAATACTCATTTCAGAATTTCATTGCTTGATCATCCTCTAGACTGTGGAGTTAGTGTGGGAAAATTTCTAGTACTAATATTTGCCCTTCATGTTGATTTAATTGTGAATTCTTATCTCACAGGCTTAGATATTTTATTCCAAGATAAGTTGAAGTACTAGATACTTGTTTCTCTGAGAAACTGGAGATAGAGTAAAACTGGTTGGATGATGCTCAGTATCCTAAAATCATCATGTTATTCTAAAGGTGTGTATGAATTTAGCAGCAGAGGATATATTGAGACAGAAACAAAGAATGAGGTGACAGGGAAGTTTAATGGTTTTACTTAAAAGATTTACCTATTATTTATAATGAGAAATATATTACTTTTTCAGTAGAAAAATAACTCAAATTATTATTTCTAGGGTTTGTGGAATGTACCTCATCAAAGTGATTCATATTAAGATTAGACAAATGAGAATTCCAAGGAATGTGAAAATATGCTGTGGAATTGTTTTAAAGGGTATTCATAGAGTTTATAAAACTGTATGTATGGATAGAACAAAACCCGGAGGAATAGACACATATAGTTTACACTGAACCTTTTAATCCATTGTTAGAATTTTCAATAAGCATTCCTATGAAGAGGGACAAAAAAAGAAATAATATCTGCCATTGTGATACACAGCACATTGTTCTGAGGGGAAGACACAGAGGCATACAGACTAGCTTTGTCATTAGGTGACAGTGGAATATCCCATGGGCTGGACAGTCTTACCTCTGAAGCTTGCCTCTAGTTGCCCTACAGTTCCTAGGTGTTTTCCTTTCAGTCTCACTGTGCAGAATACCAGTCTGGTCAGCAGGTGGCACTTATCTATATTCCTTTGATTCCTCAGAACAGAGAGGTATTAAATATACTTTTTGAAAAAGATGCTTACAATACAACATGGGGCACAATACAAACATATATAAATTCATAATCCAATTAAATAATAATGCAGTGTATACAAAGTGAGGTAGAATGCTATGTAGTGATATGGAATGATGTTAAGTTGCATGAAAAAAGAAAATTCTAGAATAACATGCATTGAATGACACAATTTTGGGGGAAAATGCCACTGAAATGGATTACAGATGCTCATGCCTCCTTATCATTAACTGAAGACAGATCCTCTGAGCATTCGTGTAGGCTGCACATAGACATGAGGAATGTAGTAGACCTAATTTCTCACTACCTGACAATGCAGAAGGCACTTTGCATGCTGAAACCATACATGTGTTGTATTTTTTTGGAGAGAAATGGTGAGAGTTGATGAATTGAAAGTCAGCTTGTGAGACTGTATGATGCAGATTTATGGCCACCTTCCTGAATTCTACAAAAACAGTTGTTCTCAAACTTTTTGTTATGAAAACCCCACAAAGGTTTTAAGTGCCTTATGTTTGTCAGTAATTGAAAATTAGAAAATAATGCTAAGAACTTTTAAATTATTTGTTTAAAAAAGAAATGTTAAACTATTTTTTTGCTTCAATAAAAAGAACATGCTTTATGAAACAAAGTTTTCATTTTCTTCAGTGAACTTTTGATCAACCTTTTGAAGGTAGAGACATTATCATTTTGTTTCACCAAAATGGGAACTAGGCAACAGGGTGTTTAAGCAGCATGCTGAAAGTCATAAGGTTGATGAGTGGCAGAGTTGACACTCAAACCTTCATTTATCTTTCTGAAAGTCTCTGATTTATAATGAGTGACCACGAAAACATCCCACTATTTGCAAAACTAGATAGAAACTAGACAGGCTGGACTGTGGGTCTTGATAACTATCTCCATTTCCTATGTCTTAAGAGCTTGTTGAAGTCGTTCATGTAGTTTGAACACTGGTTTATCTCTAATCCATCATGGCCCTTCTCTTGTGGATCCCACATAGAGCAGGATGACTTTGTTTTGCTCTAGGGTATGTAGATCGAGTCGTGTGCTGAAGCTGGCTTGAATCAGTTCATGAGAGCTGATTCTCTACATTACTGGCCAATTCAGCATTCAATGGCATCTTCTAGGTAGCTAATAAGTAGGCCATGGTGGGAGATTTTAGACTAGGAAACCTAGAAATGCTGGAAACCAGAACTACACTCCTCCTTTCCGTAGGGCCTTTATGCACATAACTGCCCAGGACTGACCTCACAGGCATCCATTTTAAGCTTACTATGGGAGAAAGTGTTGCATCATAGCACAGTTCTATCTCTGACATGAATGTGTATGACAGAAATTGTGTGTTCTTGTGTACCCCGATGATAATTTTGTGCAATTATCAATTTTACAAATTTTTAAAAATCTTAACATGGTTATTAGAAACCTACCTCTAAGCACAATATTCACAGACAGTATGGGTTCAGCATTAAGCAGGCAGAGCCAATTCCCAAATGTGAGATATTTACCTTTATCTCCCTGTTGCCCTAGGGCAAGTGTGCTTTGTGGGGTCGTTTCTCTTCTCAGGAACCATTTGGTCCTCAGGACCCAATAACACACATTTTGTATAAATGTAAGCCTAGTTTTCTATGACTCTGGCAAAACCTGATATTCTAGTTTGCATTCCCCTGACATCCAGATGCATTATCCCCTGAAGATCATTTTAAAGTGACCAACAATCTAGAGGCTTCCCCCTGCACAAATGCACCTCTTCTTCTCATGTTACGGCAGCCTGAAAAGTGGTTTGTAACAGAAACTGGAACATGAGTCTGTGTCTTTAACAGGGGAACTGCACTTCTTTCTCTAAATGTCTATTCAGTGGAGAACTTCAGATATTTTCTCAAATATTCCATTCATTCATTCATTCATTAGATTGAGCATGGTATAAGTGAGCTCAAGAGCAACGCTTTTTCTGAGGATGTATGTGCATTTCCTGGTTTCCTTAGAAAGCTTACACCAAAAAGAATGTTCTGATGATATTTTGATTTCTATGACAACTGAGATGTGCCATTTTATACTGGAGGCAGAAACATTTAACAAGGATATTTACAGGCTGGACTAGTAGCAGAAATATGGAGCCTAATAGGTGTCTACTATCACTGAGAATGTATGGCTGTATGCATTTTTATGTATGTATGTTTTGGGAAAGTGAGATATTCAGTTGATGATTAGAAGCTATAAGCCCTCCTGTTTTACTGAAGAAGCTGGAAGTTCCTACTGAAGAGACCCTGAGGTGATGAGTCACCTTTCTGTGTTTGTGTGTTCTAAGATGACACCTGTTGTGCGAGGGCATTGTGATCTGAATTCTTTAAAGCAGAGATCTCCAAATATTTCTGATCTTACACTCCTATTTTAAAAAGATTTCTGCTTGTAACCTTAAGGATGTACTATACTTATTTTATATCTACTTCTAGCAGGAAATCATTGTGTATACTTTATGGGAGAGAAAATTTGAAGTCAACATATGGTAAGATTAAATGAGTAGGGGTGGAAGCTCTAATGTGACTTTGTGGAACTTTAGGGTTGACATAGTGCTATTTTGATTAGCTGACACATGGATTAAGAAAGACTCTTTTAAAAGACAAATGTACTATCACCACACCACTAATTTAAATCTGTCAATGGCTTCCCATTTATCATATAAGCATAAGGTACAAGCTCCTTAAAAAAGGTTTTGATTTTTGCTTTGGTGGTTTCAGAAGTGGTTGTTGCTGATGTTATAGTTATTTATTGTGTTTCAAAAGAAAGAGCATTTAAAGCATTTACTGTTGCATTTGTCATCAGGATATGTGCTCTAGAAAGAAGTAGGTACTATCTAAAGATATATAAGTCCTCATAGCATCAAATCTTATACTGCTCTGTGATGCTGACACTCTCATGCTATCATTAAAAGAACATTTATCCAAATTACTTATCTCGATAATTAATAGGGGAACCAGTAAACTATTAAACACTTTTCAAATAAGAATTGAGTTAACCAGTATTGTTTTTCTATAAGGCAACTTGTATGTGCATTGCCAAGAATAGAAATCATTTGCATTGCTATGGAGAGGAAACAACATTATCAGTTTTGTACATGTCAATTTCTGTCACTTAAAGATTGGTAAAGTAGTCTAATCAACCAAAGGCAATTAAAAAGCCATACCTCTATAGAATGACCTAATCCGTGGGGGGCCCATTAACCATAGCCCAACATTCCACTGTAAGGCCCTGGTAATCTCTTGTGCCTATTTCTGAGTCTTTGACATGTTTTCAAGGTAGGGTGGCATTAAGAGAAGTGGTCACATTTTAAGAGAATTCCTCACTACAAGTGTTTTGTTTTTCTTTTTACCCCCTGCATAAATATTGAAAGCCACACTCTGGTCAGCAGGCGGCACTTACGATATTGTGCTCATCATTTATCACTGACACACAAATTAATAAACATCCTCAATAAACATTATTTTTATTCTCAGCAAAGGAAATAAACAAGTTTCCTGCCATCACACCACTAACTGAAATCTGTAAGTAGCTCTCCATTTATTATACAAGCATAAAGTACAAGCTCCTTAATAAAGGTTTTGGCTCTTGGTTTTGCATCTTAGAAAGGGGATGTTGCTGATGTTACAGTTATTTCTTATGTATTTATTATGTTTCAAAAGAAATACATAGCATCTAAAAGACTTGCTATTATATTATTTGTCAGGATATGTGCTTTAGGAAGAAGCAGATTATCTAAGCATAACTAAATATATCTAAAGGATATCTAAGTCTCTTGGCTCCATGTCTTATATTCTGTTTCATACTAGACTGGGAGTCTGTCAAGCCCGTTTTGCCTTTACCAGCCTGATCCCCATTAAGCTCTGCCAGTCAGGTTTACCAAAGGGAGACAAGAAGTGTGGAGGAAGGAGAAGCAGAATGTGCCTTCCTCTCTGTTCCTGTTCCTTTCAATATCAGCTGAATAAAGGCCTCAACATAAAATAAAACTAAAACAAGGCGATATGATTTCAGTAGCGGCAGAATGTCCAAAATAAAGTTTTCCAAACTTGAAGGACTTTCCACATTGGGTCCCCTCAGAAAGACCACCACCAGCACATTGGTGAACTCTCTCTTGAGCTCTGGGACTCAGCTTTTAGGGTGGTTTCCACTGAGATCCTGATGCTTTGGCATGAGCAGAGAGCAGGTCACCATCATCAGACATAGGTGTCTCAGGTTTCAGGGATCTCGCCTCTGATCTTCCTTAGAAACCACTTCTAGCTGGGCAGTCCCCTTTCTTCAGAATCTGTGTTCTGGGTCTGAAGGACCCATCCTCTAAGTTTCTGAGTTCTCAGAACCACTCTATATCTTCCTGGTTTGTCCAAACTTAGATGTCCTGGCTCCTTCCTACTATTGTTTTCCATGTTACCTTATTGTTTCTTTTATGCCTTTGTCAGCCTCAAAGCAATGCTGTCATGTTAACTCTGACTAAAAGAAAAGAAAAGAAGGCCCCTGCTTATTAATTATGTTTGTTTTTGCTTTTGTCCCTTCCTTTTTAAGTTTTTGCCTTTGCCTTTGCTTTCTAAGAGTTTTACTATAATTGGCCTGTGTGTGTGTGTGTGTGTGTGTGTGTGTGTGTGTGTGTGTGTGTTGGGGTGATTGCATATGTCTGGGTAAGTATGTGACTGTTATGTTAGGTATTTTTTTAGCACATTTTGAATATTCCATTTGATATTGTTCATTAGTTTAGAAAATTCTCAGTTATTGTTATTTCCAATATTCTGACTTTCCTAGACTCTCTTCTGAGACTCCTTGGATATCTTTTATATGATTAAGTATATAAATTTTAATAAAGAATATTTCTTTCGATCAGTATAGAATATCAGCCTACGAACTTCTCAAAGGTATTTTCCTTACATTCTCTTTATATGGCACCATTTTGCTATGGTTGCTTTCTTTTTAATCACTTATATCTGATATTTCATTTCATATCTTTTCAAAGTCTCTGTTAAGTTATATTTAGGTGTGTATGTCTGTAATGTATACTCTCTGTAATTTTTTACAATATGCTAAGGGAAAATCAAGTCTACCTTTATCAGCCATTTCCATCCTTGTTACTCTTTTGTGTCATGTGTAACCATGTTATCAGATTTCTGTTTACCATTCAAGATGTTGTCCCATTTTTGTCCTAAGGTACGCATATATAACATTGTTCTCTATGTGTGTGGATTTTACATAACCTGTATAGTTTGTACTTTATTGTTCTCTAACTTGATTGACTACACTAACCTCAATTTTTCCTCTACATCAGTGCATTTAGACCTACATCAGTCTTTGTAATGGATAAATAATATATTCTTGATGGCTTACACTATCAATTTTTTAGTCTGTCCCATGGATAGCACTTTGCTTACATACAAATTTGTCATTGTTGCTGCAATGAACTACAAGGCAATAACTTACAAGGTAAACATGGGCAACTCCTTATCCTTGTGCATAACACAAGGAAATCAATAGGTTCTGAAAGATACTCCTAGTTTTCTCACTTGGCTATTAGTTATTATGGAGGTCTCATCTTCAGGAAAATAAGTTATCCTTGACTTTTAAACCCAAAACACTATGCATAATGTTATTACAATTAAAGTAGATACTGAATGCCTTTCTTGTGTCAAGGTAATAGGGGTTGAAAGGTTAAAAGAGCACTTCTGAAAGAAAATTAGCTTACTGGACTGGAGAAACACCTGATTTTTGTAAAGAAATGGGCTTTGAAAGGGAGGATATTCACTCTAGTCTTAGAATAATATCCCAAAACTAAACCATGAGTTTTGTAGAGTTCTTTCTCTGAAGTGCACGTGTTTTCCCTTTTCTAACTAGGAGATCTCTTCTAAGGTGTGTACCTGAAGAATACATTTTGTGACTGGTTATTTGTTTAGGGAAATGTTGAGAGTCAGAGATTCAGTACTGAACGTTTGTTAAGTTAAATGTGTGTATGCATATTTATGGTCATATGATATAATTTGAAAAATGAGAAATAAGTCTAACTTTTATTTCTAATTAGCACACTGAGGGCAATTTTGTGAGTTTTCTGTTTGTAATAGTTGCCATTTCAGTGCTATGTACAAAAAACAACCCTCCTAAAATTAGGCATGACCTCTCTGAAGAAATACATGAACTAGTGAACAATGTAAGAGAATAATTCTTAAGGCAGAAATTCTTGGCCAGTTGTTCTAAAGATTTACTACTAACCCAATGAAATAATACATGTTCTTTTGAAGTACATATGAAAGTATATGCCAAATTTAATCTAAATAGAAAGGTACAAAAATAGGCAAGAATGTATTTTCCTAATAAAACTAATTTTATAAACTGTCTTTATTTTGACAGAGGAAAGTTGTGGCTCATATTTTATAAAACTACTTTTTTTGGAAGCTTTAAAATTATAAAGCCTAGAGCTTACAAGAAACTAGACTAAATAACTAGTAATTGTAGGGAAGGACCACTGGGGTGAATATGAGAGGAAATGAATTACTGCTTGTAGATAATGATGTAGTGAGGCTTATCAAGACAAGTACCCTCATTTTGAGAGAATTCCTTGCTGAAGATTGTATTTTTTTCCTCACAAGTGATTTAGGTCCTCACTTGAGAAAAGAGTTAACAAATTAGAGTTTTCAAAATAATTCCTCCACAATCCATGGCTGTTGATTGGAGAAAAAAGTTAATTTGCATTTAATTTTTTTGATTCTTTAAAGAGAAAATGTCATAGAAGAGAAGTTAAAAACAGGAACTTCAAAAAATTAAACAACTCAGCTGAAAAATTTATTTACTTCTTGATCTAAATGATGTTATAGATTTCAGGGTTGTCGAGTATAGTATTTCCCTTTTGTTTTAATCTCATTGTGTATTCACACTGTTCAGGTGGTGTTTGGCTCAATTCTAAAGTGAAATATCAGATACAGTTTTATATATTTAAGGACCTGTGAAAAATTGAATTTATTTAAAAAGTTAGTATGCTGTGTTTCAATGTTATATGGCATTGGTACTGATGTGCAAAAGAGGATTAATATTTATATATCTTTATTTTCCTTTGTGTTTCTCTCTCTGTGTGTATCTATTTTTCCTTCTAGACCAAGAGAAGAGAGCGGTATTATTATTAGGACAAAATATGAAAATAAAAATATCTGTGAGATTATATATAAAAGGTCAAACATGTGGTAAGGGAATAGTTAAATGAACATTTTTATTTAACATACTTCCCTTCTGATTCTTTCTCTCAAGCATGCATTGCTTTTGTATCAGAAAATAACCATAATTGATATTTCAATTACATGTTGAAATTACTCCAGTGAAGTGTTTAACACTTTAAAAGATATAAGCAAATGTGAATGTAAACAAATATTAAAATAGGTTGCATAATTTTTCAAATGCCTTTTTCATATCTTATATAAACATAAGGATACATGCAATAAAAAGTCTGGGGCATGTGGACTCAAATATTCATAACACACATTCCTGAATGATTGGAATAGTGATGCTTTATATAAATATATTTAATTTTAAATATTTCCCCACGAGTACTTACATAATAAGTACATAAGTGAAGCTGAAATAACATTTATAGTGGAAACAGAAATATTTGCAGAAATGTGTACAGGCAGTGAGCATGGGATATAAGCATCAATATATCAGGCCTATTGTGAGCATGGTGCGTGTGTGTGTGCGTGTGTGTGTGTGTGTGCTTGTTGAGGTGTGGGGAGGTATTAGTTTGGAGGCAGATCAATCCGACGTGAAACAAGCTTACAAATCCTGTTGAGAAGAGCCTGAAGTGACTGATTCACTAGTTTTCCCTCTGCCTTTTTTGCTGTGTCCTCAGATGACACCTGTAGTTTGAAAACTAATTTGTCTCTGAGTTCACTGAGAGGCCTCTAATCTGCATGATAATGCACCCCATCCAAGAAAAATGCTTGAGGAATTATTGCCAAGATACATATGTTTAAATACCATTCCATATTCCAAATTATAAATATGAGTATGTGTAAACCAACATGCACATACATATATGCACTTATCATGGAAATAATTTTTACATTATGAAACAAAATGTTTTTCAACACATAAACTTGATAATGTATAAGCTAAAATATACAAGTGAATTATAATACATATTTCTACAATGTAAACAGAAAGTTGGAAAATATATGTCAACCAATTAACATGGTATATCTGAGTGGGAAGGTCGCAAGGGAGATCAAGAAAACAATTTTATCTTTCACATAGTGGTTTTCTGCACTGCTTGAAATAAAAAAAAAATACATTCAGGAAATTTTTTTAAAAGATTCACTAAAAATGATGTTAAAAATATTTATTTACATGAAAAAGTATCAACTATTATCGAGGGAAGATACTCAGTTTTATGTAATATATGCATATATGTGTATACAGATGCATAGGAAATGTGTTTGAAGCATATGCACCCTTATATTAACAGTGAACATCTATAATGTGCTGTCTTTGTATATGTTTCTACATATTTTATAGACTTTGTAAGCTGATTTAATGTTGTGTTAAAATAAAAGATACATTAATATCAAAGATCTCAGTTTGGTTTCACACAAACACATAGTCACACACACACACACACACACACACACACACACACACACACATACACACTGTGCTATTAAATCTATGTGTCCAAAAAGGATGCTAATAGAAAAACAGTAGTACACATTGTTGTGAGATAGGAATGGACTAGCATGAACTAAATAACACAACATAGAAATATTTCAACATGCAGCAGAAAGAGGAAAATAAACATTATATCTACAATGTGGATGAGATTAAGTTATCATTTCTCTTTCAAAATACCATATATTCTAGACATGGGGTGGGGAAAATTATTAATCAACCTGTTTAACTGGTTTGATTTCCTTCCCACTTTGTATTTTATGGATTGACATTAGATGTGCAAAGTACCTAGACATAGAGATGTGCAAAGTAAAAATTTGAGCCCTGTAGGAGCATTGCACTTCAGAAGTGCTGAGCAAGTTAAAAGCTCTGCTAGTCAGCAGTTGGAAGGAGAGTCAAGAGCTCCAGCTCACAGAACTAGATCTATCTCAAATCATGTAATATTGGGTAAGACTGTTCCCATTTTACCAAATATATTTTTGCAATCATTTTATGTTGAAATTCTGTGGTACAATTTATTTTCCCCTTGCTCTACAGCTATAAAAAGTCACAGTTGATGTTGGGAAACAAGATATTTTAAACCACACCACAATATAGGAATGAAGATATGCAGGTCCAAGCTGGAGGCCTATACTTTAAGCAATTGAATATTTTTAATTGTGATAAAATATATATATCATAAAATTTACCACTTTAACCATTTGTAAGTGTACAGATCAGTGGCATTAAGTACATTCATATTGTGCAACTATCACCGCCATCCATCTCCAGAATTTTTTTCAACCTCTAAAACTGCAACTCTGCACCCATTAAATAGTAACTGCCCATTTTGTCCTCTATCCAGCCCCTGGAAACCATCATTTTACTTACTGTCTCTATGAATTTGACTACTCATAAATGTGGAATCATACATTATGAGTCTTTTTGTGACTGGCTCATTTCACTTAGAATAACATCTACAGGACTCAGCATTATTATAGCATGTGTCAGAATCTCCTTTCTTTTTAAGGCTGGATAATTTTACATTATATATACATATCACATTCTGTTTATTAATTCATCTCACAATTGACATGCATTAGTTCCACATTTTGGCTATTATGAAATAATGTTGCTGCAAACATGGAACTTCAGTTCTTTTGGGTATATATCCAGAAGTAGAATTGCTGGATCTTATTTTTCATTTGTAAAATTATATTTAATTCTATAAAAATAGGACATTATTTAATTATTAATTCTATCTTAAATCTTATATATAGTTTTATAATTTAAAAATTATGTATAATTTTTTGATGATCCACCATACTGTTTTCCATAACACCTGCCCCAGTTTACATTCCCACCAGCAGTGCACAAGGATTCCAGTTTGTCCACATTCTTGCCAATGCTTGATATTTTCTGTTTTTTTTAATAACAGCCATTTAATAGGTATGAAGTAATATGACAATGTGGCTTTCATTTGCATTTCCCTAGTAATTAATGACATTGGGCATATTTTCTGAGAGGATGTGAAGTCCAATGTCCCTGGAATTAGAAGAACATTTGCAAACTGTGGAAACCACATGGCACACTGGGTGGAAGGGCTTTTGTTGGGATGAGACTGATAACAAAAGTGATCAGAAAGGAAATGCAACCTGTTTCTCTCTCCTCTTGATTTCCTGTATCTCTGTGGTGTTTTCCATGATCAGACCCAAACAAGTGGTAAAGGATAAACAGGGATGTCAGAATCCTGTACACAGCACCTCTGCACACTCTAAGGAAAGCTGAGCTAAGAGATTCAGATATCTATCCTTTTCCTACCATCTGCTTCCTCTTAAATCATATTTTGTTCAAGGAATTCAGCAATAAGTTATGCATCTCTTTCAAAACATGATTGATAAAATGAATTAACTAACTGCATCATCAACAGTATCCACTAGCAGGCACCCAAGCTGTCATAAAACAGTATTTGGTAAGGGAGGGACTTGTACTTTATGCTACAGGTAAAGAGAAGCCATATTGAGATATAAATTACTGGTAGGAAAAGACATAAATATTCCTTTACAGAATGGGTTTCCAAAGTGATGCTCAGCTATGTCAGCAGTAAGCAAGATGATGATGTATTGGAGCCCAAAAAGATACTCGATTTTTTCAAATATTTAAAATCAAATCCTATATAACGGGTCAGTAGACTCAGGCCTGATGGTTGTATCTGGCCTGCTACCTCTTTTAAAAAAGTCAATTTTATTGGAACATAGCTACTCTCATTTTTTGTCTTATTGTCTACAGCTGCTGTCCTGTTACAATGACAGAATTGAGGAATTGGGATAGAGACTTGTATGGCTCCAAAATATAAAGTATTTAATATCTGGCTCTTTACTGAAAAGTTTGCCAATTTCTGTGTTATAGCTTCAAGTTTGTGTATGTTTCTTCAAGTGTGAAATGATTATTTTATTTAGATATTTAATAACATATGACACAGCTTTAAAGTACTAGAAGAAAGCTTTCTTAAATAAGGGTGCTTGTTTGAAAAGTGCAGAGACCTCTGTTTTATGAAAAATATATCAAATTGCCCACCTAGCCTAGGGGTCCTATCATCTTAGTTCACAGAATCAAGGAAGGAAAAACCCTGGCTGGTGACTTGGACTCTTCAGACTCCTGTTAGCAAGAACTGCCAGTGTCTCCCACAAAACAGGAAGGATTAAACACCCTCAAACCCCAAACACAAACAGATACATACACACTATGATGATAGACTTCGAATAGGCCTGTAATTGATGCAGATTTTACACCTTTTCTGCCTGTAATTCTATCAGATCTGTCTACTAGGAAACAACAGCATAGACAGTTGTCATAAAAACCAAAGTGTTACCAAATTTCCTGCATTAGCATAGCATTATATGGAAATTGGAATATATACATTCACTCTGAGTCAGATTCATAATTAAGAAATGAGCCACTTTAACTTATACCACTTTCACAAATGAATGAACAAAAATCACATCAAGGAACATACAACCTTTAAATAGTAGGTATGTCAGGGAATAAACTTTTTAAATAAGGAATCACGCAGAAAACTTAGGATTGTTTATAAGCTCATATTTCTCATCAGATGCACTGTCAGGATTAACTTGGATCCAACAATACCACATGCTTGGTTCTGAAGGGATGCCAAAATCCACAAAACTCCAAAATTACCTCCAATACTCAATTGCCATGGTTGGTCCCTGGACTCAAGAATGGGGAGGAGGCACTGGAGATGCCCTTCAGTGAGTGCCTCAGGAGGGTTATGGGTGTTTGTTTCAAGTGGCCAACAGAAACACACACTCAGTTCTACTAAAGCTGTGTCATGGGAATTTTGGTAGCAGACTTTGATGCACAGAAGGCCCAGTCAGTGTCTAACACTGCTTTATTACCTCAACCTCCAGGCATAAGTCACTGCAACCCCAGTCAATAAGAAACTTCATTGGCACTTAAGGCACAAGATGAACAAATGCTTTTCATGACATGTTAAATTTATCGTTAGAGCATGAGTATTGTACCAGGCCACAAAGTCTCACATGTGACTCATATTGCTACAAATGAATGAATGAAGTGGAAGATAAAATGTCAGAACTTGACATTGTGATGGCACTATGAGGAACACAGGGCCAAAGCAATATATGGGAAAGGGTTTTTTCCTTTGAAGAATACATAAGTTGTGATCAGCGATACTATTGTTATAACAGGCTGTCATGAGGGAAAGTCGGTTGATGTGGGTGGAATGCCCACAAGCTCTCAGGATACTCTGAATAAACACCATGATAGGAGAAGGCAGAGATGTCAAACTCTCCAGATACAGAGGAATGCAAGGCTCACATGGCGTTAACTAGGTAGTTCCATAGGTAAGCTTTCCAATCACCGAATCATTTGGAAAGCTAGATGAGGTTTGAGTGTGGCTCTGCTACTTAAGCAATATATGGCTATGAACATTTTCCTTAGCTGCTTTGATTCCTCATCTCCTTTCTGACAAATAGACAAAATATCAACATCTCTTTAATGCAAGGATTGATTAGAAGTCAGAAAAGTGCATTGTGTTTCATCAGGAATATCATGGATGAATAAAAATGTTTAAAAAGTCCAAAGTTATTTCTGGTAATAGGGAGTTGACCATAGTCCATGGAAACATTAGACTTCAGTCTAGAAATGCTGGGCTTCAAGTGTCAGCATTTAAATTGCCAGCAGATAAATAGTTAGATGTTTATTTAAACTTTTTTACACACTGCATAGACAAGAAAAATTAGATTTATTGCACAACCTCATTTTCATGAGGAAACATTAATAAGACAATGGTCAGTTAACAGTTAAAGTTACCTTCTTCAATAATAAAGGAATGCAAAAACATCCTGTACTTTTACCTCTTAAGACTGGTAAAACAAAGAAGAATGGCAAAATGAGAACTATCCAGAATCTGAGGAAATAGGCACAAAGGGGGTTGGGGGAGAGCTGCTATGTTCCAAGATCACACAGGTGAGATGTGGAGCACCCAAATCTGAACTCGGGATAGTCAACCACCAAAGAAGGCAGGTATCTCCCATAGGAATACTCATTAAAAATACCAGATAATGTAATAATAATGAGATAAAAATATTATTGTCAATATTTGAGTCTCTTCTTTTCTACAACTAAAAGAAAATTCTATTTTTTTTAGTTCTACACCAGATTTGAACATATTTCATCATATATAAATACCACCTAGAAAGTGTGATCATGTGGATGGTGTATTTTCCATATACCTTTGAGATATAAAAATCTGTTTTTTTCTGATAAAAAATGATGCATGCTTAATATAAAAAAATAATAGGAAAATCTCTTAAATAAAAAATGTTTAAGTGAACTAGCACAGCATCCAATGGCCTCCTCTCAATATAGTCTCTACTACCAAGTTTGTATGTAAACTTCCAGTAATGTCATTTTCTTTACCCATAGGAATCTCTCTCTTTTTTCCTTTCTTTCTTTCTTTCCCCTTTCTTTCTTTTTTACTTTCTTATTTATTCATTTCTCCCTCTGTTCTCTTTGACCATTATTACATGCACTAAACAACACCTAACCTGTTAAAGTATCCCCAAATCTCAGAAATTTTTGGCTGTTACAAATATCCAAATATTTATTCCAGATCTTCTACAACCTGGTGTAATGTTTATACAAAATCAAGTTAATATAAAGAACAAATATTAATATTGTCTAATTCACAACCCATAAATTCATATCTTTAATGATCATTAAGAAATGAAATTTCCAGAAGTTACATCAGCAAGGTGGTGGTTTAGAGAGTCTTATACCCTCCTTCCCCTTGCAAACACACTAATTCAGCAACAATTCATGGACAAATTCCCTTTGTGATAAATGTAGAAACTGAATAAAATGCTCCCACACCTTGTTTGAACATGGAACCAGACTCACTGAAGCCAGCAGGCAGATTGAGAACAACCTCATTTCAGTTTCCTTTGGTGTAGCATCATATGATCAGGAAGACACCACCTAGTTCTCAACTTCTCCCAGGGGAGGGAAGAAGTTGGTTCATGTGTTCAGTACCCCAGCTTTTCTCAGGGGATCCCCAGAAGACAGGATTTTGTCTTTCTAGTCTTAGACCTCTGAAGGGTCTGAAACAGTCTAGCCACCTGGGGGAGAATGAAAATGATAGTTTAGACTATTAGATGCCAAAGATCCTCCCCACTGCTTAGCATCAAGTGAGTGAATGAAAAATCTCAGCTCTCACCTTCCCCTTGGGAAGGAAGGAGTTGATTCATGCATCCAACACTCTATCTATTCCAGAGCTTCCCAAAGAAATGGCATCTGACTTTCCAGTCTTGGAGCTCTGGTGGTTCTAGCTCAGTCTAGCCACCTGGGAGAGAATAGCAGTTTATACTGATGAAGATCATAGATCCTTCCCTTTCTGAGCACCAAGTGAGCAGACGAAAACACAGCTGCCTGCCTCTCCTTGAGGAAGCAAAGAGTTTCTAGAGAGCCCCAGGATCCCTGGCCAGACTGATAGGTGGAGTCTTCTCCTGTGAGAGGTCAGTCCGTGAAGACTGGGAGAGGGGCCTGCTTTGTCTAATGCACAGACATTGATATAGAGAATCGAGGAAAATGAAGAGTCAGGCAAAGATGTTCCAAAGGAACAAGATAAATCCCCAGAAACTAACCCTAATGAAATTGAGAATCATGATTTATAGAGACTGACCAAGCATTCAAATTAGCTGTCATAATGTTGCTCACCAAGTCCAAGAGAACAATACATGAACAAAGTGAAAATTTTAATAAAGAGAAAACATTTAAAAATATCAAACAGAATTCATGAAGCTGAACAGCACAATAATTGAACTGAAAAATTCACTAGAGGAATCAATAGGAGATTAGTTCAAGCAGAAGAAAGGATCAGAGAATACAAAGATAAGCAGTTGTAAATAATTTAGTCAGAGGAGCAAAAAGAAGAAAATAATTTAAAAGAATGAGAAAGCTTATGAGATACTATCACACAAACTATGCCTTATGGGAGAACCAGATGTAAGATAGAGAGAGATAGGACTGTAAAGTTTGTTCAAAGAAATAATGACTGAAAACTTCCCAAATTTTGAATGAGAAATGGATATCTACATCCAAGAAATCTAAAGGAGCCCAAATAAAATGAAACCAAAGAAATCCACAGTGAGACACATTATAATCAAATTGTCAAAAGTCAAAGTGATAATTATGAAGGCAGCAATAGAAGTGACTTTTTACATACAAGGGAAGGCCCATAAGAATATAAGGAGATTTTCCAGTAAAAACTTTGCAGGCCAGAAGAGAATGGGATGACAACAGGTATATGCAAAGATGCTCAATGTTACTAATCATCAGTAAAATGTAAATCAAAACAACAGTGAGATATCACTTTACACCTATCAGATTGGCTATTAAGAAAACAAAAGATAATAAATGTTAGCAAGGATATGGAGAACTAGAATTCTTGCACATTATTGGTGGTATGCAAAATGGTGCAGCCATTATGGAAAACAGCATGATGTTACTCAAAAAATACAAGTATAGAAATAACAGTAATCCTATTCTAAGTACTTATCTGAAAGAATTGAATCAGGATCATGAAGAGATATTTAGCACTCACATGTTCATGGTAATGCTATTCTCCACAGCCACATGTGGAAACAACCTAATTGTCTACCAACAGATGAAGGAATAGAGAAAATGTGATATACATATATACACAATTGAATACTATCTGCTTTTAATATGAAGGAAATTCTGCAATATATGACAACATGCATGAACCTTGAGAACATTATGCTAAGTGGAAAAAAGCCAGTCTCAGAAAGACAAATACTATATGATTCCACTTACAAGAGATAGCTAAAATAATCAAATGCATAGAATCAAAGAGTGAAATGGTAGTCTCCAGGGTCTGGGAGGAGGGGAAATGTCAAGTTATTAGTCCACAGGCATAAAGTTTCAGTTAAGTAAGATGAAGATGCTCTAGAGATTTGCTATATACCATTGTACTGATAGTCAATAATAATGCATTGTACAGTTAAAATTTTGTTAAGAGTGTTGCTCTCATGTTAAGTATTCTTACTACAAGGAAATAAAGTTTTTTAAAGTAATAAAATGTACAAACTAGGAGTTTTTAATCCCTGTGCTTTTAACAAAAATGCTTCATTTTCCACAATTGCTTAGGTTCAAATAAAATCGCTAATCAAAAAGTAGTTTTCAGTTATCCAATTGATAGTCAAGGTCTATAGAAATGTTTTGGAAGCTATGTTCTCATAATCACTTACCCAGGTAAGGAAAGGAATCCTCGTATGGAGTTCTGTCTTAGTAAATGCACATTTCTTAAAATGACTCTCATGAACACCAACACTCATAGACTGAAATTCATTTTTTTTCACTTTTATCTCAAATTCACATCACCAGAATCCCAAGCTATTACTTTAGAACTTCTTGTACTATGTAGCAGGGGAAATTTAAAGGCACTGGAATGGAGTATTGCCAAAAAATAATGAGTAAGGAAATTTCTTTATTATACTAAAAGAGAAGTTCATTAATGAAAGAAATCATTCATGAAAGGAAGAGTCAATCAATACAGCAAACTTTATTGTAGTCTTATTTTAAGAAATTGCCACAGCCATCCTAACCTTCAGCAACCACCACTCTGATAGTTTGGCAGTCATCAACACTGAGGCAAGATCCTCCACCAGCAAAAGATTGCAACTTGCTAAAAACTCAGATGATGGTTACACATTTTTAGCAATATAATATTTTTAATGAAGGTATTTACATTGTTTTTTTCCAGACATAGTGCTACTACACACTTAATAGACTAGAGTATAATGTAGACATAACTTTTATATGCAGTGGAAAAACAAAAAATTCATTTGACTCACTTTTTTGCAATATTCACTTTATTGCAGTGGTCTGGAACAAACCACAATATCTCTGAGGTATGCCCACATAGGATGATTTAAGGAGAATTTAGATCTTTACTTACATTCACTTTTTTTGGTAAGTTATGCCCATTTTGTCAGGCGACCTTTTAATACATAATGTTGACCTTAAAAATATTGCATGTATTTTTTAAATCATAAATTAATTTAATCCTCTCTGGGGTCTTCTAAAGTTTACTCTATATCCACCAACAGAATGTAATTGAAAGAAATAACGGATAAATAGGCTTTACCTGCACAGGTGTCAGGTTATTTTAAGGAACACAGACAAGGGAACTGAATAAGTAACTGGTGACTCACCTCTTTACCACAGTCCTCAAGAGGAGCTGACAGTCTCTCCCAAATTACAGGGGGGATCAGACCCAGTTAATAAAATAACTCCAATAAAATAAGTCACTTTCTCAAACTCACACATACAAAGATACATAATTACAGAGTGATGGTTGACTTCAACCTGTTATAGATGCATATCTGCCATTCTTTCTGCCCATGAATATCCTTGCTAACTGTTTCTACCTCTGACCATTTGATAGTTTATTCCAGTCGTCATAGAAACTGCCACAGACTATCAGAATAACAGTTTTACATTAGCTTTCGGAGGAAACTGTGAAGTACAAAGTCATCCACAGAATCAATGCAATGAATAAATGAATAAAATATTAGAAGTGATTATTTCAGCAATCTCCCCTAAATTTACCATTGGAGTAAAATTAAAGAATTTTGAAACAATGAGTTAAAGTGGAAGAAAAGGATGGTTAATCAATTCTGGGTTTCCTGTCAGACACAGAAACACTGGTTTCAATATCTATTTAGGATCACCTTAGACCCTGAAATAACAGATACTTGTGCTAAAAGGGATTTCAAAATCCATACAGTTCAAAATCAGTGCAAAACACTCATTAGCTTGAGATGACCTGGTTCACAAGATTACTATATTCTTTCTATTGCACTTTTATTATCAAATTCAAAGCCTTGCATCATAGCTCAGTGCTAATGAATGAATAAAGGAGATAGAGCAGAAAATGTTAGAATCTGGACACAGAGATGACTAATGAAGAAGCAGAACCTGAGTAATAAGGTAGAATGAGATTTTCCCTCCACCAAGATCCTTGTTGATAATGGAAATACCTGATTACAGAACTCAGGAGTGCATTGAGGCCATATACAAGGATGGCTGGTACTTTTAGAACAGCATGGGGAGGAGAAAATTTAGTGAATATTAACCTTCCAGATAAAAAGATCAGGGAAACCAGCCACTGAAGAGCTTCCTGGGCTAAATTTTGGACAAATGTTTATTAAAATGCTAGTATGAAGAAACTGATTCCAAAAAAGATAAACTGACTTCCAGTTCCAGGACAAAATGGTATAGACTAATTTTCCTTTCTCCTTTCTCACACACAGTTTCTGTAATATATGTTTATTCAGGTTAGAGAGACTGAGTTGTCATAGGACACAGTTCTACCTCCTATTAACAGGTATAGAAGGGACTCCTCTGCGGTCAGTTGAGGGACTCAAAAGCAAGAAGAATCCATCTCAAACCTCCTGGGATCCATAGGGTATGTCCCAGGCAAGTCCCAAGGCTTCAAAACTTTTTTTATAGTAAGGAGTAAATGGAAAAGGAAACCAAGACACACATTCCAGTCTTACAGTTAAACATAGAGGATAAATGTTGGTAGGATTGCCAGGTTTAGCAAATAAAATTACAGAATGTCTAGTTAAAGCTGAATTTCAGATGCACAATAAATATTTCATGGAACATGCTAACAAAACAAGAATTGTTCTTTTTATGAATTCAAATTAATTGATTTTCAGGAATTTTATATGGCAATCTTCATATTAGGATCATTCACAGCAGTGCTTCCAAATCAAAAAAATATACAGAAAGATGTTTGAGTGCTTGAATGTCAGTTCTGCAACTCACTAGCTCATTTCCTTTCAGTAAAACTTTCCTGATTCCTAGTCTCCTCTTCTTGGCTTTTTTGCAGGGACTATGTTTAACACCACAGAGAATTGTCTTAATTCAATAGTCCCTTAATAGTTTTCTCCATAAAACTCACAATTAGTCCAGAGTTCAAAAGGCCAACTTTCTTTAAATAGTATCTTTCATCCCTTTCTTTCCCTATAACCTGAAGGACTGGAGCCCCTGTAACTGTAAGTAGCTCCAGCATGGAGTTTTGGGGTTCAGAAGTTCATGTTACTTCCTCTCTCTGGAAGTGAGTCTTATATAGTAAACAACTTGTACATATGTGAATTGGGTGTGTGATTCTTTCAGCATGTATTGATATCTCTCTGCTGTGCTCCGAGATGACATTGACCATTGCCACAGATTATTCATTTTGTGGATTTCCTAATAAAACAAATAAAATACAACTGAAAACACATTGCCATTAGAGAGAATAGAATAAGTAATATAAAATCTAGGCCAAATTGGAATATTATATATCCAACAAAAGAATCAGATGGATCTAAATATATTAACTGTTGACCTTGAAAAACAAAGAGGTAGTTATTTTGCCAGCAAGATGAACTTACTTGCAAATAGCAGAGGAATTGCAATTCAGGACAAGCAAACTATGGCAAACCATAGGCATGTCTAGAGAACAGAAGAGAAGGACTTGCTTTTAAAGCGGAAAGGAGGAAGCTGGGAGGGACTTTCTTACTGAGTTCTCATCGGCTGGGTTGTGGCTGGACAGGAAGAAATTCTTCCTTCCTCCTGCTGGAGTATGTAAAGTAAACTTCTTCCTTTTAGGGAATGTGAGGTATGCTTCCTATAGTAAGCGGTAGTGTGTGAGAGTTACCCCTTCAGGGATTCCTGACTGCATTTTAAATGAGGTTTCCTTTATTTGTTTTCACATAATATAGAATGAAAAAAAATCAGATGTAAAATCATATTGCACACCAAAGAGACAAAATGATATCATTAATGTAAAAAATTCCATACAGGTGGAAAATAATACTCTATTTTTTTTCTCTTAAGACATAAATATATACCCATATCAATAGGAAAAGACCTAGAACAGTATATACAAAACTGATAAAGTAGATTTGATCTGAAAGACTGGAGGAAGAGGAGGGTAGAAAGGTGATGAAGGTTGACTCTAGTACTAGAGTCATATTGAAAGGTCTAACTAAAAGAATACATTTCTATTTTACTTATGCACTTAAATATTCACTTCTTAAAAATGGAGAGATATAAAAAATGTCAAGAATATATTCAAAGAATTGAACAGTGGGCCAATGTTAATACAATATAAAAGAGAGTTCAAGGGCAATAGTTTTGAAAAATACAGAGAGGACATTTTGTATTGGTCGAAGAAATGATTCATTAAGAAATTGTATATAGCTAAGAATATAGGCTAAACAAAAAACTTTCTAAAATGGATAGAGTTAGAGATAGTGACAATTTGACAATACATAAAATTTACTCAAATTTAGAAATCGAGGACTTTTTAATAAGATTAGGCAGTAAAGGAGAAAAAGTAGATGATAGGTAAAAAGAATTTTTATTGATAAAGTTAGCCAACAAAATGCAAATGTAGAAAACAACATAAGAAACTTATAGGACACAGTAGAAAGGAGAAGTGAAAGAATGAAAAGGAAGCAACATTTGAAGACAATATGGATCAAAATTTGTCCAAAAAATGATGATAAAAATAAAGTAGCAGATTCACAAGGTGATCCTGAAAAGCACACGCTAAGAGGGAACCTGAAAGCCATCACGTACATATTGTTTAAGCAACTTTGAATTCCTGAGCAGTTCCCATTTATTGATGATATATTACCTTTTTTATGTATTGTTGGATTCAATTTGCTAGCATTTTGTTAAGGTTGCTTGAGTCTATATCAATGAGAACTACTACTCTGTAGTTTTAATTTATTGTAATGCTTTTGTCTGTTTATGCCTTCAGTAAAATACTGTTCTCATAAAATGAGTGTGGAGGGATCCTTTATTTTCCATTTTATAGAAGAATTTGTAACGTTGTTAATATATGTATCTTCACTATTTTATAGAATTGCCCTGTGAAGTCATCTGGATCTAGAGTTTTCACTGTTGGAACAGTTTTAACTATGAATATAATTTCTTCAATAGATATAGAATTATTAAGGCTGTAGATACCTTTTTGAGTGACCACTGGTAGTTTCTTTCAAGAAGTGAGTTTATCTCATTTATGTTGTTGAATTTATTGGTATAAAATTGTCCATAATATTCCCTTATTGTATGTTTAATGTTTATGTATTTGTAAATGTCCTATCTTTAATTTCTGATAATTGGTAATTCATTTCCTCACTTTTTCTTTTTGATCAGTCAGGCTGCAGTACTATCAATTTTTTTGACCTTTTTAAAGGATCAGCTTGATTTTTCATTTTCTTTGTTGATTTTCTGCTTTCAAGTTCATTGACTTCTTCTATTTTTATAATTTTACTCTTCTTGCTTGCTGCAAGTATAATTTGCTCTTCTTTTTCTAATTTCTCAATGTGGTAGCTCAAATAATTGATTGGGGAGTCTTTCTTTATTCCTATTTTGAACATTTAATGCTATAGATCTCCCTGTAGGTGTTGCTTTTAAAGCTTTACAAAATTCGGATGAATTATGTTTCATTTTTACTCCATTCAAAATATTTTCTAATGTCCTTTATAGCTTCCCCTTCAACATTTTGAGCTATGAATGCTGTTTAGTTTTAAAACAATGGGGATTTTAAAAATATATTTTATATAGTTTATTTCTAGTTTAATCCTGTTATGGTCAGAGAAAATACTTTGTATAGTTTAAGAATTTTAATCTTGTTGAGGTTTTATAGTGGTCCAATGTGATCTATCTTGGTAAATGACCCATGTGCATTTGAAAAGAATGTTTATTATGCCCATTGTTATGTGAAGTGCTCAATAAATATCAGTTAGGTCAGTTAGTTGATGTCATCTAGATCTTATTCAAATATACTTAACTATTTATTCTATAAATTTTTGAGAGAGTAGTGTTAAAATCTCGAGGTGTAAATGCGTGTTTTCTATTTCTCCCTTAATTTCTATTATTTTTTGCTTCATTTATTTTGAAGTTCAGTTGTTAGGAACATACCCATTTAAGATTTTTATTTCTTCTTGATTGATTAACTCCTTTATCATTGTTACGTCTCTCTTTATCCCTTTAATGTTCCTTGTTTTGAAACCTAATTTTTCTGAAATTAATGTATCTACTCCATTCTTTTGATTAATGTTATGCGTTGTATGTTTTTTCCCATCATTTTATTTTATTAAATGGCTGTGCATGGCATAATTGACATAAAATACACTACTTGTATTTAAATTACACAATGCAGCTTTTAACATACTTAAAAGCTCATGAAACTGTCACCACTCTAAAGATAATGGCATTTAAGTGATTCCTAGAAGCTTCCTTGGTGATTTTCCTGGGTAATCCCTCTTTGTTCCCACTCCCTGCAGCCCACCTCCCATTCCACAGGTATCCATAGGCTTTTCATTTTCTATGATTTCACATTAATGTCATAAAACAGTATGTACCTTTTTTGCTTGGCTTCTTTCATTACTATAATTATTTTGAGATTCATCTGTTTCAATATATATCAATAATTCATTTAACAAAATATACCTATAGATATGTATAGATACAGGTGTAGGTATAGGTTTAGATATAGATGTAGATATTTCACAGTTTGTAATTTATCCATTTACTTCTTAGTGTTCATTTGGATTGTTCCCATTTGCAGTTTTTGACAAATTCAAATAAAATTACTATGAACGTTTGTAAACAAACCTATGAACACACGGTTTCATTTCTCGTGGGTAAATACCTAGATATGGAATGTCTAGATTATATGGTAGGTGCTTGTATAACTTTCAAAGAAACTGCCAAAATGTTTTTCTATGTGCTTGTCCCACCAGCAGTGTCTGACAGTTTCAGTTTCTCCATAGATTCCACAGTGTATGACAGGTCTAATACTTGTGAGACAGGGACCATGGGTGTAATTAGAGTAGGGTGAGGGCTTCTGGGAAAAGCAGGGTGGAATATTTACAGTCAGAGCAATGTAACAATGGGCAAAGAAGTCCCTACTGAAACTCTGTGCTAAGCATTATGCAAAGTCAAGGTCACACTAATTCTCTAGGGTAAAGATATAGACATCTTCAGTGAGATCAGTTAAAGGTCAAAAGGCCAGGAGCAACTTGGCCTGGAATGTTTGAGTGTTCTGCAAGGGTATCAGCACAACCCATGACTCCACTGTCAGCCCTGGCAATCAGACTGTGACCCAGCCCACCTTGAGGACAGGGCGGGTGGTACAAGTCCACACCCCTAAGCCTTTTTTTGATGTTCTCGAAAAATCCTCAACTGCCTATAAAACCCCCTAGACAATGCACCATCATGGGCTCTCTTGTCCCCTCCTGGCATGAGCCAGGAGCTCTATTCTCTCACTTTATTTCTAAATAAAAGCCTCTGCCCTTGCTCTCCTACCTTGAGTGTTTGTGAAGCTCATTTTTCGGCTTCGTGAACAAGAACCCCGGCATCACTTGGTATGGCTAATATATTTAATATTAGCCATTCTGATAGGCGTGTGGTGCTAAGTCATTGTGGTTTTAATTTGCATTTCCCTAATAATTAATGATGCTAAATATCTTTTGATGTATTAATTTGCCATCTATATATCTTCTTTAGCAAATGTTTGTTGAGATCCTTTTCCCCTCCTATGTTGTGTTGTTTATTATCTTTTATGAATTTTGTGATTTCATTTTTTGTTGTGTTGTTTTTTTCTTATTGAATTCTGAGATTATTTTGTATGTTCTGGATATGTGTTCATCAGGTGTAAGACTGAAAATACTATCTCTCTGTAACTTGTCTTTTCATTCTCTTCACCCATGTCTTTCAAGGAGAGTAGCTTTAATTTGGATAATGACCAGTTTTGTTTTGAATATTGTTTTTGGTGTCACATCTAAGAAATCTTTGCCCAACCTGAGGTCACAAAGATTTGTGGTCACAAAGGTCGCAAAGATCTGTTTTCTTCTAAATGTTTTATAGTTTTAAGTTTTATATTTGACTTGATGTTGCATTTAAAATATTTTTGTGTATTATGATATGAGGTGTATATCAGAGATGGAAAGAAAAAGGGATATATCTGTGTAGCTCTTGGGGGAAGAGAATTCCCCTTCAAGGGCAAATTCCCAATGAATCTGGTGAAATTGAAGGAGGACAAGGGGAAGGGCAGGTTGAGAGAAAGTTGTTATTGCTCACAGCTTGCTAGAGTTGGCTAATCAGCCCCTGCTCCATCTATCCCTTCCAGCTGTGGCCTGCATGCTCTGCCCCCATGACCATCCCTTCTGGCAGGAACTCCATGGGCAGGGCTGTGATGACTGACTGCCTCCAGACCAATTAGGTACCAGGAACAGAGGGGAGGAGAGAATGCCTGTTTTCTCTCCACCCCTTACTCTGGATCAGTTGGATGCTCTGCTGTGGTAAACACCTACTGGTATGTAAATGGACTAAGGCCAGGTGGGAATTTCTGAACATTCTGGATGAAAATTTCCATTTCCCCACAATCCACCCTTCCAGAATTCTCACCTCACAATCGTGTGCCCTTAATCTTCTGTAATGGCCCCTGTGCAAGAAAGCTAAAGCACTGTAACCAGACTATAACAAAAAATAACAACAGAAATCACGATACAGATAGCAATAAAATCATGATAGTCCTCAAGCCTGAAGATCCAGCAGGGTTCAAAGTCTGACTCATATGAAATCCATAGCTAGCCCATTCCACAGGAGGCCAGCAGCTGAACCGGCAGGATCTCTGGGCAGACTTAGCAAGCAGCAACTGTGCTAGGAGGCACGCCCAACCCACAAAGCCTGTAGAAGAAAATAACCTTAAGGGCGATAAAACGCATGTTTAATGACACCAGCATAGACAAATCCTGTCCATCAGGTAGGATGCATGCAAGAGAGTGGCTCTGTGACAGAATATAGTGGTGCTGGAAGTACATGCACTGACCACAATAATAAGACAACACTCCCTGCAAAGTGGTTTTACCTTTCAGCCATTTGGGTGAACTACCCTGACCTTTGGGACACACAGGAGGCCAGCTTCCAGGCCTTGTCCCCAAGGTGCCAGAAGGGCCAGCCATTGATGGTGCATGTGTCAAGATGTCCAAGGCCATGTAGTCTTCAGGTTACTGTGGGGCTCTGTCATACCAGTAATGGACCACAGCTCACGTTGTCTTCTGCCCTGGACCAAGTCATCTGTCTCATCATCCCCTGTGGATGCCAAGGCAAATGGCCAGCAAGCTTCTGCCACAGGCCCCAGGCAAGCAGATGTCTAACTTGTCTGTTTTGCAATGGCAGAGGTAACTGTGCATGTTTTATCCCAGTCCCAGCTGATGCCCTTCCATGCCAAAGGGCACAAAGACCTCAGAATTTGTGCCAAGTGTGGGATTAACACTCTTCAGTAGCCTACAAGACCCAAAACCCCTTGTAATAATGCCACAGTAATCAGTAGGAATCCGAGGTGAGCATAACATCATGTACAACATTAGATTCCCCTATTCCCAAGGGGATTCAGGCTTATACACTCTGACAGCCCCACCCCTGCAAACATTAAAATAGTGTGGGCCCCAGGACACCTCTCAGGGTCACAATAAATCAGGGAGCATTCGGCTTCTATGCCTCCAAAGCCAGGATATACTACACATTCCCTGGGGACTGATCACTTGCCCAACATGGGGCCTCTGTCACAAGAGGCCCCAGCCAGTTCCCCAAAGTGGGTGCCTTAACACTCCCCTCAGTCAAACCATGACACAAAATCACTATCCGGCCAGGATCCAGGTAGGTTCTGCATGTCCTGCCCCAGGAAGTCCTGCAGACACATGGGCTGGACATGGGGCTTTGCCTCCAGCTTCCGTGTCTTGGACCTTAGCAGCTGGAACTGCTGCTCCAGCTTTTATTGGTGCCATAGCTCTAGCAAGATTCTATTGGGCTGTCCATCAAGTTCTTCTTTCACTAACCCCTCCTTTATCAAATCAACCCACATCTGGGTCCTCAAGACCTTCACAGGGCCATTTGAACCTCTTCTTTGAGCAGCAGACCATATTTATTTCTGTGCTCTTGTTTCAACCTCCCCCAGATCTGCTATAGTACAAGTAACCTCACTATGGGTTGCCGTATGTAGGGGGCAAGAATAGTCACTAGTGACCCAAAAAGGGATGGGGGAGCTGTATGGAGCACCAGATTTCTCATCCCCATGGTGAACAACTCCTCATAGGGTCCCTGAGGTGCATATTGTAGATGATGTTTTTCATGCTCAACTCCTGTAAAACCTGCTGGAGCTCTGCATACATTTGCCAGCTAGTGGGGAAGTATGGTAGTCCACCCTGATTAGGCCAAACTGCCCCTCGAGGGCCTCTGTCAGCCAATCCAAAAGCACATGATTCCCTGGGGTGTGATGGGCATTTTGTAACCTCTGCTGGAAAGAGGGGTGAGTTGTCAAGGAAGCCAGTTTACCCATTTCTGACACAAACAGAACAAAGCCCTCTATTCCTAAATCCCAAAGAAGCAAAAGCCATGTGGGCAGAGATTCCAAGGGCTTCAGCCAGAACCGGGTGATCAAATCCACCAGCTCAGCCTGGGTGTAGGGGAGGAGCATGGAGTGCTCCACAACCTGAGGAGGGGGCTGCTCCTCTCCCTGAGGAACTCGCGGTTGCTGTGTCTTCATTTTTTTAACTATAAACAGGCAGGCTTTCAATATACCAGGGGTAGGTGCCTCAGGTGATGCCCTCTGCAACAGCTCCTTCCTTGGCCCCACCCCCTTATCTTCCCCTGGCTCCTCCCTTGATATCTCCTCTACCATCTCCGGGGCTGAAGACACTACCCCTTCTTTCACCTCCCTCACAGCCTCTTGCAGCTCACATTTTTCTGCTGCCTCTCCCATACCACTAGTATGTGTCTCAGCAGCATGACTTCAGTTTTCAATAGCTTTCATTCCCTTTTCAGAGCACCCCACAACTCGTCTTCCTTTTCTGCCTTTTGATGCTGAAGTGCATCTTTCTCCTTGGTAACCCTTTCCAATGCCACAAGGAACAACTACTCCATATTTCCTGCCACCTTGTGGCCACTCTGTTTCCCTAAGGGATCCCCTATCCTACAGAGTGCCAACTCCACTGCCTCTGGTGTCCTCACCCTTCCCCAATTCTGGAGAGGGGCTCACTCCTCTAGGAGGCACCTTACCCAAGATGACATCCCCACTGGGGAATCTCCAGGTGAATCCCCACCATCCACAGGGGGGATCCCCCCCAACTGAATCCCCACCATCCACAGGGGGGGGTGTCCCTGGGTGAATCCCCACTACCCTTAGGGGAATCTCCAGGTGCTTCCCTACCACCCATAGGGAAGTCCGAAGGTATTTCCCCATCATCTATAGGGGCAGCCTGCTGAAACATCACACCCATAAGGGAAGATTTCAGGTTCACTGGACCCTGCCCGTTCTAAGCCAAATGTAGCTCCAGGGGGAAGGGGAATCCCCTCCAGGGGCAAATTCCCTATGAATATGCTGAAACCAAAGGAGGACCAGGGGAAGGGCAGGTTGAGAGAAAGAGTTTTTATTGCTCACAGCTTGCTGGAGTTCACAAGCCAGTCCTCACTCCATCTGTCCCTCTGGCTGCAGGGTGCATGCTCTGCCCCCCTGCCTGCCCTTTCTGGCAGGAACTCCATGGGTGAGGCCATGGTGACCGACTGGCACCACACCAATTATGTACCAGGAATGGAGGGGAGGAGAGAATGGCTCTTTTCTCTCCACTCCTTGCCTGGGATTGACTGGAGGCTCTGCTCTGGTAAACACCTATTGGTATGTAAATAGACTAAGGCCAGACAGGAAATTCTGGACACTGTGGGTGAAAACTTCGATTTACTCCAGTTTGTGATCTCTATGAACACTAGGTTCCTTTCCAACTCCTTGAGCTCTCTAGAACTCTCAGTTTCTATGCCACAGTGCTCACTTTTGGGTTTCACACAAAAATTTAAAAATGTATATTAAACCCACTGTCAGTTCCATGATACTTTGAATTTGGTCGTTCTTTCAAATTTGCCAGCTGTTGTTACTTATCAAAGTTCTCTAATAGTTTTATGCATTCTGTTCAAGTTTTATAATTGTATTCAGTGGCAGAGATGGGTGACGTGCTTATTTTATATTAACCTGGAACCAGAACCAACATTCACATTTCTATATGTTTCTACCATTACTTTTACCTCACAAACACACACACATAGCCCACAATACCCTTTTCTTCAGAGAATTACACAGAAGTGTTGAGCATACCCAGAAGCCAATAGCCAAGGCTGGCATTAGATGTGAGAAGCACCAGAAAGTAAAGATGTATAAAATATACTCCATTGCTCAATAAACAAGCCCTGTGAATGTAAATGTCCCAATAATGCAACAGAATTGTTTCCCACAAATATGGCACATAAAACTCTACCTTGCTTAAAAAAAATTTACATTTTACTATGCTCAATAGTTCGATCACATATTTATCAGCTGTACTGTCAACCTGGATAAACAAATGCTTTCTTATTGTATAATAACTATCCTGTGCCAATAATTTACCCAAAACTTCCCAATGTAAAGGGACTATTTTTAAAAACTTCTCACTTAGTATATTTTTTTATCCAAAAATTCCAAATATAATTAAATGTTTTCTTTTAATACTATGGCATATTTATATAAACATGATATATAAATGCAAGTATCTCAGACTGCAGCCCATGTTTCCTATTGCTCACCAAAGAACAGAAATGACTAAGGCCTTTCAAGGAAAATCTCACAGAAAAAGAAATATATATTATCACTGTCTAGAATAGTGATTTCTAAATTTTAAACTTTGAAGTACCTCCTAAAGTTCCAGAAATGGAACAATCTACAAAAAATTTATTTCCCACATTTCTCTTAATGCTAATTTTTTATATTTATACTAAGTCACCCTGGAAAACTCATGAAATTTGAACTACTTTTTTTTCTTCTTTTTGGGACTAAGGTGATCCATTATGCTCCATTAGATTAGAACCAATTAAAAAATAAGACTGGGGTGGTAGAAGGTCAACATGAAAAGCCTAGCTTTTTTCTTGATATCTAACTGAATGCTTACAAATAATTCCCGCCTGAACTAGACTAATTTACTTATCCAGTCTTTGACACTGCTAGGAAATCACTGTCTTCACCATCTCCCCAGCACCAAGAAGAGCTTCATCTTACCTTAAGGCATAGAGAAAGCCAGAATTAACCCAAATCCACAGACAAAAGTAGGGACTGCTCCAGGCATACTCGGTTTCTTCTCCTGAGCTCACCACCAATCATCCTTCCCAAGGGAAGGAAAGTTAGGGAGAAATGTTACTCTGAAATGCTTCAACAGGGAAACAAGTAGCCCTGGATATGAAGGATCTCCCATTCACCCTCATTCCAATACTTCATAAGGCTTTTCTTGTTTAAATCACATAGCTTAAACATTAAACTTAGTGGAAGCCAAGTGTGTAGCTGCATTATACTGTCAACAGATGTTACAAAAAGTGCCTTTTCTTTCCATCCAGCCTGTTTAAGCTTTCTTGTCTATTAAGCCCCGTGCTACTAGCACTACAAACATGAATTGATTGTGAATTTTGTCTAGCCACCTGGCTTCCATGCTCTCATTAGCAAGATTTTCTGCATGAGTAGCAGCAAATTATCCATTTACAAACATAGCCTTGTTGTCTATGTAGTCTTAGTCTCCTATTCTAACTCTTTCTCCTATTTTCCCATCCTAATTTATGCCATCTATGTTGATCGATAGTTCATCAGAGTTTGAAATACAAGATCACATTTAGATATACTAATAAAAAATGGCCAGAACATAGATGTTTCAAATTTGAAAGAAAAAAATCCTCCTTTCCTTTTATGAATTTCCCATAAATAAATAAAGTCCAAAGAATTTATAAAAATGATTTTGCTCTTGTGTCAAAGTAAAATCCAAGGATTTTGAAATGCCTCCACCGTGTTTTTTTTTTCCTATTTAATTTTGGCCAGAGGTATTCCTGATGCCTGGATAGTGCTGAGCTTACTTAAATAGCTACATCCCAGAATGTATTTTATTGGAATTAGTATATACTTTTACAAAAGTCACTTTATTGAGGTATGATTAACATACAAAAGCTGTACCATTTGGAATGTATATAACTTGATGAGTTTGGAGATAAGTGTACAACCATGAAACTGTCACCACAATGTGTCATAAACATATCCACCTCCAAAGGATTCCTCCCATCCTCTTTATTTATATTATAATTTCTGTGATAAGAACACTTAACGTAAGATCTACCCTCTTAGTAAAATTTTAAGTATATGGCATATTATCATTAACTATAGGCACTATGTCATATAATAGATATTTATGACTTTTCATCTTGCATAATTGCTCGTACCCTTTGACTAAATATCTGCCTTTTGCTCATGTGCTTTTAAGGCATCAGAAATCAAAGGAGCTGAATGCCAAGTTTTTCATTAGCCCCACTTTTTTTAACCATATAAAGAAAGAATAGGTCTCAAATGATTCGATTTCCATACTACTCCTTCAGTCAATTCATTTAACAAATACTAATTGGGCACTTTTTATGTACCAGGCACTACTCAAAGCTAGATATGGAGCAGGAATAAAAGAGACAAAAATCCCTGTGGTTCTGAAGCTGGCATTCTAGGAAGCTCATCATGGGTATGAATAGAAAACAGAACCAACTTCCAGATTTTTAAGATAATTATCCCATGGAAATATTATGTTCCCAGAACACAGTACACAGTATTGCCAAAGATTATTGCAATTTTAATGGTATTTGATGAAAAGAGGGTATATAGACAACATTTTGGTGTCAGTAATGCCAAACAGTTTATGAATCTTGTTTAGACAATAAAACCTAATCATGGGGTGAGGGGAAGAAAAAGATGGCAGAATTGGAAGGCAAGGCGGAAATCTCCTCCCTGCCCACACACACTAAAGAAACAACTACAGCAAATGCAGCTAACCTTGAAAATGACCTGAAGATTGCAGAATATACCATATACACCTGGTGAAGAAGAGGAGACCACATAGAGAAGGGTAAAGTGGCAGAGCCATGATAGATCAAGACACCAGCCCTTCACCTACCTCAGCCCACAAGCAGGAGGGAGAGGAATGGAGTGTGGAGGAGATAAGTACACAGGAAGTCTGCCCACCTGGCCATGGAGATCATCTCTGGGAACACAAGTCCACATTGCTTCAGGTGTTGGTGATTAATGGGGCTGGACACCAGAGACAATTAGAGCACTCTGGGGAGGGTAAGACTCCTGACACCTGTAGAGGACAAGCATGATCCATTGGTCCCACTGACAGCCAACACAGTTAGAAAGACTTACCAGCAGTGAGGAGGGTGCCAGAGGGGTGAGGATTGAATGGAGCTCTCTCTGCAGGGGAAAGAGCAGGTGGACTATGCTTCCCCAGTCCTCACTCAGCCCAATGGGTTGGGTGCTTATGGGAGCCCCAAATGCTCCATCCCCCTCACTGGCAGTTCAGCCCAAAGGCACTTCCCTGCACACATGCCCACCTGAGTGGCCCACATGGCCCAGCAACATCAGAATTTACTGCCAGGCAGGCAGAGGGAGACTTTGCTGCCTGGCAAGCAAAGGTAGGCTTTCCCTGCTGTCTTGGCCCTCTCTCAGCCTGACTAGGGAGGTACCTGCAGGAGGCAACTCAGAGCCCTCCCTCCTCCTTGCTGGTTGCCCAGCTTAGTGCCATGCACCTGCACCCTGCTGCCAAGTACCTATGCTCCCCCCAACCCTGGCCCACATACCCCATGCTACTGCACCTGCTCCACTGCCCCATTAGCCCAGCAGTGCCACCATTACTGCAGGGAAAGCAGAGGGTGGCCCTGCTCACAATGATCTCAGCATAAGCACAGTTGCTGTACTCACAAAGGGCCAGCTAAGATGAGCTGCCACCCATGGCATACTGAGATAAGCCATTGCCTGCAGACAGACAAGAAGGTTGCCCTGCCCACAGCCCACCAACAGCAACTGGAGCTCCACTGCAAAGGAGAACTAGGCACTGGTGAATAAAAGTCTTGAGCTATGGTCACCATAGGACACCTTTTTCATCAAGGCATTATACTCTAGATGAGGAAGCATAACACATCTATCTAATACAAAGGAAGAAACACACAAAGAAACTGACAAAATGAAGAGGCAGTAGAATATGCTCCAAACAAAAGTACAGGATAAGATATCAGAAAGAGGGCTAAATGAAAAAAAAGATTACCAATATTGATAAAGATTTCAAAGTAACCATCATAAATATGCTCATGGATCTGCAGAAAAGTATTCATGATCTCAGGGAGGACTTCAAGAGATAGAAGAGTTGAAAAAACACTCAGAACTGAAGAATACAGTAATGGAAATAAATACACAATGGAGGGAATGAATAATAGATTGCTGCAAGTAGAGGAGACAGTCAATGAGATGGAAATCAGAAAACAATGAAGCTGAGGAACACAGTGAATAAAGAATCTCTAGAAACAAGAGGATGCTAAGAGAACTCTGTGACAACTCCAAATGAAACAATATTTGCATAGTTGGGGTACCAGAAGGAGAAGAGAGAGACAAAGGCAGAGAAAGTATCTTTGAAGAAATATTTGCTGAAAACTTCCCCAATTTGGGGAAGGAAATACACACCCAGGTCCTGTAAGTGCACAGAGCCCCTAGCAAAAGGAAACTTAGGAAGACAGCACCAAGACATAATAATTAAAATGACAAAGGTTAAGGATAAAAATAGGGTATTGAAAGCAGCCAGAGAAAGAAAAAATAATACTTATAAGGGAAACCACATAGTCTATCAGCAGAATTTTCAACAAAAACTTTACAGCCCAAAGGGGAGTGGCATGAAATATTCAATGTATTGAAACAGGATTGAAGGACCTTCAACCATGAATCTTACACCCAGCAAGACTATCATGCAAATATGAAGGAAAGATTAAAAATTTCCCAGATAAACAAAGGCTGAAGGAATTCTGCACCACTATGCAGGAATTACAGGGTATGATAAAGAGACTTGTATTGATGGAAATGTTCCTAAGCCTAAATCTTTTCAACCAGTGAAAAGAAACCCACAGTAAAGGTAGTAGGCCAATCACTTACCAAGCAAGTATGAGATTAAAATAAACAAAAGGAGTAAAACCAACTATACACAAAATCAGTCAAGGGATACACAAAAAAATGCAGATTAAGACATCTAACACATAAAGTGTGGAGGAGGAAGAAGAATAATAAAAAAGTACTTTTAACCTTTAGATTACATTTGAAATAAAGTAATCAGCAATTTAAGATAGACTATTACATAGTAAGGAAGCTACCATTAAAATTTTGGTAACTATAAACTAAAGCCTACAATAAAGATACACAAACACACACACACACACAAACACACATGCACACACACACACACAAATAAAATACAAAAATAGAAATCCAATTACAACACCAAAGAAAACCACCAATAACAAGAGAAAAGTAAAAGAGAGGAGCTATGAAAAACAGCCAGAGAGAAATTAATAAAATGAAAATAAGTACATATCTATCAATAATCACCATAAATGACAATGGACTGAATGCACCAATCAAAAGACATAGAGTGGCAGAACGGATAAAGAAACAAGACCCATCTATATGCTACCTACAAGAGACTCATCTCAAATCCAAAGACATACACAGAGTAAAAGTGAAGGGATGGAAAAATAGTTTCCATACAAATAATAAGGAGCAAAAAGCAGGAGTAGCAGTATTTACAACAGACAAAATTGATTTCAAAACAAAAAAAGTAATAATAGAAAAAGAAGGACATTACATAATGATAAAGGGATCAGCCCAACAACAGGATATAACCATTATAAATAACTTTGCACCCAATGTAGGAGCATAACTAACAAAATTAAAGGGGGAAATAGGTTGCAATGCAATCATTTTAGGAGATTTTAACATGCCACAAATCTCAATAGACAGATCAACCTGACAGAAAATAAGTAAACAAAGGCACTGAACAGTACAGTAGAGCAAATGGACTTAACAGATATCTACAGAACACTCCACCCAAAAGCAGCAGGATACACATTTTTCTCAAGTGTACATGGAACATTCTGAAGAATAAATCACATACTAGGCCACAAGAAGAGCCTCAATAAATTAAAAAGATTGAAATTGTATCAAGTAGCTTCTTAGACCACAATGGTATGAAACTAGAAATAAATTACACAAACAAAACAAAAAAGCATACAAACACATGGAGTCTAAACAGCATGGTTATAAATAATCAATGGCTCAATGACCACATTAAAACAAATAAATCAATACAGGGAGACAAATGAAAACAACAACACAACAGCCCCAAATCAGTGGGAGGTGGCAAAGGCAGTTCTAAAAGGAAAGTTCATAGCAATACAGGGTTACCTCAAGAAACAAGAACAATCCCAAATAAAGTCTAAAATAACAATTAAAGAAATCAGAAAAATATAAGAACAAATGATCTCAAAGTTAGTAGGAGGGACATAATAAATATCAGAGCAGAAATAAATAAAATAGAGAAGAATATAACAAAAGAAAATATCAATATAACCAGGAGCTAGTTTTTGAGAAAATAAACTAAATAAATAAACTGCTAGTCAGACTTATGAAGAAAAAAGAATGTACACACATAAACAGAATCAGAAATGAAAGAATATTCACAACAGAAATACAAATAATTATTAGAGAATACTATGAAAAATTATATGCCAATAAACTGAACAACAGAAGACATGGACAAATTCCTAGAAAAATACAATCTTCCAAGACTGACCCAGGAAGAAACAGAAAATTTAAACAGAACAATTATCATTGAAATACAATTGGTAATCAAAAACTCCCCCAAAACAAAACTCCATGTCCAGATAGCTTCACAGTCGAATTCTACCAAACATTTCAAGAACAACTCATACGCAACCTCCTTAAAGTATTCCAAAAAGTAGAAGAGGAGGGAATATATCCAAACGCATTCTATGAGGCCAGCATCACTCTAATAACAAAACCAGACAGACCAGACAGACACCACACACAAAAAAAATTATAGACCAATATCCCTGATAAACATAGATGCAAAAATCCTCAACAAAATATTAGCAACCAAATTCAAAAATACATCAACAAGATCATCCATCATGATCAAGTGCAATTTATTACAGGGATTCAAGGATGGTTCAATATTCATAAATTAATAAATTTCATACACCACATTAAGAAAAGGATAAAAACCACATGATCATCTCAATAAAGTGAAAAAGCATTTGACAAAATTCAACATCTATTAATGATAAAACCCTCAACAACATGGGTATAGAGGGTATATACCTCAACATAATAAAGCCCATATATGACAAACCTATAGCCAACATCATCATAATGAAAGTAAACTCGAAATGGATCTAAGACCTGAATGTAAGTCATGAAACCATAAAACCCTTAGAAGAAAACATAGGCAAAAAACTCCTGAACTTAAGCATAAGCAATTTTTTTCTGAACACATCTCCTTTGGCAAAGGAAAAAAAATAAAAAATAAACAAGTGGGACTACATCAAACTAAATGGCTTTTGTATAGCAGAACAAAGACAACCTATAGTATGGGAGAGTATTCATAAACAATTTATCTGATAAGGGGTTAACATGAAAAATATATAAGGAGCTCATATGACTCAACACAAAAAAAGAAAATAACTCAATCAAAAAATGGGCTGGGGACCTGAACAGACATTTTTCCAAGAAATACCAATGCCCATTAGGCACATGAAAAGATGCTCTACATCACTAATCATCAGGAAAAGGCAAATCAAAATCAAAGTGAGATATCACTTCATACCAATCAGAATGGCCACTATCCAAAAGACAAATAGTAAGTGTCAGTGAGGATGTGGAGAAAAGGGAACCCTACTACACTGTTGGTGGGAATGTCTATTGGTTTGGTCACTGTTGAAAGCAGTATAGAGGTTCCTCAAAAAACTAAAAATATAAATACCATATAACCCAGCAATCCCACTTCTAGAAATTTACCTGAAGAAAAATAATCCCTGATTCAAAAAGATACATGCACGCCTATGTTTATTGCTGCATTGTTTACAATAGCCAAGATATAGAAGCAACCATAGTGTATATGAATAGATGAATGGGTAAAGAAGATGTGATACATATATGCAATGGAATATTAGTCAGCCAAAAAAAATAAAGAAATCCTGACCTTTGTGGCAGTATGAATTGACCTAGAGGGTATTATGCTCAGTGAAATAAGCCAGGCAGAGAAACACAAATACCATATGATTTCACTTATTTGTGGAACCTAAAAACAAATCAAAACATAATGAACAAAATAGAAGTAGAACCATAGACACTCAAAAGTGACTGGTGGTTACCATGCCAGGGTGGGTGGAGTGAGTGGGGAGGATGGGAGGGAAGAAGATAAGTGGCACAAAAATTCTCAGTCATAAGATAGTTGGTCATGGGGATAGTAGTACAGCATGGAGAATATAGCCAGTGATTATGTAACATCTTCCTATGTTGACAGATAGTATCTGCACCAGTGGGGATAAGAATTTAATAATATGCTTAACTGTTGAACCACTGTGTTGTATACTTGAAACCAATATAAGATTGTATACCAACTATACTTCAATTAAAAAAAGTCCTAATCATAAACTCAGTGAAAGCGGTCTCCTGTTAGAGGTCAATTATGGAACTATATTACTTAAATACCTATGGATGACTGGGAAAGATCCATCCATGAAAATAGGTTCCTCTATCTGAGGGTATCATTTGAGACATTGTTATCTTCTAACTTTAGAAATTGGCAGTGATCAGCAGCTCCAGTCACTTGGTCTTACCTGAGTGCCTATCTTTACTATTCAGTATATTTAAGTCCTTTTAACTTCCATTTCTATTTTGAGCCCCATGATTCTGGTATGATGATACTTAGTGAATGTGGTTTTTTTCTAGTGTTATAGGTTCCAGACTCCTTCATGAATTGACACTTTTAATCCTATGCCAATATGGCCACTACCACTTATTAATGTAAAGGTATTGTGTATGTCTTTGAAACCTACTTAGAAGTAATTAATCAGTTCAGCAAGGTCACAGGATAAAGATCAACATGCAGAAATCAATTGTGTTTCTATATGTTGACAATGGACATGGAGAAACCACAATTTTCAATATATATATTATTTACTATAACTCTAAACAAAATGAAATGTTTCAATTTACATTTATCAAAACATGTACAGGATCTGTATGCTGATCATTAGAAAATGCTAATGAAAGAAATAAGACCTACATAAATGGAGAGGCATACTGTGTTCATGAATTAGAAGAGTCAACATAAAAAGGTATAACCTCTCCCAAATTTATCTATAGGTTTATTGTAATTCCCATAAAAATTTCAGTAAGTTCTCTGTAGACATAGACAACCTTATTCAAATTGTATATACAAAGGCTTAAGATTTAGCATAGCCAAAATAATTTTGTAAAAGAAAAATGCCACCACTCTTCCCAATGTTGTGTTTATATCTATCTCTATATATCTATCCACATCTACATCTTATCTATCTATATCTCATCTATATCTATGTCTCATCTATATCATAATTAAGATATTATTCTACTGGTGGAGAGATAGAAACTCAAAGGAACAGAATAGACAACCCATAAATAGACTCATTAGCTATGATTTTTGGCAAAGCTGTAAAAACAACCCAGTAGAGGAAGGATAGGCTGTTCAACAAATGGTGTGAAACAATTGCACACCCATAAGCAAAAAACACTCTTCAACCTAAGTATCACAACTTATTAAAACACTTACCTCAAAATGGAGCATAACCTTAAGTATAAAACATAAAATATAAAATTTCTAGAGAAAAACAAAACATATGGGGAAATCTTTGGGACCTCAGGCTAAACAAAATTCTTAGTGTTAGAGTAACTAAAAGCATAACAAAAAAATGAAAAATTGATCAACTAGACCTCATTAAAATTCAAAGCTTTCACTCTTAAAATCCATGTGAAGAGGATGAAAAGAAAAGCTACAAACTTGGCAAACATATTTGCACAGTACACATCCAACAAAGGACTAGTATTTAGATTATACTAAGAATTATCAAAACTCAGCAATAAAAAATTATATATCCAATCAGAAAGTGGGCAAAAGATATGAATAGACATTTCACCAAACAGAATATACAGATGGAAAATAAGCACATGCAAAAGTATTCAGTATCCTTCACCACTGGGGAAATGCAAATTAAAACTACAATGCAGTATCACTGTACACCTATTGGAAGGGCTAAAATAAATTATAGTGTCAATGCCAAATGTTGGGAAGGATGCAGAGAAGTGGGATCACTTATGTATTGCTGGTAGAAAGGTGAAATGGTCCATACATTCTGGAGAATTGTTTGGAAGATACCTCAAAAGGTGAGCATGAAATTACTATAGAACCCAGCAATTACATTCTTGGGCATTTACCTCAGAGAAATTTAGATTTATTCTCACAAAAAAATCTTAACACAAATGTTCAAAGCAGTTTTATTTATTATAGTCTAAACTGAAAATAACTCGATATCCTTCAAAGGGTAAGTGGTTAAAAAAACCGTACTACAGTGATATTATGTAATACTACTCAGCAATAAAACTGAGAGAACTATACACACGATAACTTGAATGAACATGGTGAGTGAAAAAGACGAATACAAAAGGTTATAAACATTATTATTTCATTAACGTAAGAGTTTTGAAATAATATTTGAGAAATAGAGGGCAGATTAAGGACAGTAGAAGGAGGAGAAGGAGGTATATTCCTAAAAGAGAAACAAAAGAGATCCTTTTGGTGTTGGAGCTGTTCAGTATCTTGACTGTGGTGGTGAATAGCTGCACAGGGGAAAAATGTATATAATTAAATATACTCCTGAGTTCAAGTAAAATTGAGGAAATCTGAGGTTGGTAGATTGTGTCAATGTAAATATCTTTGTTGCAATATTATGCTATATTTTTGCAAAGCCAGTGAGAAACACTGGGAAAGTCAGTGAATCAACACCTGCTGACCATGAAGTGGCCAACCAGAAGCTGAATGATGGAGACAACATCATGAAATAAATAATCAATACCCCTCTTCCCAAACCTCTCACCCTCTGAAACTGCCTTTGTAAGTCTTATGCACAAGGCTCTTGATAAACCCAACATTCTTCTTTCTTGTCAGCTCCTGTATGTACAAGCTATCTCTAATAAACTCTGCCTGCTTTCTTTCTTTTGAGTTCAGTGTTCATTTCTATAACACTGAAACTCAAGAACCTGGTCTTTGGGGATGGAGGAACAACCCCTACACAGGAAAAAAGGCAATAGAAATTGCTCTTGAAGAAGCCTAGACATTGGAATTAGTAAACAAAAGCTTTAAATCAACTAACTTAAATATGCTTGAAGAGTTAAGGGAAACCATGGTAAAAGAACTGAATGGAACCATGAGAATTATGCCTCAACAAATATGGACTCTCAATAAAGGGATATAAATTATATAAAGGAACCAAATAAACACTTTGGAGTTGAAAAGTATAAAAACTGAGATGGAAATTTTACTAAAGGAAGTTGTATTATGGTTCTCCAGAGAAAAATAATTAATAGAACTAATAGGTTGGAAAGTGAGGGAGAAAGATTTTAAGTAATTGGTTCATGTGATTGTGGTTACTGGCAATTCCAAAATCTGCAGGACAAACCAGCAGGCTGGGAATTCTGGAAAGAGTTGCATTTGTGATCTTGCATCTGAATCCTGGAAACTCTGGCAGAATTTCTAAGTTGTGGTCTTGAGGCAGAATTACTTCTTCTTTGGGAGACATCAGTCTTTTTTCTTAAGGCCTATAACTGATTTCATGAGGACCACCTGCATTATGGAGAGTAGTCTGTTTTACTCAAAGTCTACTGACTTAAATGTTAATCATACCTAAAAAATACCTGCACAGCAACATCTAGACTGATACTTGACAAAAACAAAATGTGGACACCATAGTCTAGTGAAGTTGGCACATAAAATGAACACTTACAGGACTCCACAGCAAATTTTAGCAGGTAGAAGAAAGAATCAGCAAATTCAAAGATGGGTTAATTGAAGTTATCTAGTCTAAGGAGCAGAAATAAAAAGAATAAAGAAAAATGAAGAGCGGCTAAGAGATCTGTGAGATACCACCAAACATACCAACATATGCATAATAGGAATCCCAGAAACAGAGGAGAGAAAAAGTGACAGAAAGAATATTTGAGAATACATGAATATATACATTCAGGAAGCTCAACACACTCCAAATAGAAAAAAAAACTCTAAGAGACCTACACTGAGACACGTTATAATTTTTGAAAGACAAAGATGAAAAGAAAATCTTGAAAACAGCAAGAGTGAAGGGAATCATCATTTAAAAGGGATATGAAATGAGATATCCAGTTCATATCACATCACGAATCATTCCAAGTGCTGAAAGAAAAAAATGGCTAACCAAGAATTTTATATCCAGTAAACCTAGTCATCAAAAATGAAAAAGAAAAACATTTCCAGATAAAAACTGAGTTTATCACTGTAGACATGCTGTACAAGAAATGTTGAAGGAAGTCCTTCAAGCTGAAATGAAAAGATAAAAGAAAAAACATTCTTTTCAAATGTGCAGATGGAACATTCTCCACTGTTAATATTTTAGGCCACAAAACAACCTTCAATGCATTTAAATGATTGACCTCATTCAAACTGTGCTTACAGTGGAAAATAACTTGATATAAATAAGAAAATGAAAACTGGAAAAAATTCACAAATATGTGGAAATGAAACAATACACTCTGAAACAAAAAAGGGTCAGAGAAAGAATCACAGGGTAAATTAGGAAATATTTTGGGATGAATGATAATGTAACACAACGTACCAAAATTTATGGCATGCAGCGAAGCATACTCAAAGGAAAATTTATAGCTATAAACACTGATGTTCAAATAAAGGAAGAGCCCAGATGGTTTAAATGGTGAATTCCACCAGATATTTAAGGAAGAAATGATACCATTTATCAAATAGCTCTTTCAGAAAATAGAAGCAAATGAAGCATTTCCTCACTCATTTGATGAGGCTAGCATTTCCTTCACACCAAAACCAAAGTTTTCCCTCTTATTTTACTAAAAAGGAAAACTACAGATGGATATCTCTCATGAATGTAGATGCAAAAATCCACAACTAAATCTTGGCAAATTGAAGCCAATGATGTATAAAGAAGAACAATACATCATTATCAAGAAAGATTTATTACAGGTACAGAAGGGCTGGCTCATAATCCAAAAATCAACTGATGTAATCCATCACATCACTAGGCTTAAGAAGAAAAATCACATGATCATATTAATAGATGCAGAAAAAGCATTTGACAAAATCCAACACATATTCATGATTATAAACTCTGTACAAGCTAGGATTAGAGGGCAACTTCCTTAACTTGATAAACAATATCTACAAAAAACCGCATAGCTCACATAACACTTAAAGGTGAGAATTAGATGCTTTCCTCCCAGATTCAAGAACAGGGTGAGATGGTCACTTTTACCACTGCTATTCAATATTTTACTGAGAGTTCTAGCTAATGAAATTGACAACAAAAAGAATGTAGATTTAAAAGGAAGCAAAGAAACTTTATTTTTTTAAGAGATGACATCAATGTCTATGAAGCTAATTCAAAGAACACAAATGTCCTGGAACTCGTAAGCATTTATAGCAAGGTTCCAGGATACAAGGATAATATACAGAAGTTAATTGCTTTCCTATATATCAGAAATGAACAACTAGAAGTTGAAATAAAAAATACACCATTGGTATTAGGACACAAAAAGAAATACCTAGGCATAAATCTTATAAAATATGTACAAGATCTATATGAGGAAAACTAAAAAATTCCGACAGAAGAAATAAAAGATTTTAAAAACTAGATATTTCATGTACGTGATTAGAAGACTCAGTATTGTTAAGATGTCAGTTCTTCCATACTTAATATATAGATTCAACACAATCCTAATAAAATTTCCAGCAAATTATTTTATGGATAAAGACAAAATAATTCTAATGTTTATAGGGAGAGGTAAATGGCCCAGAATAGCAAACAAATGCCATTATTTTCATGTTCCTTGCCTAATGGCTCTGGCTAGAATTTACAGTATAATATTCTGTAGAAATGGTGAAAGCAGACATTCTTGTCTGGTTTCTCATTTCAGGGGGAAGATCCCACTTTTTCATGAGTATGTATAATGTTATGTATGGATTTTTCTTAGATACCTTTGATCAGGTAAAGGAAGTTCTTTTCTCTTCCTAGGTTGTCGAGTGTTCTATCATGAAAGGATTTTGCAAATTGTTGAATGCCTTTTTTACATCAGTAGAAATGATCATGTGCTTTTTTACATATTAAATGTATAAAATATATTTTATTAACATATTTTTGTAGTTGTTAATGTAGTGTATGACATTGATTTTTGCATATTGAACTACCCTTCAATTCCTGGGATAAATTTCACTTGGTCATATTATATAATCTTTTTAATTTGTATTCAGTTCACTAACATTTTGTGAGGGTTTTTGCATTTATATTCATGGAGGATATTTATAGTTTTCATGCTTTGTTTTTGTCTGGCTTTAGGAACAGGGTAATGCTGGCTTCATAAAATGAGTAAGGAAGAATTCTTTCCTCTATTTTTTTTTAATATTCTGAGAAGTATAGATAGCCATTCTTCTTTAAATGTTTGGTAGAATTCACCAGTGAAAACTGGTCATGGAATTTTCTTACTTGGGAGGTTTCTCATTACTGATTTAATCTATTTATTTATTATAGAATTATTTGTATTTTCTAATTTTTTCCAAATCAGTTTTGATAATTAGTATATTTTAGGAATTTTTCAATTGCATGCAACCAATGTAATTTGTTGGCATACAGTCATTTAGTACCTTTTTACTACCCTTCAGATTTCTGTAAGTTCAGTGGTTATATACCCACTTTCATTTCTGATTTTAGTAATTGTTGCCTTCTTTTTTACTTACTGAGTCTATATAATTGTTTTTTCAATTTTATAGCTCTTTTCAAATAATTAATTTTGGTTTTGTTAATTCTTTCTGTTGTTTTTTCTTCTCTATTTTTTAACTCTGATGTAAGCCTTATTATTGTTATTGTCTTTCATCTGCTAACCTCACATTTAGTATGCTCTTCTATTTCAGTTCTTTAAGGTATGAAGTTATATTATTGATTTTAACCTTCTTCTTTTTTATTCTAGGCGATTATGACCATAATGTTCTCTCTGAGCCCTACCTTTGTTGGTTCACATAAGTTTGGTGTATTGTGTTTTTATATTCATTCATCTCAAGTTATTTACAAATTTCTCTTATGTTTCCTTCTTTGATCCATTGGTCATTTAAATGTATTTTTATATAATTTCCATGTATTTGTGAATTTTTTAGTTTTCCTTCATTTTTGATTTCTAGTTATGTTCCATTGTGGTCAGAAAACATACTTTGTATTTCAGACTTTTCACATGTATTGAGACTTGTTTTGTTGTCTAACATATGGTTTTTTCATGGATAATATTCCATGTGAATTTAAGATGAATGTGTATTCTGCTGTTGTATGGTGGAGTGTTCTATATATATATAGCTGTCATTTTGGGTTGGTTTATAGCATTGTTCAAGTACTGTCTTTCCTTATTAACCTTTTCTGTAGTTGTTCTACCTATTACTGTAAGTGGAGTGAAGACTACAGCTTTTATTTTAGAATGATTTATTTCTCTCTTCAATTCTACCAATTTTTGCTTCATATATTTTGCGGCTTTGTTAATAGTTGTGTATGTTTTGTTATATATTCTTGTTTACCTGCCTCTTTTATCAATATATAAGGTCCTTATTTGTATCTTAGAATTTTTAAGTCTAATATTAGTAGTCACTACAGCCTTCTTTTGGTCACTCTCTTGAGGTTTGTTTTTGCTGCTGTTGTGTATTGTAGTTGTTTGCACAGTGACTTTTCTAATTTTCTATTTTTGTAAAGAGTGAATTCTTTATCATGTGTGGTCCCTGAAGTTTCTGTTACATTATCCTAGTGGCCAGCTAGTGATTTGACAGAGATGTCCTTAAAAGCCTAGAGTCAATAAAAAGAAAAAAAGAGAGAGTAAAAGAAAGAAAAGAATGCAAACAAATAAAACATCTGCTGGTCTTTGTACATTGGGCCTGAGCTGGGGTATTCCTTCAGTGCTTAGCCAAGCCATTAACAGCTCAGCTTTAGGCTTCACTTCCTATTTATATTGAGCCTTATATTGAGAGGTGAACGATTGAGCCTTCTCAAGTCTTTTATGAGTAGGCATCTAACCTTGGACATACATGTGTCTTTCTAGAGTCCCCAGTATAAACAACAACATTTCAAAACCCTTGTTCACCTAGGTATCTCCTTCCCCAGCTTCTTCTTTACCAGGATTTTCAGTGTGTCTGCTTCTTGCCTTGTCTGTTATTCCTTGTTCTGGATAGTGGCTTGTATGTGTCTTTTCATGCTTTTGACAAATACAACCAGAGAGGTTATTCTGACATTGGGAAAGTTGAGGAGAGCAAAACAAAGGCAAGCCCTTGAACAATCCCTTAGGGAACTGCCAGACAGGTCAAAATACACAACCGCATTCTTTTAAAATAAGGTCCTTATTGTTCCTATGGCACTAGCAAGCCATATGAGATATGTGGGCTATCATCCCCATGGCTACCTCTAAGCTGGTGAGGGGCAAATGAATGTCAGATAAATAAAAATGCTTCAACACACTCTTACCAAAAATTACATTATTTCATCTTTAAGGATTCCTCTGGTTCTTGTGTGTTTTTAAAATTATGGTAAAATAACATAATGTAAAATTTACTATTATAACCATCTTCAACTCTGTAGAGAAGTAGTGTTAAATATATTCACATCGTTGTGAAACAGATCTCCAGAACTTTTATCTTGCCAAACTGAAATTCTATAATGATCAAACAATTTCCTTTTCCTCTTCCCTCAGCTACTGGTAACCACCATTCCATTTCAGTTTCTATGAATCTATTTTAGGTTCTTCATAGAAGTAGAATCATACAGTAGTTATCTTTTTGTGACTGGCTTATTTCATTAGCATAATGTCTTCAAAGTTAATCTATGTGGTAATATGTGATATGATTTCCTTCCTTTTTAAGGCTGAATAATAGCCCATTATGCATATAACATGTTTTGCTTATCCATTCATCCATCAGTGGACCTTTGGGCTGCTGCTACATGTTTTTGATTAGATTCCAGAGTTTCAAAAAATACCCTTGGACTTCTTTACTCCACAACTTCAGCAACAACCATTGAATAAATATTTTTAAATTTCAGTCACACTTTGAAATCAACACTGAAAATGTGTACAACATATTACAATTTTATTTGCAACTATTTTGTCTGAACATCTGTCTTCCTCTTAAGACATTAACTTAGTAAAAGAGAAAAGGATAATCATCTATCCAATAGAAAATGCAGTATAATTTTTATTAAAGGAGTTTCTGTAAAGTGAAGGGGAAATTAGAAAAGTGGTCTCATTCTTGCCATAATTCAGCTACTGTAGTCATTACTGTGAAAATAAATATCTTTAAATGACATCACATGTGAGATGCAACTGACCTACTGTAGGAGGTAAAAAGTGCAGCCAGGTCTATGTTAAGTCCTTCATATTTATTTTCATATCAAGTTTTTAAAATAAAGCATTTTTTCTCATATTATTTTCATAAAATGTCTTGTTTCATGTAAGGATAAATAATCAGTCTGAAACTTTAACTTTTTTTTTATTAAGGTATGATTTATGAAGGTTTCACATGACAAAATAATGTGGTTACAACATTTACCCATATTAACAAGTCCCCACCCATACCCCAATGCAGTCACTGTCCATCAGTGTAGTAAGATGCCACAGATTCACTATTTGCCTTCTCTGCACTGCACTGTTTTCCCCGTGATCCCCCACACCATGTATACTAAAAATAATACCCCTCAATCCCCATCTCCCTCCCTCCACACCCGCCCTCCCACATCCCTCCCCTTTGGTAACCACTAGTTTATTCTTGGAGTCTCTGAGTCTGCTGCTATTTTGTTCCTTCAGTTTTGCTTCATTGTTATACTCCACAAATGAGAGAAATCATTTGGCATTTGTCTTTCCCCACCTGGCTTATTTCACTGAGCATAATGTCCTCCAGCTCCATCCATGTTGTTGCAAATGGTCGAATTTGTTCCTTTCTTATGGCTGAATAGTATTCCATTGTGTATATGTACCACTCTTCTTTATCCATTCATCTACTGATCGACACTTAAGTTGCTTCCTTATCTTGGCTATTGTAAAAAGTGCTGCCATAAACATAGGAGTGCATATGTCTTTTTGAATCTGAGAAGTATTCTTTGGGTAAATTCCAAGGAGTGGGATTCTTGAGTCAAATGGTATTTCTATTTCGAGTGTTTTGAGGAACCTCCATATTGCTTTCCACAATGGTTGAACTAGCTTACATTCCCACCAGCAGTGTAGGAGGGTTCCCCTATCTCCGCATCCTTGCCAGCATTTGTTGTTCTTAGTCTTTTCGATGCTGGCCATCCTTACTGGTGTGAGGTGATATCTCATAGTGGTTTTAATTTGCATTTCCCTGATAAATAGTGATGTGGAGCATCTTTTCATGTGTCTGTTGGTCATCTGAATTTCTTCTTTGGAGAACTATGTCTTCATATACTCTGCCCATTTGTTAATTGGGTTATTTGCTTTTTGGGTGTTCAGGCATGTGGGTTCTTTATGTATTTTGGATGTTAACCCCTTGTTGGATGTGTCATTTGCAAATATATTCTGACACACTGCAGGGTGCCTTTTTGTTCTGTTGATGGTGTCCTTTGCTGCACAGAAACTTTTTAGTTTGATGTAGTCCCATGAGTTCATTTTTGCTTTTGTTTCCCTTGCTCAAGGAGATGTGTTCAGGAAGAAGCTGCTCATGCTTATATTCAGGAGATGTTTGCCTATGTTGTCTTCTAAGAGTTTTATGGTTTCATGACTTACATTCAACTCATTGATCCATTTAGAGTTTCCTTTTGTATATGGGGTTAAACAGTAATCCAGTTTCATTCTCTTGCATGTAGCTGTCCACTTTTGCCAACACCAGCTGTTGAAGAGGCTGTCATTTCCCCATTGTATATCCATTGCTCCTTTATCGTATATTAATTTACCATATATGGTTGGATTTATATCAGGGCTCTCTATTCTGTTCCATTGGTCTATGGGTCTGTTCTTGTGCCAGTACCAAATTGTCTTGATTACTGTGGCTTTGTAGTAGAGCTTGAAGTTGGGGAGCATAATGCCCCTAGCTTTATTCTTCCTTCTCAGAATTGCTTTGGCTATTCAAGGTCTTTTGAGGTTCCATATGAATTTTAGAGATTTTTCTCTAGCTCATTGAAGAATTCTGTTCATATTTTGATAGGAATTGCTTTGAATCTATAGATTGCTTTAGGCAAGATGGACATTTTGACAATATTAATTCCTCCTATCCATGAGCATGGGATGTGTTTCCATTTATTGGTATCTTCTTTAATTTCTCTTAAGAGTGTCTTGTAGTTTTCAGGGTATAGGTCTTTCACTTCCTTGGTTAGGTTTATTCCTAGGTATTTTATTTTTTTGATGCAATTGTGAATGGAATTGTTTTCCTGATTTCTCTTTCTGCTAGTTCATTGTTAGTGTACAGGAATGTGACAGATTTCTGCATATTAATTTTGTATCCTGCAACTTTGCTGCATTCAGATATTAGATCTAGTAGTTTTGGAGTAGATTCTTTAGGGTTTTTTATGTACAATATCATGTCATCTGCAAACACAGACAGTTTAACTTCTTCCTTGCCAATCTGGATGCCTTTTATTTCTTTGTTATCTGATTGCCATGGCTAGGACTTCCAGTACTATGTTGAATAACAGTGGGGAAAGTGGTCATCCTTGTCTTATTCCTGATCTTAAAGGTAAAGCTTTCAGCTTCTTGCTGTTAAGTATAATGTTGGCTGTTGGTTTGTCATCTATGGCCTTCATTATGTTGAGGAACTTGCCCTCTATACTCATTTTGTTGAGAGTTTTTATCATTAATGGATGTTGAATTTTGTCAAATGCTTTTTCAGCATCTATGGAGATGATCATGTGGTTTTTGTCCTTCTTTTTGTTGATGTGGATGATCATAGACTTTAGATTCGTGGTTACCAAAGGTTCAAGGCTAACTTCCTTACTATCTAAGAATCTAACGTAACTCACTTAATGTGCTGTTACAAACACGATCTAAAGGTTCTTTTGTTTTTCTCCTGCTTTTTCTTCCTTCTCCATTCTTTATATATTAGGTATCATATTCTGTACTGTTTGTCTATCCGTTGATTGACTTTGGGGATAGTTAATTTAATTTTGCATTTGCTTAGTAATTAACTGTTCTGCTTTCTTTACTGTGGTTTCATTACCTCTGGTGACAGCTATTCAACCTTAGGAACACTTCCATCTATAGCAGTCCCTCCAAAATTGACTGTAGAAATGGTTTGTAGGAGGTAAATTCTCTCAGCTTTTGCTTATCTGGAATTTGTTTAATCCCTCCTTCAAATTTAAATGATAATCTTGCTGGATAAAGTAATCTTGGTTCCAGGCCCTTCTGCTTCAATGCGTTAAATACATCATGCCATTCCCTTCTGGCCTTTAAGGTTTCTGCTGAGAAGTCTGATGTTAGCCTGATAGGCTTTCCTCTGTATGTGATCTTATTTCTCTCTCTGGCTGCTTTTAGTAGTCTGTCTTTATCCTTGATCTTTGCCATTTTAATTACTGTATGTCTTGGTGTTGTCTTCCTTGGGTCCCTTGTGTTGGGAGATCTGTGGCTCTCCATGGCCTGAGAGACTATTTCCTTCCCTAGACTGGGGAAGTTTTCAGCAATTACCTCCTCAAAGACACTTTCCATCCCTTTCTCTCTCTTCTTCTTCCATTTGGGTTGGTCACACAGTTCTCTCAATAGTCTCATTCTTAGAGATCCTTTTTTTCCTCTCTGCGCCTCATCTTCTTTGTATTCCTCTTCTCTGAATTCTATTTCATTTTTCGTCTCCTCCACCATATCCAACCTGCTTTTAATACCCTCCATTGTGTTCTTCAACAATTGGATCTCCGACCGGAAATCATTATGAGTTCTTGGATATCTTTCCGTACCTCCATGAGCATGTTAATGATTTTTATTTTGAACTCCCTTTCAGGAAGAGTCACGAGGTCCATGTCATTTAAATCTTTCTCGGGAGTTGTATTAATAATTTTACTCTGGACCAGGTTCCTTTGGCATTTCATATTTGTATATGGCACCCTCTAGTGTCCAGAAGCTCTACTCTCTGGAGCTGCTCAGCCCCTGAAGCAATGTCAGGGGTTGCAGGGGAGCAGTACTGGTGCCTGGGGGAAGGACAGAGCTGTTTCCTGCATCCCGGCTGCTGTCTCCACTGCCAGACCCAGTTGGCTGAGCACACAGGTATAAGCTTTTGTCCCAGAGCAGCCAGATATGGATCCCTGCTTTCCACAAGCAGCCGGAATCCCAGTCTCCCCAGGAACTCCTCCTGTCCCAGCTTTCCAACCCTGTAATCACGAGAGTATGAGGAAACCACCATGAAATGTAGGTTTGTGCTCCCAGAGCAGATCTCCGGAGCTAGGTATTCAGCAGTCCCAGCCTTCCGCTCCCTCCCTGCTCAGTTTCTCTTCCTCCTGTCGGTGAGCTGGGGTGGGGGAAGGGCTTGGGTCCTGCTGGGCCACAGCTTTGGTATGTTTCCCTATTCTGTGAGTTCTGCTCTTTTCTCCAGGTGTATGCAGTCTAGCACAGTCCTCTTTCCTGTTGCTTTCTCAGGGTTAGTTGTATTAATTATATTTTCTTATTATTTGCGGTTTTAGGAAGAAGCTTCTGTCTCATCTCTCACACCGCCATCTTTAATCCTCATCATACTCTCAAACTTTAACTTTTAAGGCATATATTTAATCATATTCAGATAACTGTCATACTTTACCAAATGGAGTATTTTTCTGTAATACATTTCCAAATTCCTAGGTCCCGGTCCATCTGCTACCTCTAGCATCCTGGAATGACTTACCAGTCATTATTATATTATTGGAGCCTATTGGATCTATTCTATGAATAAAGCAGATGATAAAGCTTCCTTAACTTATAAAAATGACTACATTTTTGGAGATACAGGAGTCTGAACAAAGTGCTTACATTTCCTACAATTTATACCAAACTAGATGGGCTCTTAAGCAGTCAGCATGGACACATACTGTAGAGTAGCCATATCGTGAATACAATTCTAGTTGCCTTCTACATGTTGTCAGATGGCTATACTAGGAGGATCTAGTCATTGTAAGTTAAAAAGACAACCAAAAACCTGTCTGTTTTAAGAAGTCTTTGAAAAATTTGTACTCACATAAATAAAAGTACAGGGAACTGTAGAATGAACAAATTTTCTCAAAGCTGTTGATTTATTGCGTGCTGAGATTTCATTCACACACATAGGCTGCATACAGATAATGCATTAACTTTATTTTTTAACTGCAGATTGTTTTCTTGAAAAAGCAAGTGAAGTTAGTGGTAATATACAAGAAGGCATCTCTGTCATTGGTTTGATGTCTCAAAGTTATTTTTCCAAAATTAAATAGGTATAATGGAAGAAATTTAGGAATTATTGAAAAAAGATATCTTGAAGTTTATATCAGTGCAGCAAAAATGGGTGGAATTCAATCTCTATTTCTTAAAAAAAATGCATTTCTAAAATTATTATTGCTTAATATCTGACACCCATGTCTTTTTATGTAAAAAAAAAAGTGAAGCCTTACTTTAAAATGTCAAGTACAGTAAAAAGAAGTGTTATAAAATATTTTTTTTTCCAATTATTTGAGAAACTGTTCCATTTCATCTAAATTATTTAATTTGTATGTATTATGTTGATAGGGCCATCACTGTGACAGTGTCTAATGGTATGGGGGTTTGTGCAATCTGCTGATTTATTTTTGCCTTCTCAAGCTGAATCCTGAACATAGCACTTCCATCATAGGGTGGACTGCTCTTGAGCCTGCCAGACTTTGTCACTCTGTGAATCTTATAAAGTACATGTTACGGTGGGAAGCTCCTGTCATAAAGTCACTTGCTTTTCTCTTGGTTAAGCACTCCATGTCTAGTAAACCTCAATAGCACACAACGAGATGTTTTGTAAATGGTAAGAAGTTCACTGACACAGGAGGTATGACTTTTGTTCAAACCTCCAGAATTCATTGCTGCAACTCCCATATTATGGCATAGAATGACTACATAGTGCACCTTGAGCCACTATAGATACTGTAAGCACTATCAGATATGCTGATTTATATCGCCTGAAAAGCAGGACAACTTGCACAGCAGATTTGAAAACTTGATGAGGGACCATGATATTCCACTACAGCTGCTAACGGCATACTTTGACTTGCCAGGTCTCATTTTTTTTTCATGCAAAAGTAGTGATATTCCTGATCAGCTGTCCATACATATAGTCTTGGAATAATATTATAAGGCATTTCCACAGAATTCTGGTCAAAATAGACTGACTCCACTCTGACCTTGCTTCCCATTAGAGTAATGATGCCCAACTTGCCCTGAGGTTTTGTGCCGCCATCTGAGCCCTGACATTCTGGAAACCTATCATCTCCACTGCAACATAGTTTACTTGTGATCATGGTTTACAAAAGCCAATATTGAGCTTCTTATGTCATTGTTGCCCCTCACCTTATTATACTAGGGTCTCTTCTGCCCTCCCAGGGAAAATAGAGATAGATCCTCTTGTATTACAAAATAAATCATTTCTAATACCTTTATTCCCTTTAACCTTCTCATGAATTTCTCAGTACATTGGCAAGGAAATTCCAGGATCTCCATCATCTCATTTACTATAGTCTGTCGTCTAAGCTTAAACATGCCACCCAAGCAGCATATAAAGGCAGATCCATGCCCTTGAACCCTGAGTCAGTGTGTGCTCCCACTTCAGTAAGTTCTCCCCTATATTCACTTACATTTTTTCCCCTTCCCTTAATTCAACATCCTCAAAATCCACCCAAGTATGTATTACCCCAGTTCATGCTAGTACATATTACCCAGTTCATATACTTTCACCTGGATTTCCACCTAAACCAATTTTATTTTGCTCTTTATACTTGTGACGGTACCTAACCTTTGTCATGCATTGGAAGCAATGCAAAATATTAGTGCTGGATGATGAGTAAAACAAATAACGTCTTTTGAGGTAGCTGCTTCAGATGAAGTTATTGCCCGTCTCTAGGAAGAAAGAGCCTGATCCTTGTTCCTATAGGTTTAGAGGGCTGCTTTTGCCAAGCTGAGGGTTCAGGCAGATCTAGGTATTGAAGATTTGCACAATTACCGTTATTCCAGGTCTCAAGAGTTCTACTCTGTCTTTATAGAGACAGGTAAATGGGAATGCAATTTCCACGCAGCTCTGCCAACCTTACAAGTAGAATCTAGGACTGATATTCAACAGTCTGCTTTATGATTGAAGGAGCCGAGCATTTCCTTAATCCAATAGGTTAGGGTGGATGACAGGTTGGGCATTCCCATCAGACACACAAATCTGGGCGAGAGATACAGATGAGGGCAATCTTAGAACCTGCGTCAACAACCATTCAGGCTTAAAGGTATCTTAGAATCCACACTGAGTTGGAAGCCAAACTCATCTACTCCCACATTCCAAAGCCCAACTCATTCAAAAAGAATAGATGCGTGCCTGAAGCACATCTCCCTTCACTTCAATAAATGCTGCAAAATAAATGATATCGCAGGAGGATCAGATGTCGCCCATTTATCATAACCAGACACCCAGGAACTTACAAATATGGGGAAACCCAAGGCTCTGGTTTTCAAATACAGGAAGTTACTCCATGAAGTTAACAAATACTTCTATTATGATGAAGCAATGCAACTTAGTCATTTTAGAAATGATTTGTCATCTGTGTCACCTTAAATCTGGTACCTTAAATCCTCTGAGCAGAGTTTGAAACCACACAGTGCTTGCTCTCCTGCCTCACAATTGTATGAATGAATGAGTGAATTGATGAGATAGTAAAGAAAAATATTAGAAATAAGAGATAAAGATGGCTCCACTGAGAAAACCAAAGGTAGGTAATATATTAGTATCAAAGGGACACAATATTATAGAGTAAATACAGTGCATTTCCTCAGTGTATAAGGTCCACATATAGTGTGGTGATAGTCTGTTGTCAAATACTCCTCAGGATCGTGAGTAAGCTATGTGGATTGGTACAGGCTGTATGCCTGAGTTTTGGTCTTTGTCAAACAGGACCAAGTAAGGTTCTGTGGAATCTGAACCTTATAGATTTTGGAAGGCTTTTTAAAAAAATAACACAAAATCAATCATGAAAGTGAGTATTTATTCAGAATGAAAAGGTAATGTATAACAAGTGTTAAAATGACAACTACAAAAAGCAAAAATTCCAAACAAATCTTGTATTTATCTCTATATATAAATCCACAGAAATATCACTTATATAGCTGCACAATCTGAAGTATGATGAAGCGAACATCCAAGGTGGAAAATAAAATGGTTTTATTAAAAACTGAAACACCAAACTTTCGCAAATTTTACATTGACACGTGGCCATGTGAACATGAAAAAAAGCCCAGGAGTGACAGTTGTCTCACTCAGAGTAAAAATGCACGCAGGTTCTTATTAAGCCTTTAGTATTTATTTTTATGTCAAGTTTTTAAAATAAAGTCACTCTTCTAACATTTGTTTTCACTAAAGCCTTGTTTCAAGTTAGAATAAACAATTTACGGGCTTCACACTTTAAACATACTCATGTTATTATCATATTTGGCCAAATGGAGGCTTTTAATGTGACCCATTCCCAAATTCACAGATTCTGGTTCATCTACTCTTTCTAAGCAGCCTGGAATGACTTACCAGTTGGCACTTATATTATTGGAATCAACTGGAACTGTTCTAGGAATAAGACAGATGATAAAGATTGCTTGGTTTGAAACCAATTACTATGTACTTGGAGATAAAGACTCAGAGCAAAGTGCTTGCACTTTCTACAGTTTATACAAAACTAGATGGGCTCATAAGCAGTCAGCCTGGACTCATACATCTAGAGTAGCCAGATCATGAACACAATGACTCTGCCTCCCACATGTAGTCAGATGGCTATATTAAGATACAGCCATTGTTATGAAGACAGCCAAATGTCTGTCTGTTTCAAGAAACCATTCATCTATTGAATAACAGACATTCCCACAGATGGAATTTCAGGGAAATGTAAAATAAACAATCCTGTTCAAGGCTGCCAAAATTATTTTCTGTATGCTGAGATGTTACTCACAAATGTAAAGACTGCATGCTGGTAATCCATTTACTTTATTTTCAAATTGCAGATTGTTTTCTTGCAAAAGCTATTGCAGTCCGTTATGATATATAGCAAAGCATCTCTATCTTTGGTTGTAAGTCTCAGAGATTTTTTTCCAAAAATAAATAGGTATGGCAGGAAAAATAATTCAACTATCTTAAGAGAAAACCCAATATTATACAAAAACTAAGCAAAAAATATAGAACTTGTTTTTAGACTTTTTTCTAATTATCTTGCTTAATATCTAGTATCAGTGCAATTTTAATATTAAAATAATTGTGCACACTGTATTTAACTATACAGCCTAGACACAAAAATGTCAAAAAACAAAATAGCACTTTCCCTTAATAATCATTTAGGAATTAAGGCATTCTAAAAGTGTATGGGAAAGCAGAACTGCTGAGATGTGTTAACTAAATTGGTTTTGAAGAAGCTTAAGAGAAGAAAATGAAGATGTAATAACACAGAACCTAAAGATCACCAAAAACAAAAAATGAACACATTACTCAGTCTCCCATTTCTGGAAAACACTTATGTTAGAATTGTTCAGAGGTTTTTTTTTTTTTTTAAGCTGTCTACGAAAGTTCCCTGTTATGGTTTGGACTCTTGGGAGATTCAAAGAGCTTCATTTGTTGGTGTTTCCGTCTCTTTTCAAATATGATTTTTGAATCAAATAATTCTCTTTCCCTGTATCCCAGAGATGGTCCTTTTAGATACTTTGCTTCAGCTGTCATGTATTCTAACCCATCAACAGCAGAAATTGAACAAATGATTGCTTCTGGCAGTAGAACTTCCAGGATAAATTCAACTTTATCATCTCTTATCAAAGTCAGCATCTTTTTGTCTATAGTTTTGTAGATTTCTTGTAAATATTTCACCACCTCATCCAATTGATCATCATCTTCAAGGTATGTTTCCACACAGCGTGTAAACCTCTTTGCCTTCAAAAATGAGTTCAGCCATCTGGACTCTTTTGTGCCATTTAAAATGGCTTGAAGATGTTTTTCTGCTCCCCTTTCATTCACAATGAAGTCCACTAGGTTCTTGTTGGCTCGGTTCCGAGCAGCCTTCATTCGGTCAGGGAGAATTTTCTGGAAGGACATTTTCTTGGTCCGGGAAGTCATGGCCATTGGTCGCTCAGCCTTTTCATTTGGCAGCTGTGGAAATAAGTTCCTGAAGGTACCTTGCTTGATTGTTTTCCTAACTGGATAACTAATGTCAGCAGCAAAATATTCAAGTAAAGAGCCTGTAAAAGAACCACAACCTATTCTAACTCTGTAGTCACAAATCAGCGACATGCACCAGTCAATACCTTCCTGGTAATCCTCTCTGGCTTTTTCCACTAGTGCTTGTTTCTCTTCACAGTCAAATTTCTTTAATCTTCTAAAAGGCACCCTCATGCCTCTCTTTTCAGCATTCATGTTTGCCTCAACAAAAAGCACACTTGCTTTTCTCTCTTTTTTCCTAATGCTTTTTATCACTGCTGGCCAAAATGGATATTTTTGATATTTAAACCAGACTATCACACCTGTTTCAAATGAACATGGTTCATAATTAAAAACAAAGCATGGAAGTTCTTCATCTTCCTCACTGTCATCTAATATGGAAGCATCAATAGGATTTAGATGTGTTGACTCTTCTGAAACTTGAAGTTCTTCCCCAAGATCCTCAAAATCCAATCTCTGCAGATTTCTTTCATTATTCACAAGGGGTGAATAATCCAGGGCACGTTTAGAGGCACTCAGTGAAACCTGACAGTCCCATGAACAATGCCTGGGGGATGCTGCAGCACCCATCTCTGAATCCACAGTAGGCTGATTCTGGCTGGTATCTGAGCATGCATTTGAGGGACCCTCTCCAGGATCTTCAATATTTTCTGAGGAGGTAGGACATTCAGCGGGAACAATCAGGGTCTCTGGGGAGACGTCTTGTGCCTCCTCTTTCAAAGCTTTGGGCACAATGAAGATATCTGTAGGTGAAGTTGGAGAGAACTTTTCTTCTTTAACACATGCATCCTCCTCTTTAATTGTGGAATGCAAAGACATAACTGTTGAGATGACAATTTTTTTCTTGCTCTCCTTTTCGTCATCATTATCTGAAAATGAAGTGGAAGTCTGGCACCAGCTGGAGTTTTGCCATGACTTTGTTTCCATTTCAATTGTAACACCATCAATGGTTGCATGCACTTGCGATTTATCATCATACAGGGACTCATCAACCTCTGAAGACACTAACAGTGACGTTGGATTTTCGCTTTCCTCAAGACACTTCAATAAATCTTCTTCACGCCTCCGAAACCTTTTACTAGGGGGTGAATCAGAAAGCTTTTGTGGTACGTTTTGAGACAGTGTAGTGGTCTCGTCTTCATCATCTGAACTGCTTGCTTGACTCAAATTTGCTTTCTCATTCAGAATATCTAGTGCCATTTTAAGTGACCTTCCATAGGCTGTTTTCTCTATAGGTGGAGCACTGACCTCTAATTGTGCTGCTAGGGAGGAGGCAATAGCTTCAATGTAAAATTTATTTAGGATCTTTGTTTCTGTGCTTTCCACATTAATTTTTTCGTCTAGTGAGAGTATTTGAACTTCTAGGGAAAATGTCTTTTTTCTCTTACTGCTTGACACAGTCTCAGATCTGGACAAAACTTTTGCTGGCCATAACTGGTCTTTCCAATTGCACAGGACATATTCGGCATCCATTATGATTTAGATTTGGGTGCCAAGAGGTTATCAGAGATTGAGGTATCTGACTATTCTTGTTACTGCTAGGGCAGTTCCTACCAAAAATAATACTTTTACCAAAGTCTCACTTGTCTTAGAACTGCAAAGTGTTTACAGCTTGTGTAGCCTGTTCTCCAGCTGAATTTCCCAAGGATGCTTGAACACGTTGTTTGAATGGGACAATATGGAAGATACTGAAACAGGGAAAAGGCAAAGAAGAAAAAGTGACAAATAAAATTATTTTGCCAAAGCAGAAGGTGAGCAATTGCAAATAGAGAAGAGATGAAAGAAAAATATATGTTCAGTTGGGCATCAGACAAAAGGAAAAATGTAGCATAATGTAAGGTGGAGATAAGAATTGGTGAAGTGGTTTTGTAATACTTCAAATTCAAAAACTTGCCATTATTATTGCATATGATTATTAAAGAGTGAACTTGTGTACATGCAGGTAGAGGTGGAAGAGTTTACAGTGGTGTGTCAGGGATTCTATTTATAAGATACTTTGGGACTTTTATGCCCCTAACGTTATACCTAAGGCAGGGGGACTCTAAATTTCACAAGTATAAGAATTATGTTGAAGACATCATAAAACTAAATATCCAGGCCCTATCCTAAGAGGTTTATTCAGGTCTAGATAGGGCTCAACACTTTGGATTTCTAATAAACCTCAAGTGAAAAACACATTGACCTTTGTTAAAAGCATGCACATAGAAGGCAGAGATTCAGAATGGTTGCTATGTGCACTTATTGGATAGGATAAGTTATCAAGGATTTTTTGAGAGTCAGGTGGCTGGCTAGGACATCAGGTAGAAATCTGAATAGGCTCTTACATGATTTCTTCATAGTTGTTTAATACATGAAATTCTTTCCCCAATCTAGAAGCTATGCCTTAAAATTATAAAATGTCATGGCTATAGAACAGGGAGCGAAATTATACCTTAAATTCTCAACCTAACATGATTTTAATATGAAATGTGACTTTTAATTTAAAATGCTATGGTTCCAGAGCAGGAAGCAAAATAAATTACACCCTAAGTTCTTGACATGTTTTCAATGTGAAATGTTTTATGAAATGGGAAGAGCCTTACCCAGTGTCACGTGGATCATGGAAGGTCTGGCCCTGTGTTCTGGTTGTCTTCAGTCTCACTCCAAAAGGAGATAGGCTATCCAAAAGGAGACAGGAAATGAAACCAATTAAAAGGAAAAGGCATAAATGAACTTCCCTACTAAAACTTTAGCAGACATGTCATTCTGAAACACAGGAAGGAGATGAAATGTCATATGTGATGTAGATGCCATGTTTATTTTCCTATTATATTTATTATATCTGTGATATAGTTATGCTACTTAGTTCATACTGAAATCATCTGTCTCAGGAAAAATATGAGGGTGGGACAAGAGAGAAGGGAGGTAGTGATTTTTCTAACATCTATTATGAGCCAGACTACAGATTTTATTTGAAACCTCTTATCACCATGTGGATTTTTCCTTCTTTACACATATAATTTTTTTCAGTGGAATGTTAATCATATTCTACATGCTGTATCACTGTCCACAAATACAAAATATGTTTCATTGCTTTGTTTGCCTTCTTAATAAAAATGGTTGTCTAGAAAAAATTTGGGGAACCTGGCAAGCGCCACCTTGTGACCAGAGCCAGAACTGCAGCCTCCCAAGGCAGCACAGACACCCACCGCCTCAATCTCTATCAGATCCTCATGAGAGAAGGGTGAAAACTTCATGTAGCCAGCCAAGGAGTCTTCCCAGACTTCTGGAATCTTCTAAACCAAGGGTTTTGTTGTGTAGGATTATACACACCAGGCATTATAGGATTATAATGTCTTCAACTACAATATTTCTAGTTACAAAAATATCCGGAAGCGTATTTAAAATTGAAAAGATGCAGAAAGATAAATACAAAATACTTTATACAAATAATCACTATGAATATTTTCTGTTTTTCCAGAATTTTCTTCATGTATAGATGAATGCATATTATTTCAAACCAACATATATCAATTAAGAGCAGAGTTTGAACATTATTCTACATAAGTATTTGCTACCATGATTTTTATGAATTACTTAAATGAGGTTTTTCCTATATATGCAACATTTTATCTCAGTATTTTCCTTACATATTAATAGCATTTTAAATAGAGAGCAGTAAAGCTGTCCCTGTCCCTCCAACTATACAAATAATCCTGTTAATAGTGTGGCAGATATGTTTTCCCAGATTTGGTTGCATGTATTGTAGTAGCATATGTAAGTTTTACTAACATACATATTTAATTCTAAGTGATACCATATGATAAAGGCTATGCTGTAATTTAGTTTTTCACTTTATACTATTTCTCAGACATTTCAAATCTCCACATGTAGAAGTTCAGTTTCTCTTCTGCAGATACATAGCATTCCATTGCATGGTTATATCATGCCATATAGTAATTTTAAAAACTACTTATAGCAGTAAACCAAATCCTCTGTCTCACTCTTAAGCTTAAAAAGATACAGAAAAATGGGTCTTGCTGGCCAAAGCCACACCTGTGGTCTGAAAGAATGAGTTGCAAGGAGGACACATGCAGGGCTGTAGCCAACACAGCAACCAGGCTACGCGACTGATCTGGTCCAGGAAAATTTCCACTATGGGCAAAAGACAAGGGGCACGTATTTGCATGTTTGTGTGTCTATGAACCCTTTTGTTTGAAACAAAATGGATATGTTGCTTGAGCTTTATTTTTCTTTCATGATTATAAAAGTAATAGTGGGGAAATCTGTTCTAAAGGTGCTTAAGTAAGCTAAAAGTATTATTAAAATAGTAACCTGACTACTTAGAAATGCTAATATGGGAGTTTATTGTCTCCCAGATTTTTTTCTAATCACACATACATATATGCATTCATATGTGTAAGTGTCTTCATTCAACTAATATTTGTTCCCCTTTCCACATTCATGTACAGGTGACACATACACAGTCTATGTGTCAATCAATTCATATGAGTATTTTCCCCCAAGCTGTAAATATTATTATCCATTATATTTCTGTGTAAATTAATAATTGCATATAAATTCAAACAGTTAACAGAATTTCCAGCATTATAAACATGGAATGCCAAGTCAATAAATTAGCCTGAACACCCATGCTGCACTGAAGTCTTAATATAGAGGCTGTAATCTGATCACCCCTTCTCTCACTGTGGAGTTTTAAAGCACTGGGAGATTAAAAAATTCCAAAGGATTAATTCATTCAAAATTCCATCATTTCTCTCAGAACCACACACCCTTCCCACCACTCAAGGCCTCTGTTCCTATTTATCTCATCTTTACTCTAGGGTCTTGAGAAGCTCCTACAAAATAATTAGATTTAAGACAGCCATTACCTTGAAGCTTGTCAGCTGCAGCCTGGTGAAATGCAGCTCCTCCCCCAAGACTTGCCTGGCACAGCTCACTTCCAAGCTTCTCAGAGAATGTTCCACCCTCTCCCTGTGATGAAGAAGACAGAAGGCCCCTCCCTGAATTAGAGGGAGAATTGTCAAATTAAACTGAAGTGTTAAGGCATAGAGATGCTCTTTTTGAAATGAATTGGCAACAAGTGTGTTTAATTTCCATTCAAACCCTTTGGGTGAATGATTTCTTGATAAAAAAGAGGTTAGTAAAATCACTTTATTAAAAAATAAAAATATAGCTTAAAATACTCCTTACATATTTTTTTCCTTACCTTGTCTGGTCCTATATCTCTGCAGGTAAACTTTAAAACCCAGCTTGTCAAGCACCATTACAATAGCTCACTAGGGATCTTTATTGAGACTGCACTAAAACCTCATTACTTTGAGGAGAGTGGCTTCCTTATATTATTTCTTTTTCTGTTTCTGGGACATAGTAAGTCTCTCTTTTTATACAGTTCTTCTCTTAAGTGCTTCAGTGAAGTCTCAGAAATTTGTTCAAAAACATGTATATTTCACACTAAAGATAGAAAATCACTAGTTTGGCAGTAAAGTACCCATTTCACATACCCTCATCAATAATTGACAATTTCTTCTTATATTTTGTTGGTATTTTTCATTCAGGAAATTCAGTGAGGGGAAAATCAATTTTTGAAAATTTGCATATCTTTTTTATTGGTATTTCTGAAACACATTTTTCAAATTTTATTAAAATTGTGTTAAATTTAAATTTAGATTTCTGATTTAACCTAATTTTAAATCTCATTAGTGATAATTTGGGGAATGAAAATATGTAGGGATGAAGTGCTTTATTTGGCTTCTGTATCATATAATAAGTAATATATTTTAATCCACCTTTAAATAAGCATTAATATTGGAAGAATAAATACCAAAGAATTAATTAAGATAATATCTAGGCTGGTGTATTATTGAAGGTTTTAATAATTAGAGTATATAATGTTTTGAGTTATAAACAACCACTAAATTTTGGAGGGTCAGCCACAAAAGTTTATTTTGCTGATGTCAAAGTTCAATATAGGTCATCAAGGGGTCAAAAACGGGGGAGGGTTATCTGTTCCAAGTAGTCATTAAAGGACTCCAACTTCAATACTGTGGCTTTACCATCTTCTTTGGCCTTGAAGTCCTGCACTGCATTTTTTGCACTTGTCTAGTAATCCTATGAAGAGGGAGCTTGCAGAATTCTGCGGAAGGTTTTAAGAGCCAGGTTTGGCAAACATCACGGCTGGTCATAGTCAACTAGCTAAAACTGTAGAGGCAGAAGAAGGTAGTATCTCTGTGACCAAGGAAGAAAATGAAACAGAGTTTGGTGAATACAGAGCACTCGCTCTGCCATGAGAAGTTTTCCCTTTAGATCTTTTATTGACTTTTTAGTGGTTGTTTAAGCATTTTTTTTCCAACTATGTGTCATATTTATAATGACCAGGACAGAAACTTCTAGTTGCTTACCACTCTTTGCATTCTGCCTCATTAGCAGAATCCAAGCTGCATGCAGGATGGCAATGTAAAGTATTAAAATATTACTTTTCTAGACTCTCTTACTGAGTAAGCCATAGCCATGTGATGGAATTTCTTGCCAGAGAATGTAAGCAGAAATAGTTGTGAAGATTCTAGAAAAGGTATCTCCAAGGGTGGTAAACAGCTAGCTTGAGCTTTTTTCACTTTCACTTTTTTTCTTCCTTCTCTAAGAATTTGACCACGATAGAATTCAGACAGCCATTCTGTTGAATAATGGAACTACCTCATTTCAATCCCTCTAATTTAGTGAAACAGTAAACTTCTGTTTTACCTAAGTCACCATGTAGAATAAAACAGCTAATTTTACAGTCACCAATAAAAATAGTATCATTCTTACTATAGTATTAACCTTTCAAAAGCTGTCAAAATGTTACTATATAATTTAAAGAGGATTACCAGGTCAGTGTATATATGGCTTTATTTAAGTGAAGAGATATATTCAATTATATATCCTATAATGCAATATTTCTCATTCTGTCTTCTCATTTCACATTTGGAGAGAAAACCAAATGCACATAAAGTATGGTCATTACATTAAAATTATACCTTCTTATATTTACTTTGTCTATTTTCTATATTACACATAAATCAGGAAATGCTACACCACCTCACCATTTTACAAACAAAATGCAAAGGAAAAGTTAATTCCTTGTCCAATATTTTAGATTTCATTGTTTTGTAGAAGGAGGTAGAGAAGAATGATAACCAACAGTAATAAATGCTACTACTATTACAATTATTATAATGAATTTATATAAGAATTATTTATATAATAATATCTAAAACCTATAATACAAAGTTTTCTATATGTTAAGAACTGTTCCCAGCACTTGACATATTATCTCATTTAAAAATAAGATGGTTATTTCACGGGGTACCATAAGAAACTCATTCAACATACTAACAGTGATATTATTAAAAACAATGACAAAGATGCGAGCAGCCCAATGTGCCAGGTACTCTGTCAAGTGCTCTGTATACACACAACATATCCCTGATACTCACAAAATCTTCTTAGATGGGATTTTTGAATATTTCTGTTCTGTATATGAGGCATTAGAGAGATTAATCAACTTTTATAAGGGTACCTTCAAAGCATTTGGCACACAGGATTTGAATCTAGGTAATTTGACTCCAGAGTCCATCCTCTTAATCACTAAGATACACTGTATCTACCTCATTGCAAATGGAAAATGCTCTATAAATGTGTGCTGGATGATGAATGGGTGAATTGATTAATGAATTTGAAATAATTATGTGTGGGGAGTCACTGGAACTTCAAAGAGAATTCTGTACCTAGTTCTGCATTTAATTTAACATCAATTTATATAACATAATGTAATTATTGGAGTGATAGCCCATCACTTTTGCTAAATTCCATTGATTAAAAACAAGTCACAAGTTCTGCCCACACTTAAGGGGTGGGAATTATACAAGGAGTTGGGTCATAATACTAGGTCTGCCACAATATTTTTTATTCCATTTACATGACATTTTCAAAAAGAGGAAAGTATAGTGAGGGTGATGTGATCAGTGACTACCAGGCATTATAGATGGGAGGAGGGTGTGACTATCAAGGATAGCACAGGAAGCTGTGGGGGCAATGGAACTCTTCTGTATTTTGACTGTGATAGTGATTATATGAATCTATACATGTATAAAATCCAAAATGTATACAAAAAAGTCATGTGTTATGCATTATACTTTAAAGTATGATTTAAATGGAAAAATTTAATAGCTATTATATAAAAATTAACTCTTAAGCATGCTTTAGAAACCACTTGTGGTTTTTTTTTGGTATCATTAATCTACAATTACATGAGGAGCATTATGGTTACTAGGTTCTTCCCTTCACCAAGTCCCCCCCACAAACTCCATTACAGTCACTGTCCATCAGCATAGTAAGATGCTGTAGAATCACTACTACTTGTCTTCTCTGTGTTGCACAGCCCTCCCTGTGCCTCCCCCCACATTATACATGCTAATCGTAGGGCCCCTTTCTTTTTCTACCCCTTATCTCTCCCTTCCCACCCATCCTTCCCAGTCCCTTTCCCTTTGGTAACTGTTAGTCCATTCTTGGGTTCTGTGATTCTGCTGCTGTTTTGTTCCTTCAGTTTTTTCTTTGTAGAAACCAGTTGTTTTTTCCTAAGGCATATTTAAAAAGAAAAAACACAGCCACACATACATTATTAGAAAGCACCAATTCCTCTTCTGCTTAGGATATAAAAGCTGTAAGAGAATGTCACCCATAACTTAACAATGATAAAAAAACTGATAATATACAAAATCATAACTTTGCTTGAGACCATCAGAGAACTGAAATAAACTGAATTCCAAAATGTGACCAGCCCCTTTAAAGAGGGCTACATGCACTGTTTCACCTTTGGCAATGCACGGAGACAGAGATGGTTATCATTCAAGCAGGTAAAAATAACTCAATCTTAATGAATTCCTAAGTTCTTGATGAGCTAGTGTGTTAGTAGTTTGGAATATCTGGCATACAAGACACTTGTATACTCACTTCCAAGTTGTTTTTTATAGTCCTTAATCAAAAGCACACAAACATGACTGCAGACAAGACAGGAGACCAAAAGAGTCCACATCAGTGGTTCAGGTAAACAGGAGGCAATAAGCTGTTGCTGGCAGACAGACACGCAGCCCTACACATTTATCTAAACCCTTCTATTATGGGAAGCAAAAACCTTAAGCTGCTATGGGAAAAGCAGCAAACACTTTCCTCCTTGACTCAGGTAACAACCCATTGCTTCTGTGTGACAGGTCGCAAGAAAACCCGGGGAAGATAGGAAACCCTCCCATTCCCAGAACAAAGGCAGAGATCCTGCTGGAGAAGTAGAAGAAGCAAAAATCCTCTGGCCTTGAGGAGGAACAGGGAATCCAAGGGCCCAGGGTCCTACCTGAAAAAAAAGCAGTGGTCAACTACTGATGAGGAAGGGGCAAGAATATATCTCACCAATGACCAACCCCAGATACAAGTCACAGGTTAGGGGTCATGCCAACAGGAAAGAATACTGAGAAACTGCAACCCTCTATGTCCAGTTTATTGGGTCTCCCTAACGTTGAGTCTGCACATGATAACAGAGAGCACTCCCAGCCTCACTATGAGCCTAACACTTAGTAATAACAGGAGCCTACTCCTGTGAAATAAGCAAGAGCATGCAGAGAGACACCCCTACCTTTTAGGGGCAGAGGTGTGAAGAGACTGATAAAAATTTGGAGTGGAGAAAGATAATGGAGAAAAATCCTTTGGTACTCCAGGCTCCACTGCAAGCAAAGTACTGTATGTTATGTAAGCCAGATGACAATGAAGTGAGAAAAGGAGAACACATTCTTCAACATATTTTATGATACTAGCTATAACCTGATTCCAAAACTAGAAAAAAAAGAACATAACAAATATAGAAAACTGTAGATCAGTATCTTTCATAAACAAACATGGATCCAATTATATAGATATTGAAATGATGTAGAAAATGATATAGAATGACATAGAAAATGATACATAAAAAAGCCAATGACTCTTTCCAGGATTCAAGATGGAGGAGTGAGAGGTAAGATGGAGAACTCCTCTCAAAACCACAAATAGTATGAACATATAGTTAATTAATCCAACTAACCCTAAAATAGCAACAAGAAAGAAGGCTGAACCAGACTGAATACAGACTTATGAACAGAGCAGACCTCACAAAACACGTACCAAAGCCTTCATCCGGTGGGACCCAAGCCTTTCCCCCACCCATCTACGAGGCCCCCCACTGTGACACGCAGCCTGCTGTGCCTTCCTCCTAGCCTGCCAACACTGGTTCATAAACCTGCAGTCACTGTGCTGGCATCAGGCCAGCCAGAGGGAGACCCAGCTACAACAGCTAGAGACACAAAGCACAGAGGCTTACACCTGTGTGCTTGGCCCACTGGCTCTGACACCAGAGACAGGCACCACAGATGGGAATCAGGAAACAGATCTTTCCTCCCCCCCAGGCACCAGCTCCACTCCCCTACGATCCCCAACCTCACTCTAGGGGCTGAGCAGCTCCAAAAACTGGAGCTTCTGGGCACTAGTGGGCACCACACAGAAATATGAAACGTCAAAAGAATATGGTTCAGACCAAAATCTCACAAACCCCAGAAAAGGGGTCAAATGAAACTGAACTCACCAATCTGCCTGAAAGAGAGTTCAAAATAAAAATCATAAACATGCTTATGGAGGTATAGAAAAATATTCAAGAAGTCAGGAATGAATTTAAGTCAGAGATTCAATCATTAAGAAATTCCATATCTGAAATGAAACATACAATGGAGGGATTTAAAAGCAGATTAGATGCAGTAGAAGAGATGGTATATGGAATAGAAATTAGAGAAGAGGAATACAAAGAAGCTGAGGCACAAAGAGAAAAAAGAATCTCTAAGAATGAAAGAATATTAAGACCAATCCAAATGGAACAATATTCATATTATAGGGGTACCAGAAGAAGAAGAGAGAGAAAAAGGGATAGAAAGTGTCACTGAGGAGGTAATTGCTAAAAACTTCCCCAATCTGGGGAAGGAGATAGTCTCTCAAGCCATGGAGGTGCACAGATCTCCCAACACAAAGAACCCAAGGAAGACAACATCAAGACATATAATAATTAAAATGGCAAAGATCAAGGATAAAGACAGACTTTTAAAAGCAGCTAGAGAGAGAAAAAAGATCACATGCAAAGGAAAACCCATCAGGCTATCATCAGACTTCTCAACAGAAACCTTACAGGCCAGAAGAGAGTGGCATGATATATTTAATGCAATGAAGCAGAAGGGCCTTGAACCAAGAATACTCTATCTGGCAAGATTATCATTTAAATTTGAAGGAGGGATTAAACAATTTTCACATAAGCAAAAGCTGACAGAATTTACCTCCCACAAACCACATCTACAGTGCATTCTGGAGGGACTCCTATAGATGGAAGTATTCCTAAGACTAAACAGATGTCACCCAAGGGATAGACAAATAGTACAGAATATGCTTCATAACATACAAAGAATGGAGGAGGAAGTAAAAGGAGAGAAAAAAAGAATCTTTATGTTGTTTTTGTAATAGTATAGTAAGTGAGTTAAATTAAACTGTTAGATAGTAAGGGAATTACCCTTGAACTTTTGGTAGCCACAAATCTAAAGCCTGCAATGGCAATAAGTAAATACCTATCAATAATCACCTTAAATGTAAATGGTCTAAATGCACCAATCAAAAGATACAGAGTCAATGAATGGATAAAAAAACAAGACCCATCTATATGCAGCCTACAGGAGACTCACTTCAAACCCAAAGACATACACAGACTAAAAGTGAAGGGATGGGAAAAGATATTTCATGCAACTAATAGGGAGAAAAAAGCAGGAGTTGCAGTACTTGTATCAGACAAAATAGACTTCAAAACAAAGAAAGTCACAAGAGACAAAGAAGGACATTACATAGTGATAAAGGGGTCAGTCCAACAAGAGGATATAACTATTATAAATATCTATGCACCCAACACAAGATCACCTATATATGTGAAACAAGTACTAACAGCACTAAAGGAGGAAATAGAATACAATGCATTCATTTTGGGAGACTTCAACACACTACTCACTCCAAAGGACAGATCAACCAGACAGAAAATAAATAAAGAGACAGAGTCACTGAATAATGTATAAGAACAGATGGACCTAATAGACATCTACAGAACACTCCATCCAAAAGCAATAGGATACACATTCCTCTCAAGTGTACATGGAACATTTTCAAGAATAGATCATATACTAGGCCACGAAAAGAGCCTCAGTAAATTCAAAAAGACTGAAATTGTACCAACCAGCTTCTCAGATCACAAGGTATGAAACTAGAAATAAATTACGCAAAAAAATGAAAAAGCCCACAAACACATGGAGGCTTACTAACATGCTCCTAAATAATCAATGGATCAATGACCAAATAAAAACAGAGATCAAGCAATATATGGAAACAAATGACAACAATAATTCAACAACACAAAATCTGAAGGGATGCATCGAAGGCCATGCTAAGAGAAAATATATTGCAATACAGGCCTACCTCAGGAAAGAAGAACAATCCCAAATGAACAGTCAAAATTCACAATTAATGAAACTAGAAAAGGAAGAACAAATGGGGCCCAAAGTCAGTAGAAGGCGGAACATAATAAAGATTAAAGCAGAAATAAATAAAATTGAGAAGAACAAAAGAATAGAAAGAATCAATGAAAGCAGGAGCTGGTTCTTTGAGAAAATAAACAAAATAGACAAACTCCTAGCCAGACTTATCAAGAAAAAAAGAGAGTCTACACACAAAAACAGAGAAATGAGAATGGAAAAATCACTAAGGATACCACATAAACACAAAGAATTATGAGGGAATACTATGAAAAATTATATGGTAACAAACTGGATAACCTAGAAGAAATGGACAACTTTCTAGAAAAATACAACCTTCCAAGGCTGACACAGGAAGAAACAGAAAATCTGAATAGACCAATGACCAGCAAAGAAATGGAACTGGTAAACAAAAACTGTGTAAGAACAGAACTCCTGGACCAGATGGTTTCACTGCTGAATTTTATCAAACCTTTAGTGAAGACCTAATACTGATCCTCCTTAAAGTTTTCCAAAAATTAGAAGAGGAGGGAATACTCCCAAACTCATTCTATGAGGCCAACATCACTCTAATACCAAAACCAGGCAAAGACACCACAATAAAAGCAAATTACAGACCAATATCCCTGATGAGCATAAATGCAAAAATACTCAACAAAATATTAGCAAAACGAATTCAAAAATACATCAAAAAGATCATCCATCATGATGAAGTGGGATTCATTCCAGAGATGGAAGGGTGGTACAACATTCGAAAATCCATCAACATCATCCTCTACATCAAGCAGAAGGACAGAAACCATATGATCATCTTCATAGATGCTGAAAAAGCATTCGACAAAATTCAACATCCATTCATGATAAAAACTCTCAACAAAATGGGTATAGAGGGCAACTACCTCAACATAATAAAGGCCATATATGATAAACAAACAGCCAACATTATACTTAACAGTGAGAAGCTGAAAGCTTTTCCTTTAAGATCAGGAACAAGACAAGGATGCCCACTTTCCACAGTTTTAGTAAACATAGTGCTGGAGGTCCTAGCCACAGCAATCAAACAATACAAAGAAATAAAAGGCATCCAGTTTGGCAAGGAAGAAGTAAAATTGTCCCTGTTTGCAGATGACATGATATTGTACATAAAAAACCCTAAAGAATCCACTCCAAAACTACTAGATCTAATATCTCAATTCAGCAAATTTGCCACATACAAAGTTAATACACAGAAATCTGTTGCATTCCTATACACTAACAATGAATTGTAGAAAGAGAAATGAGGAAAACAATTACATTCACAATTGCAACAAAAAGAATAAAATACCTAGGAATAAACCTAACCAAGGAAGTGAAAGAACTATACCCTGAAAACCACAAGACACTCTTAAGAGAAATTTTAGAGGGCACTAATAAATGGAAATTCATCCCATGCTCTTGGCTTGAAAGAATTAATATTGTCAAAATTGCCATCCTGCCTGAAGCAATCTACAGATTCAATGCAATCCCTATCAAAATACCAACAGCATTCTTCATTGAACCAGAGCAAATAGTTCTAAAATTCATATGGAATGACAAAAGACCCTGAATAGCCAAAGCAATCCTGAGAAGCAAGAATAAAGCAGGGGGAATTATGTTCCCTGACTTCAAGCTCTACTACAAAGCCACACAGTAATCAAGACAGTTTGGTACTGGCACAAGAATAGATAGATCCATAGACCAGTGGAACAGAATAGAGAGCCCAGATATAAACCCAAGCATATACAGTCAATTAATACATGATAAAGGAGCCATGAATATATAATGGGGAAATGACAGTCTCTTTAACAGCTGGTGGTGGCAAAACTGGACAGCTACATGTAAGAGAATAAAACTGGATTATTGTTTAACTTCGTACACAAAAGTAAATTGAAAATGGATCAAAGACCTGAATGTAAGTCATGAAACCATGAAACTCTTAGAAAAAAATATAGGCAAAAACCTCTTGGACATAAACATCAGCAACTTCTTCATGAACGCATCTCCCCAGGCAAGGGAAACAAAAGCAAAAATGAACAAGTGGGACTATATCAAACTAAAAAGCTTCTGTACAGCAAAGAACACCGTCAATAGAACAAAAAGACATCCTACAGTATGGGAGAATATATTCATACATGACATATCCAATAAGGGGTTGACATCCAAATTATATAAAGAGCTCACATACCTCAACAAGCAAAAAGCAAATAAGCCAATTAAAAAATGGGCAGAGGAGCTGAACAGACACTTCTCCAAAGAAGAAATTCAAATAGCCAACAGGCACATGAAAAGATGCTCCACATCACTAATCATCAGAGGAATGCAAATTAAAACCACAATGAGAGATCACCTGACACCAGTTGGGATGGCCAACAACCAAAAGACAAACAACAACAAATGTTGGCAAGGATATGGAGAAAGGGGAACCCTCCTACACTGCTGGCGGGAAAATAAACTAGTTCAACCATTGTGGAAGCAGTATGGAGGTTCCTCAAAAAACTCAAAATAGAAACACCATTTGACCCAGGAATTCCACTCCTAGGAATTTACCCTAAGAATGCAGGATCCCAGTTTGAAAAAGACACATGTACCCCTTTGTTTATCACAGCACTATTTACAATAGCCAAGAAATGGAAGCAACCTAAGTGTCCATCAGTAGATGAATGGATAAAGAAGAAGTGGTACATATACACAATAGAATATTATTCAGCCACAAGAAGAAAACAAATCCTACCATTTGCAACAACATGGATGGAGCTAGAGGGTATTATGCTCAGTGAAATAAGCCAGGCGGAGAAAGACAAGTACCAAATGATTTCACTCATCTGTGGATATAAGAACAAAGAAAAAAAACTGAAGGAGCAAAACAGCAGTAGACTCACAGAACCCAACAATGGACTAACAGTTACCCAAGGGAAAGGGACTGTGGTGGATGGGTGGGAAGGGAGGGATAAGGAAAAAAAGGAGCATTACGATTAGCACACATAATGTATTGGGGGGGACATGGGGAAGGCAGTATATACAGAGAAGACAAGTAATGATTCTATAGCATCTTACTATGCTGATGGACAGTGACTCTAATGGGGTATGGCGGGGGGGACTTGATAATAGGGGGAGTCTAGCAACCATAATGTTGTTCAAGTAATTGTATATTAATGATATCAAAAAATAAATAAAGCAAATGATACAGGAAAAGGATAATATATCATGACCAAATGGAGTTTATTCTGGAAATTTAAGGATGGTTATACATTTCCAAATTAATCAATGTATTTCACTGTATCAACAGACTAAAGAGGGAAAAAAGATAATCTCAATTGAAGACGAAAAAGCATTTGACATAAAGCCACAAAAATATGTGAAGAAAAGGCTCAGCAACCTGGAATTAAATGGATCTTCCTCAACCTGACCAAGGGCATCTACAGAAAAACCCTCACATTAACATCATACTAATAGTGAAACACAGGATACTTTCCACTAAAATCAGAAACAAGCAAGGATGTCTGCTATCACCACTTCTTTTCAACATTATACTGGATATCCTAGCCATACAATACATACATATACCATAATGCCTGAAAAACAAATTAAAGACATACAGATTGGAAAGGAAGAAATAAAACTGTATTTGCAGACAGAAGAAAGATGTATGTAGAAAATCCTAATGAATTAACCAAAGAAAAGGTACTAGACCTAGTAAGTTTATCAATATCACCAGATGCAAGATTGATATAAAATAATTTATTTCTATACAATAATATTTGAAAGTTGAAATTTTTAAAAGTACCATTTATAATATCATTAAAAACAGTCAGTACTAATGTAGAACAAATCCAACAAATGTGTGAATTTTTATGTATGCTGAAGACTTCCAAACACTGAGAGGAGAAATTAAAGATCTAAATAAATATAGAAATATACTATGTTCACTGAAAGATTATTTTTAGGACATAACTTCTTCGCAAACATATCTACAAATCATTGCAATCTCAATCAAAGTCCTAGCAGGCTTTTTGTAGAAACTTAGAAGATACCTAAAATATGTATGGAAAAGCAAAGGAACTAGAATAGTCAGACCAATTTTGAGGAAGGAAATACAAAGTTGGAAGTCTCATGCTACTTGATTTTAAGGCTATAGTAATCAAGAAAGTAGTATTGGCATAAGATAGACATATAGGTAAATAGAATACAAACAGATCAACAGATATGGTCAACAGGTTTTTGGCAATGATAATGGAGAAATGATGGCCTTTTCAACCTATAGTGCTGGAAAAATTAGACACGATATGCAAAAATATTCATCTTGACTTCTTAGCTAAGACAATATATAAACATTATCTCAAAATGAATTACTGACCTAAATGTAATAGCAAAAACTATGAAGCTTCTCGAAAACAACAAAGTAGAAAATCTTGGAAACCTTCATATAGGCAAAGATTTATTAGGAAAGAAAAAGCATGGACTACAAAAACTTTGATAAATTGGACTTGAAAACTTCTGCTCCTCAAAACACAAAATGAAATCCATAGAGTGGAAGAATATATTTGCAAAACATACCTGATAAAGAACTTTTATCCAGAATATATAAAGAAATCTAACAATTCAATAAGATTAAAACCTAATAAAAATGGACAATTTAAATACATCCTCATAAAAAAATATACATTAACACATTAAAAGATATTCAGCACTATTAGTAATTAAGGATTTCTAAGTAAAACTACAACAAGACACCACCAACACCTTTAAAATAATAGCTAATATTAAAAAGAGAAAAAAATGACATTATCTACTGCTGCCAATAATGCTACAAGAATTTATATGTTGCTGGTGAAAATATAAACTATCACAGCTACTTTAAAAAAGAGTTTGGCAGTTTCTAATATAATTAGACACACACACTATAACCTGAAAAATGCTACTCCTAGGTAGCCAAGAGAAAAGAAAACTTATATACAAAGATCTGCTCTGGAATGTTTATAACAACTTTAATCATGATCACCAAAAACTATAAATCTTAGTGGACACACAATTTATAGAGTAATAGAATACCTTTAAGCTACAATAAGGAACAAACGACTGATAATGTAACAACATGGGTAAATTTCAGAAACATTATACTGTGAAGAAAGCTAGATGCAAAAGGCTATAGACACTATGATTCTACTTATAAGACATTATGGAAAATGACAAACTGTAGAAAGAGAAAATAGATCAGTCATTGCCAGGAATCAGTGCAGAGAGAGAGTACTGACTACAATAGGGCAGAAGGGAACATTTTGGAGTTATGGAAATAATATATAGCTTGATTGCATTGGTTGTTACATTACTATATGTATTTGTCAAAACTCACCAAACTATACACCTGAGTGAATGTAACTGTATATGAATTTATAGTTCAATAAACCTGATTCTTAAAAAGGCATCCAAAATTAGAATAAGTAGTTTGTATTTTATGGTGCAAGTATTGGGGATACATACAGGAAATTTGATTTGTACTTCATATCAATGATTGCCAAAGAAGGCTGTGGTACCATAAGGCATGTATAAAAATATCCTCTGGAATGCACAAAGAATATATTAGAAATTCAATTTGTTTTGATATCTTTAATTTTTATTTCTGAATATGTTTTAAAAAGTTGCAGGGTACCTAAGACATCTGACTTTTGACTTGATTATGATAACTCTTTCTATCAATTCCTATCTTCACTAAGTATCTCTTCCATTGAAAATTAGTTAATAAAGGACAAATGTCAAGAATCTGGATGCCACCAGCACCCTATAGTTTGTGAAATTCATCCTCATTGGCAGAGTCTTTAACTACACTGAAGTGTTCACATGCCATGCAAACATGTGAATGGAAAGAAAGGAAGGAATAGAAGCCAATGTGCTATAATCTGGAGGGAGCCAGTTAAGAATGGGTTCCCAGTAAGAAAGCAGAAGCCAAACAACTTAAGAGACACTCTTTCTTTCTTGATAAGTTTTCCAAAAAGTAGAAGAAAAGGGAATACATTCAAACTCATTCTATGAGGCCAACATCACTCTAATACCAAAACCAGGCAGACACCACAAAAAAATGAAATTACAGACTAATATCCCTGATGAACATAGATGCAAAAATACACAACAAAATATTAACAAACCAAATTCAAAAATATATGAAAAAATCATCCACCATGATCAAATAGGATTTATTCCAGGGATGCAAGGATGGTACAATATCAGAAAACCCATCAACATCATCCACCACATCAACTAAAAGAAGGACAAAAACCACATGATCATCTCCATAGATGCTGAAAAAGCATTCAACAAAATTCAACATACATTCATGATAAAAACTCTCAACAAAATGGGTATAGAGGGCAAGCACCTCAACATAATAAAGGCCATATATGACAAACCCACAGCCAACATCATACTTAACAGCGAGAAGCTGAAAGCCTTTCCTTTAAGATTGGGAACAAGACAAGGATGCCCACTCTCTCCACTTTTATTCAACATAGTTCTGGAGGTCCTCGCCACAGACATTAGACAACACAAAGAAATAAAGCGCATCTAGATTGGCAAGGAAGAAGTTAAACTGTCACTGTTTGCAAATGACATGATATTGCATTTAAAAAACCCTAAAGAATCTACTCCAAAACTACGAGATCTAATATCTGAATGCAGCAAAGTTGCAGGATACAAAATTAATACACAGAAATCTGTTGCATTCCTATACACTAATGATGAACTAGCAGAAAGAGAAATCAGGAAAACAATTCCATTCACAATTGCATCCAAAAGAATAAAATACCTAGGAATAAACCTAACCAAGGAAATGAAAGACCTGTACTCTGAAAACTACAAGACACTCATGAGAGAAATTAAAGAAGATACCAATAAATGGAAACACATCCCATGCTCTTGGATAGGAAGAATTAATATTGTCAAAATGGCCATCCTGCCTAAAACAATCTATAGATTCAATGCAATTCCTATCAAAATACCAACAGCATTCTTCAACGAACTAGAGAAAATCATTCTAAAATTCATATGGAACCACAAAAGACCCCGAATAGCCAAAGCAATCCTGAGAAGGAAGAATAAAGCTGGGGGGATTATGCTCCCCAAATTCAAGCTCTACTACAAAGCCATAGTAATGAAGACAATTTGGTACTAGCACAAGAACAGACCCATAGACCAATGGAACAGAATCCTGATATAAACCTAACCATACATGGTCAATTAATATATGATAAAGGAGCCATGGACATACAATGGGGAAATGACAGCCACTTCAACAGCTGGTGTTGGCAAAACTGGACAGCTACATGCAAGAGAATGAAACTGGATTATTGTTTAACCCCATACACAAAAGTAAACTCGAAATGGATCAAAGACCTGAATGTAAGTCATGAAACCATAAAACTCTTAGAAGACAACATAGGCAAAAATCTCCTGAATATAAGCATGAACAACTTCTTCCTGAACGCATCTCCTCGAGCAAGGGAAACAAAAGCAAAAATGAACTCATGGGACTACATCAAACTAAAAAGTTTCTGTACGGCAAAGGACACCATCAACAGGACAGAAAGGCATCCTACAGTATGGGAGAATATATTTGTAAATGACATATCCGACAAGGGGTTAACATCCAAAATATATAAAGAACTTACACGCCTCAACACCCAAAAAGCAAATAGCCTGATTAAAAAATGGGCAGAGGATATGAAGAGACAGTTCTCCAAAGAAGAAATTCAGATGGTCAACAGACACATGAAAAGATGCTCCACATCACTAATCATCAGGGAAATGCAAATTAAAAGCACAATGAGATATAACCTCACACCAGTTAGGATGGCCAGCATCAAAAATACATTACACGGTTAAAATACTTTTTTAGAAGTTTGATAACAGTCTAACTGTGTAGCAAAGAGTATATATGAACCTAAGAAGGAAGGGGAAAAGAAGTTCAAAATGAACCACTGACAATCTGAATGTTTATGTGATTTGATTGGCACATCTGGGTAGAGACCTGAAATCAATCAGCGAATTCTGAATCATTCAGAAAAGTCCTTAGATCATTGGTCTGTTTGACTGCCCTTTAACCACAAAAAAGGTGACCTGAGAGGCCTCTACTGCCTTGGGGCTATTAAATAGTGCTTTTTTTCCTTCCATGTTTCTTACACACATCCTTCTGAAAACTTGCAAGGAACCCTGGATAAATAATTTTAAATGGGTGATATTAAAGGATACTCACTTAAAGAAGAGGCAAAGATGAAAGAGAATAACTATAGAGATTTCTTCTGTTGAAGGAGAAGGAAGGTGTACAATGAAAATGGAGAAGATATACAAAAAAGATGAATAAATACTTGGCACCAAAGAAATGTATTGTGGTTGGGGGAAAAATATTTAAAAAGTAAAGAAAAGAGAACTAGTTCTATAATGCCCCAGTATGAAGGCTGTATCATAGCTATTGCATATAAGGAATGAGTAAGTGTGTGTAAGGTAAGAGGTTGGTGGGGTATGTGTTGGGGAGTATCTCAGGGACACCATTTCTGTTATTAGATATTTTGATACTGTGGGGCCTCTTGAGGTTTATTCTACAGTAATCTTCTCTTAGTTTTTTAAAGCTGCCAGTGCAGCTCCATCTACCAAAGGCAGCCAGACACATACTGGGGTTTGTGACCCCTGGACTCACACAAACACACAATGACATCATTAAAAGGATGAGCTCAGGAGTCAGATACTTAGAATGGTTGTCATGGCTACCTATGGAAAAGGGCAATTTTCAAGGCTTTCCTGGGAGGCAGGCAGTTGGCTGAGACCTGCACACCTTCCATTAGCAGACATCATCATATTTATTTGTGTAATTTCTTTATAGGAGTTTAACATAGTTCTTCCCTAATACTAGAATCTGGTTTTAAATTTAAAATATTATGGCTACTGAGCCAGAATTTTAAAACTCTACTCCACATTTTCAACTTAACCATGTTTTAACATGGAACAAGAGCCTAACCCAATGTTACATGGATCGTGAAGGGTCTGGCCGTGTGAATTGGGAGTCTGGATTCTCACTCCAGCTGCTTGTCCAACAGAGCTTTCTCCCTGCTCAGCACTTTTATGGTTATACTGCCTTTCTGGGGCAGAACTGGTATTACATGCAGATTCCCCAGGTCACCTGCATCTCTGATATTAACTCAGGCTGTCCAAAAGGAGACAGGGAATTAAATGGAAATGGCAGAAACTTCCCTACCAAAACCTTAGCAGGCATGTTGTTCTGAAATATAGATTGAGTTGAAATATCACCTGTAATGTAGTTGCCATGTTTGTTTTCCTTTTTGTTCTTATTATTTTAAATGCTCTCTGTGATACAGCTGTTATTCGGTTCATGCTGAAATCATCTCTTAGGAAAAGTGAGAGATGTGGACAGGAGAGCAGGGAAATAACAACTGCTTTACGGGCTCTATAAGCCAAATTCTATGTCGCTACTTTTTCTTTAATGCTTCCTGTTTGAGTTCTCACATAAGCCTTCATGCAGGGCTTTCTCTTTTAGACACGTGTAATTTTCCAGTGACACTACAATCACACTCTACATGCTGTCTCATAATCTGCTAATACAATACGTTTCATGGCTTTGTTTGCTCACTCCTTAACAACAGTTGCCTAGAGATAATTTGGAAAATCTGGCAGGCGTCATCTTGTGGCCAATACCAGAACTGCATCCTTTTACTACCAGTTATTTCTTAGAAGGGTGGGAACTACATCCTGCCAAGCCAGCAGTTTTCTCAGGCTTCTAGAATATACCATGCTCAAATTTGGAGTTTTGCTATGCATTACACAAAATAATGGAATGTTAGTATCTTTACTTCCAATGGTCTGATCAAAAAAGTTTTTCATGCTTACCGAAAATGAAAGATAAGATTTATAAAAAGAAGGCATAATTCTGGAAAAATAATTAGTATTGTTTTCTAAATATCTTTCCATATATTTTTTTACATCTATACATGAATTAATATGACTTCAGACCAGCTTTTCAAGATGCTCAAGTGCATGGTTTGAAAGTTTTTCCATATCAATAAGTACTTTCAATGTGATTTTTTGTGAATCACTTCAAATGTAATTCCCCTCTCTAATGTGTAACATTTTACCTCAAACTTTTTTCTGAAATTGTCAAAAAAATGACTGTTTATTATGAATTATTTTTAAATAGAGATAGTAAAGACTGTCCTGTCTCACCAATCACATAAATAATACCATTAGTAAGGTAGCCTTACATTTTTTTCTGATTTTGTTACACATACTGTATTAATGCAGTTCTTTATCTTTAAATGATATAATATTGTGCTTGCCATTCTACAATTTGCTTTTTTAACCTAATGCTACCTCTCAGATATCTTTTCAAATCACTTCATGTTCACACTTTCATTTGTCAGCTATGTAACATTCAATTGTATGAATGCACCAGGCAAAATAATATTTTAAAAACTAACAGAAATAAACCAAACCCTCTCTCTGTCTCACTCTTAAAAGATGTTAAAAATGGGTCTTGCTGGTCGCAGCCACAACTGTGGTCTGAAAGAATGAGTTGCAAGGAGGACACATGCAGGGCTGTAACCAACACAGCAACCAGGCTACGCGATTGATCTGGTCCAGGAAAATTTCCACTATGGGCAAAAGACAAGAGGGGTATGTTTGCATATTTGTGTGTGTCTGTGAATGTCTATGTGCCCCAAACCAAATGGGTATACTGTTTCAGCTTTATTTTGCTCTTCTAAATATAAAAATGATCATGGAATAAAGCAATTCCCAAATTGCTGAAATTGGTTAAACATTTATTTTGAAATCCCCAGGAATCTGAACACTCCAAAGATGTTGCTGACATGAGAGCCTAGTTCTCTCAAGGAAAATGCATATTTTTTTTACAAATATTATCACTCAACAGCATATCCTTATCCCTTCACACTGGTGTACATTTATATTTGTGCTTGAATATGACAATCACTTATGTTTACATTTTTGTTATTTTTTGTGTGGCATAATAAATGTCTAAATTGAAATTTAATACAACCTATAACTAAGATAGAAACATGGAATGCCATGTAAAAAATTAACAAGAACGGCATGCCTCACTAAATCTTAATTTAGAAGCTGTAATGTGATCACCCATTCCCACATTGTGGACTTCAAAAAATATCCGGAGAAACTAAATTTTCAGGGGATTGATTCTGTCGCGATAACAGCAATTTTTCCAAAACCATATTCCATTCCCACCTCTCCCACGCAACAATCTCTTTTTCTATTTTTCACCGTAATACCACAGCCCAAAGAAATTCCCAGAAAATAACTAGCTTTAAGACAGCCATTACCTTGAAGCTTCTTGTCAGCTGCAGCCTCGTGAAATGCAGCCCCTCCCCCAGGACTGGCCTGGCAGCGCTCACTTCGGCTTCTCGGAGAATGCTCCGCCCCCTCCCTGTGATGGGGAAGGCAGGGGGCCTTTCCCTCAATTAGAGGGAGGAGAATCGCTAAGTTAACTGAAATTCGCTTAAAGGGGAAAAACGTTCATTTTTAGAGGACTTGAAAGCGAAATGGCAACATGTGTCTCCTTAATTTCCATTCAAACAACAGGGGTAGGTGATTCCCTGAAAAGAAGTATCAAATCCCTTTATCATATAATAAAGACCCAGTTAAGACTATCTCTTACATATTTGTTGCCTTTTTTGGCACCTTATGTCTACAAAATGTTAAGACCCAGCAGGTCAAGGTCGATTAAAAATTCCCGATGGGTCCCTGGTGTGTGTTTGCAATGAATTAATACATTATTTGTGGAGAATTAAATGTCTACAATTTTAATTCTTTTGACCCTGGGGCATGATATGTCTGTCTTTTTATTCAGGGTCTCATTCATCCTTCAGAACGTTTCCTAGCTGTTTCAAGTAAAGTCATTTCTAAACATTAAGCATCAGCTAAAACCCTTAAAGAAAAGAGATATGTATCTGACTATACTGAAATTGAAAAAAAAACACTTTACAGTAAAAACACAATAAACCAAAGATGAAAACAGAGCTTGACAAAACTGTTTTCAATTAAAAATGCATCTCTAAAGTGGCTCTTACAAATTAATAAGAAATAAAACAGTGAAGTAAAAAAATGAGCAAATGACATAAGTTGGCAATTTGTGATATTCCGAGGAAATAATTCTTCCCCACTACTGATATTTACTTCTCTGTGAGTAAACACATATGGTGCAACTACAGGTATCTCCTTCCTTCCTGTACAGTTGCAAACTTCTAGGCTGCTCTGGAGATTAGTTTAAATTTGGTGTTATCAGGCTCACTTGACTCTCACAATAATCTATATTCCGCAATTTACCTTCCCCTTGTACAAGCAGACCTTTTGGCTTCCAACTGCAACTTTGTTTGTTTTGTATCAATTTGTTCCGTGGAGAAAAGGATGTATTATTCACTAGATCTCTTCAAAACCCAAACATTCTAAACAAAAAAACAGACCAATACAAAAAAAGCCCACCTTCCCTAATAATCAAAGAGATGCAAATATAAACAGCAACAAGATCTCAATTTTCTACCTAATTTGACTTACAAAGTAGTAAAGAAATAATACAATATATAGTTGGTGAGGTAGTGAGGAAATGGGCACTCTTGCTCATGTGCAAAGTCACAAAGCTGTGAAGAGGGCAAGACAAAAAGCTAAAGTCCATTTGACACCCAGACAGAAGGTTGTATTCTTTCTCCACCAGTACTCATTGCATCCTGGGCTTGAAACCTGTCACTTTGGTGGTACTGAAGATGATGTCATTCACCTTCCAATTGTGAGTGAATGGGTGAATACAACCTCAGAGTAAGTGTTGTTTAATCTCATGATCCTGCTGTGAACACATCCATGAACTACAACCATCTTCAGGAACTACCATACGTATCTATGGACTTTATTAAATTAAATCATTTAATTAGTTAATTAAATAATTTAAATTATATTTAAATTAGAAAATGTTTTTCAGCACTATGCTTTTGCACTGACCATACCTGCGTGATAGCATTCACTTAGCCATACAGTGAAGACATGTCTCTTTGTGTTGCAGGGCCTGGTTGTACCTTCCCTTTCAGATGTGGCTATTCCTGGACAGAGGCTGAAAATCATTTGTTATACAGAGAAATGCCCACTTCATTCCATCCTAATTTATAAGCGACAACTCCTTGTTCTTCTGCTTCTGTTATTTGCAATTGCTAATTAAATATGGGAAAATAGTTTTTCTATCCTCTCCTGTTGAGCTTTTTTGCTCATAAACTATTCAAGAAATTAAGATTTAGATTTAGACTTTTATTGTCTTAAACTTAGAGGTGTTGTTTCACAGGAAGGGCTTAAACCTACACACAGCCAATAGAGCATTCTGAGGGTTAGTTCTCTTAAGGTAATGTTATAGTAAGTTTAAAGACAAAAATTTATAAGATGTAAGTAAAGTTGGTGAGGCCCTCACAACCCCATTATCATAGTGAACGAATAAATATGATTCCTCTCTCCTGCCACCTCTGACTGACTATTCAGGTTAGAAAAGCAGAGCTGCAGTGTGACACAGCTCTTCCTGTAATTAACAAAGAGAAAGAAAACTGTCTGCATTGGACAGTCTAAAGAAAGAAGCCATCATTCTTCCAGAGACACCTAACAGAAGGGTCAGGCTGGGTCAAAATTTGTCCAATCTGAATAAAGGACATCAGGGTTCTTTGGTGAAGCAATGTGGATTTCTGTTGGCAGAGCCCAATGTCTAACCTTTAAGAGTTGGTCATGAAGGCATTATGACAGAGTTATGTTTTGAAGTGTTCAAATATGTGGGTTTGAGACCTTTATTAGCCCAGTGGAGAGAAAACTTCAAAATCCTTGACAACTATGCTAAGTTGTCGTCTCCCCATACTAGACACCTAGTTAAAAAAGATGCATAAGTCACCTAGGTTGCCTAAATATTATATGTTAAACCATATTTAATGGTACAATAATAAAATAGAGATTAGTACCTGTCTGTGTATAGCAAGAGACAGATAAGACAGGAAGGATGAGAGAGGAGGAAAAGAAGTCCTATTTTAAGCACAAAGAAAGTGAATTTGCACATGCCCAGTTAGTCCATTTGGATACAGACAAGAAATCAACAGATACACAACATGCTGGAAAAATCCTTAGGTCACTGGTCTGGTTTTACATAAAGCAGTGTTTTCTGAAGAGCTCTTAACTCTACTGCATTAGGGCTATTCTCATCTGCTGTAGCCTCTTCTTATCCTTCTGAAACTTCACAAAATAGCGTGAATAAAGTGTTTTCAATGGGTGACAACTGGATTAGGTTAAAACATGGCAAAAAGAAAAGGGATCAGATAAGAAGTTTACTTTGCCAAGCAGAAAATAGGTGGATAATGAGAATGGAGACAAGAAACAAATCAGAAGAATAAATAGTATCAACAGAGGAGGTCAAAGATATGAAACATTTTTGGGCAGGGGAACAAAAATAGAAGTATTATGATAACATAATTGCAATAACCTATCTTTACTAATTCTACTTACTATAAGAAAGGAATGTATGTGGGAAGGGATTTGACGGTGTCAAGGCCATTATTTGTGTTCCTGGATACTTTGAGCCTTTTGGATCTCACTGGGTTAACATGAGGGAATGCTGGGCTTTTAACATTTCCTAAGCTGCTAGTGCTGCCTCTCCAAAGCAACCAAAGATCTCATGGACACAGATAGTGGGGTTCAGCACCAATATCCTCATTAAGAGCATGACTTTAGGAGTTAAGAGCTTATGATGATTGTTGGGAAAGAATTAAATGTGTTAAACCACAACAGAATATTACTCAAGAAAGTATACAGATGTCTATTTAAGGAAAGTTGTAAGACTTCAAGCAGGTCTTAAGAGATCTTTGTTAGAAAATAGAAAAAAGGAGCCATCTTTGTAACTATGCTGTCTAATGTGTAGTGATGACAATCTAGCATAGCTGTCAAGGATTGGAGAGTCAGGCCATTGGCTGGAACATCAGGTCGATACCTGAATAACCTATGCTCAATTTCTTCATAGTGGTTTAACAAATGGGATTTCCCTCCCCAAACTGAAACTATGGCTTTTAATTACAGTACAGTGAACAAAATGAACTGTATCTCAAATTCTCAGCCTAACATGATTTTAATATGAAATATGGCTTTTAATTTAAAATGCTATGGCTGCAGAGCAGGAAGCAAAATGTATTATACTCCACATTCTTAACGTGTCTTTAAAGTGAAATATTTCATGAAATAGGAAAAGACTTACCCAATGGCACGTGGATTGTGAAGGGTCTGGCCCTCAGATCTGATGGTTTTGATTTTCACTTCAGTGCTCGCCCAGCTTTCTCCCTGCTCGATGAGTCTGTGGTCACATGGACTTTCTGGGGCTCCAATGGCATCACATGCAGATTCACCAGGTCATGTGCACCTCTGATATTAACCTAGGTTGTCCAAAAGGAGACAGGAAATCAAACCAATTAAATGGAAATAAGTAAAGAAACTTCCCTATCAAAACTTTAGTAGGTATGTCATTCTGAAACACAGCAATGAAATGAAACCTCATCTATGATAAGGATGCCATGCTTATTTTCCTTTTTGTTCTTATTATTTGAAATGCTTTCTTTGCTACTATGCTATTTGGTTCATGCTAAAATCATCCCTCTCATAACTTGGGGACAGGAAAGAAGGGAAATAACAATTGCCTTGTGTCTTATATGGGCCCTTGGTGTAGTTCTTTTTTAATGCTTTCTGTTTGAATGTTCACATCAGTCCTCGTGTGGGTTTTTTTCTCTGTCATACTCGTGCAGTTTTTCAAAGGAACTGAAATCGCACTACATACTCTCTCATAATGTAATATAAAATACGTTTCATTGTTTTGTCCTCTTCATGATAAAGGCTGCCTGGAGAAAACTTAGGATACCTGGCAAGTGCCATCTTGTGACTAGAACCAGAACTGCCGACACCCAGGTCCTTAGTAGGTAAGGGTGGGAACTACAGCCATCCAGCCAGTAACCATCTAAGGCTTCCAGATTTTTTGCATTCTCAATTTAGAAGTTGGGTGCTTATATTACACATCAATGGGATAATAATTCCTCATTTTAAAGTTTGTTGTTATAGCATCTCTCATGCATATTGTATATGTTTATCTTTTGATTTTTCAAAAAAGAAAGCAAGTCCCCACAATAATGGTCAAAATTTAATGGTTTGCTCCATATGTTTCCAGATTTTTTCCTATAAATACTTATAAATGTGCATGCATTTTGAAACCAGACCTTTATCATTCCCAAGAATATATCTGAATATCTTTTCTGCATCAATAAATATTTTCTATAATTTTTGTGAATCACTTTCAAGAGTTTTCTTTATTTCTAAAATTTTACCTCACTTTCTCGTAATGAAAATTATGAGATTTTAAAATAAGATTTTTAAAAATGGAAAACTGTAATATGTACATAGAAGGCTGATATGTTCTGCCTCTTCAATTACACTTCTATCCCCAATAAAGTAGCATATATATTTCCAAATTTTTCTTGCATATTTTGTACTAATATGATACAGGCCAATCTTCAATTTGCTTATTTTCGGAATATAACTTGCACATCATTTCTTATCCCTGCATTTAGCTTATGGCATTAACTTGTACTTTCTACAGCTTTTTATGGATGTACTATCTTAATGTGACTATTTCAAAATATGTGTAAAACATCTTTTGAATTCTCAAGAGGACATAAAACTACAAATAATTGTCTGCTTTAACCAAAGTGTGGACAATAGTCTAAATATTTTAATTGCAAGAAAAAGCACATGCAGCCAGATAACTAGCCTTCTCAGATCCACAGAAAAATTCACCTTCAGTGAAAGACAATGGAATATGTGTGGGTATCTAAGTGTCTGTAACAAAATGGATTCTTCCCTTTCATCTCTGTTATGTGTTAAAAAAAAATCTAAAGGTGCATAAAATGTAAGGAAGAAAATACACACTATCAATACTCCAACCCCTGAGTTGTTCACTGTTTATATTTGAGTCTACTCCATTTGATATTTTCCCTCATCATACACATTAGAATACAGTGTTTGAAATTACATTTACTTACCCACATATTTGAACATTCTTCCACATTTATACACGTTTACACATTATTGGAAAGGTAGTTTTTTCCCACATGTTTGAAAGTTCTCATCTCAGTTATTTTTATGCTGACATAGGTATTCTATACTAAATGAAATGTGGAAGAAGTAGAAATTTTCCTCTTTTTTCCTTACACATCCTTTATTATTAGATTGTTGGTTATGTTAGTTATATTAATATATGTCTATTGTTCTTTAGCTTACAATCTTTCAGATATTTTTCATATTACAGTACAAACAGGAATATATTATTCTTTTGATAGGTAGAGATATAGACAAAGGTCATCCTTCGCACATCTATAAAAAAGTGATTATTTTAAGACATTGAATATCTTCTGACAAATAACCAAACTTCAGTTCTCAGAAGTACTTACATCTTCAATTACACATTACTTCAGATTATTACTACGCAAATTCCACCAAAACAGTAAGATTTGTTAGACACACAACACAACTAAGTAATATAAAAGCCAACACCCCCAACTAACTACATTTTTCACTTGAGATTATCCCAATCTTATTTTTTTCAAAATATGGAAGATTAATTTATCAAGTGTTGCATCATTTATGTCTGTTACCAAAGCTGACTGAGACATAAAATGCCTGATTCAAAAGTTCGCTTTGCAACCTCATGAAGCATTTTTTCCACAGGTGTAATCTGATCACCACTTCCCCCACTTTTAAAAATGTGGACTTTTAAAAAATACCTGGAGGAGTACAAAATCCAGATATCAACTCCCTCACAGAAATGCCTCTCACAAAACGACTCATTTCCCACTACTCCAAAGCAACAGTCTCTACTCTTCCTCACCCTTACTCCAAAGTGTCCAGAAATCCCCGAAAATAATTTTACGACAGCCATTACCTCCAACCTTCTGTTCAACGGAAGCCTCCGAAGTCCGTGTGTAAGGCCGTTCCTCCGCGAAGACTGGCCACGCGCGCAGCTCTCTCCTGGGCTCCGACTCCGAGAGGACGCTTCGCCCCCGCCCCGCCCCCCCGTGATGGATAAGGCAGGAGGTCCTTCCTGCTTTAGAGGGAGGAGACTCACCAAGTTAAACCGAAATACAGTTCAAGGAAAGAAATGTTCCTTTTAAAGAACTTTATAGTGTAATGGCAACATATGTCTGTTCAATTCCCATTCAGAACCCTAGGATGGGTGAGCTCCTGGAATAAAAAAAGAAAGAAAGAAAAAGAGGCAACGAATCTCTCCTTCATGTAATAAAGACGCAGTTTAAACATTTATTACATATTTTTTCAGACCTTCTCGCGTACTTTATTTTTGGTAAATTTAAGACCTCATAGTCAAGCTCCGTTGAACAACCATGCTAAGTGTCTTGAGGGGGATTGTAGTGAATTAATACCTTATTTTAAATAGAATTAATTCGTTACGATTTTGAATCTGAACCTGGGACATTGTGCATCTCTCCTTGCAGGTCTTCTAATATTTCCTTTCTTAGGTCACTTCTAAAGAAAAACCCCCAAACAAAATCTGACGGCACTGAAATTGAAAAAAATACATGTATCAATAGTAAAATTACAATAAGCCAAAGTCAAAAATCAACCACAGACTTAGAAATGTTTTTCAGTGCACGTGATTGGATGAACAAAAGTATCCTTAAGTTAGTTCTTATACTCAGTAAGAAAGAAATCAACCACAGAGTAGAGAATGGGGCAAAGAACACAAGCAGACAATTCACATTGGCCTTTCCTACTTCTGATATTTACTTCCCAGTGAAGAAAACTCAAGTAGTAACAACTTGAAGGTGTTCTCTGCTTCCGGACTAGACAGACAGGTCTCCAGGCTGATGGATAGATAGTTTGCTTAAATTGGGGGTTCTCTTAGTCCCATTTCACTCTCATAATGAGCAATATCCTGCAATTCACTTTTCCCTCTAAATCACTAAGTAAAGCTGTCATTTTGTTCCATCTGCTCCTATTCCTTTCTTCTTTGCAATTTGTTCATTATTTTCAAGATATGACAAATGTAAACTTTTATGTACCCATTAATTAACCTCATAATGTATAAATAATGCAAAAATGGATAGAAATACACTACAGGGAAAACAAAAATTTCTTTAGCTTTACCGGAAGTGAGAGAAAATGTTGGTCATTTTTTTCTGAGGCTCTTTTAACATAAAGGCATTTTGATTTTTCCCAGGTCCACGTCTATTTATTTTGGTCTTGTAGTGTCTGATACAATTTCCAATAGCACATTTTCTCAAAGGCTCTGATATAATTTTAAAAACCAAGCCTTCTCAATACTGCAACTCTATACAATCAGTTTCTGCTGGTGAGAGTCTTTGCAAAATTGTGGCATCACTTCTGCTGTTTATCAAGGATGCAATACGAAGAAACCCCCTTCACTGAAACAGCAACATGGAGCTGTTGTTTATCAAGGACATGATACTAAGAAACATTACTCGTTGAAGCGTAACAACATCTGGAACAGAGAACTGATAAACTTTGTTCTTTAAAATCACAAGACCTTGAGAAACTTTACTATTCAGAACAGAAAGGTTCTATTCTGGTGGTTGCTCTTTCATTGTTGTTGATATTATTTTGATTTTCTTTAGTATTAAAAAATGCTTTAGAAAGAAAACAGTGGCATATAGAATATAAGCATGCCAAAATACACAATGCTGAATTTAACAAGTGTTGGTGAGGATGAGGAGCAATAAAAGGTACATACACTACTGGAATGTAAATTGGAACTAGTATTTGGGGAAATGTTTGGCATTATCTCCTAAAGTTGAACATTATAGAGATCAACAGAGAAGATTTAGGGCTTTCAGTAGCAGAGTGGCATGTCTAAATTAATAGTAGAGAAATTATGGAGCACATATAAGACTATCCAGGGGGCATAAGAAGTAATATTCAAAATTCAATTTTTTTCGTTTTGATTTAATTTATAAGGTTCTAACTATATTTTATTCATAATGCATTATGTAGTGTCTTGTATGCTCTATAAAAATATAAACTATGGGGGTGTCAATAGATTTTTTTACAGTAGTGATAATAAAAAAATATGTGGAGGTCTTTATGGGTCTCACAGCCCACACAGTCCTTTCACTTGTCTTCTCCTAATTAACCTGAATTTCCTAGATTGTCTATATACTGATTTCACTGCTCAGGGAAGCTACCATTACTCCCCTTAAATGTTTAAGTTAGTAATGAGAAACTGACTTATGGTAATACAAGTTTTAACCAAAGGATTGGTACAATGCTACAAATATGTGGGCCCTACAGTTATTCCATTTGGACCATATTATAATATAGCTGTTTACTGTATCATTATAAAGCCCTAACCTTAATGCCAACAATGATTGTATTTTTCTTCAATGTCACTCTAAATTTAATTTCTAAGTTCTCTAATTTGACTTTGAATTCTTGAAATAATGAGTGAATATTTTTTAGATACGTGGAAAATTGCTAAGAAAATCAAAACCCATCAACACAGAGTATCAAATATACCAAGTTGCAGCACAATACTTTAGAGTCTTACATACATACTTCTATGAAGTTCAGATTAAAATGGTAAAAGCAATATGGCATATGCATTACCTTATAATATGTTGAGGGGTTAATTGTATTTTAAAGCTCAAGTTTAAACCTTTCTATAATGCGTATTTATTTGAGTGTATCTGGGTCTGTATGTTTAAATATATACATATATGGCATGTTAATTTAAATAAGAGCAACATAAACATAATAAGACGGAGAGGAATAAATAGCTAAAATGAAAAATGGCCTTAGAATATATAATCTCTCACAATGAGATTAAATAGACTTATTATTTCTTATGCATTCTAATCAGATCACAAAAAAAGATTTAAAATGTCTCACCTGTATGTATATTTTCAACTCAAAATAGTTAACCTGTATCCTTTGATACAGCCTTTTGTCATAGGTTCTTTAAGAGTTAACATTTTTACTTATTGTGCTTCTTTCTGCTGTTTCTTTTAAATGTTGTATTCTCACTCTGGGTGATGAGGTAGCCAAGGATAAAACTGTTCCTTGTTTTTAGGTAAGAATGTCCTAATTTTAAATGAGCATCTAGTTTCCCCTAATAACCCCTTTTGTTAATTTGTTCCCCACAGTCTAACCCTAAATTTAGGGTAATAAAATCATCAAGGTTTCTCTCACACTCAAATCATCTTCAGCAGTTTCCAGATGGCTAGGAGATAATACAAAAGGCTTATTCCCTTAACTTATAAAAGGATGGATGAAAAATAGACAAGTGTATTTGGTATGCTCTTTATTTTGTAATTGGATTCACAGTGTTACAGGAACTACTGTATCTTTTCAGATGCACATTATAGAAAAAACTGTCAAATAAGAAAGGAAATCAACTCCTAGGTTAATTGTGTATAGTTAAAGTATTGATGTAAATATGTTTCAGTAATTACCTTCTGAGGATGTATAGAAACATGCTTTAATGTCTATGGGCTGGCACAATAACTTTTTACAAATTAATATATGAGATTTCATTCTGAAGTTATCATCCCTTGCTTATTAGTGATGATTGTGGTCCATACTTGGTGGGAAGGATTGAAAAGCCCTAGAGATTTGGAAATCACAACCTATAAAATGTTCTTGCACTTACTTCTTTTTCTAACCTAACAAGCATTTTCCACTTACTACAAATCTTCATATGGATATCTTATACTTACTTTTTGACAAATGTTGTCTAAGTCTCTAAGGAAAGGTCATAGTTAGGTCCATATAGTTATGTATTTTACCCAATAGGGGAATCCTTGCTCTTATCCTGCTGTATTCAATCACTCTAATAAATTAAACTGGGTCTGTTAGTTTCATAGCTCCCTCCCACACACATGTGAACTTAAGGGCTTCTGCCACAAGTTACAGGTTAATAATTGGGTATAATGAAAGAAAGACCTAAGAAAGTTAACCTGAGAGCCATGATGAAATGGATTGTATAAACGTCAAGAGATTCAAATTTTCCAGGAGTATATCAGTCTAGAAGTAGAGGACTTCAAGAAGTAGACTGCTGATCCAAGAGGAAAGGAACAAGAAAAGTTACAATTAACTCAGGGAGGACTGAGTGAAACAAATGAGGAAAATCTAATTTTGATTGTTTACACTGGTATGTTTTAGGTACGGTGCTTGGTATTCTTTATTCAATCTTATACCACAAAGTTTTTCTCTTTCTTCTTCTCTTCCTCTTCCTTTTTAATTTTAACGCTAAAAATCACAGGGTAAACAGAAATATCTCACTTGTTAAGTCATGCGAAATTCAAGTGATCCCCAAAAAATCATGCCAAGAACGTTACTGTACAGTTCTTGTCATTGAATTTTAGAATGCAATGGATCAAATTCTTCAGAGTATTACAGCATGGAGTATAGCCTGTTACAATTCAGAAACACATAAAATTTCCTATATGTTTATGTAGTGATGTTTTCATGTAAAATTGGACTGTAAATACAAATTTTCAGAGAAATGAAAAACTTACATGATGACTCTAGATACATAAGAGATTGTTTAAAAGACCCATTGTTTGGCCTTTATATATTTCCAGGGAGACACATGACAAGATGGTTACATGTTTGATGTTTTCTATATGACAGGCAGTCTGACAGATATTAATTTATTTCTCAGCTCTGAAACTTACTAGCTGTGTAATCTTAGATAAATTCCTTAATGTTTGTGTATCTCAATTTCTTCACCTATAAAAATGTGTGTAACCTTAATATCTTTCTCTAGAGTTGACAAAACTAATTGAACCAGTACTGTGGTTCAACAGAAGTCAAATTAAATTTTAAACTGTAACCATACCAGAAATGTCACATTTAGAGGAAAAATCAACTCATAAGAACTGACAAGTCTACCATCAAGGAACAAGGATTATACTTGAAAACAATGCCTACCTTTGTTTGGAAACTGCCTTTCTTTGTTGCCCAAAGATTCCCTGCCCCACAGGTAGTGAAGAAGATGTCTTTTGGGGCAGGTCAAGAACCTTGAAAATTTTGGGGGCCTCTAGAAATGTGGAATTGCTGCACAGTAATAGGTATGGCAAACAGAGATGACTTTCTCTGTCTTTGTTCTCCACCTTTGAATAAGGTAAGTTAAAAAAAATGGTACAGGGCATTTCAGAATTTCAAACAGAGCTTTGGATTCCTTTCACGATCTTCCAACTAAAGTTATCTGGCCCTGGGAGTTTCTCACCATTAAAGTTGTTACCTACACCACGAAGAGGCACTGGTATGCTTAGTAACATTCTTGGATGCAATTATGCAGATATATCAGGGTATGTAGATAACACACTCTGAAAGCCCAGTTTTATAGTCAAAATTCATTTTTTGCCATTAAGATTGATTTACTTTGGGATCTTATTTGGAAATTCTTCCTAGATGTTGGAAACTGAATTAAAGGAATAATAATGTAAGTACAAAACTTGCTTGTAATCATGACTGTAATAATAGTGTAGAAGGTAAGCTTATGTCTAATTTTTGCTATATTCAAAAATTTAAAACAAGCTTCATCAAACAGTAAGTTAAAATGAGGATGATTATTGCTTTTTGGTGGACATAATGAAAAGGAGTGACAAAGAAAAAAATTATCCCTCAACTAAAAAACAGGCAAACTACATATTCTTCATCTTTGTTTCAGTTTGAAAAAAAATCACTGGCACTAACTTGTTACTTGGTGTTCTGCTTTTGATCTCTCTTGACTTAGTTTCATGTGTTCCTGATAGATGTCCCTATTATGCACTATTGATGGAAAATAAAACTTAACCGCAATCTCAGGGTGATATATTCTGAGCATTACTTAAATGCACTGCTTTTTATCTTCTGACTGCTAGTCAGCATGTACTGTACCGCTGTGAGATTTTTTGTAACAACAGGCAAGGACATTATGTATTGAAGACTTTGTGAAATCTAATTAGTATGAAAGCCTTATTGTTCATGTAAGCATTCCTAGTCCTCAAATTGGCAACCATTCCATTTCACTAACCCTTTTGACCTGGCATACTCTCTTTTGAGTATTTTTGTTATCTCTCTGGTTCCCTTACTAGTGAGTCAATAATATATGACACATGTTGGAGACAAAGTTATGCAAAGCAAATTTTTATTGGATAGTACACAAAGCATGTAACAATCCCTAAGGTGTAGGCCGTGACCAATATCCAGTAATGGCGATAAACAAGCAGTATGACCCTAAGAATGCATATTGGTTGCCCACAGTAAGCACAAGAGTAGGAGAAAAGAATTTACTGGAGTTGAGTGCTCAGATACAGAGAAAGGCAAACTGGTCAGTGAGTGGCTGTCAGGGCCTAAGGGGGCTGAGAAAGCTCTGGTCAAATGTGTGGGACCATGGCAGTGAGGGCAAAATACTTTCAGTGCAGATAAGAACTCCCACAGACAACCCTCTAATACATGGCCCATGGGGATACAAGTCTTGAGTTTGCCGCATTGGGGATTTTATGTTCCTGAGTCCATACTGAAACCTACACATTGCTAATGGCTAATGATACTTGAGGTAGACCACTTAGGATGATATTATAGGAAGATAATTTAAAATAGAAGTAAGGTTGGTGAAGACCTGACAACTATATTATCAGAGTACATAGGTAATTTAAAAAAATAAACAGCTCTTGCCACGCTCTGAGACAGTAGGTTTGAGCTGCAGGGTAGATACAGCTCTTCCTGGGATTAACAAAGAGCAGGACCCTTTGTGGTCTTTCCTGAGGAGTGTAAAGCAAGAAGGTGTCATCTTACTCTCTAGGGGACCCATATAAGAAGGACCAGGCAGGACCAGAATTATAACTGTGTGTACTTTGAATAGAGGTCATCATCATTTTCTAGTGAGAATGTGTGTGTGTGTGTGTGTGTGTGTGTGTGTGTATCCCACTGTTTAGCCTTTATAAATTGTCAGTGAGGCATAAGCCAGGATATTTATATATTTGATACTCTCAATAGGACAGGCAGTCTGATAGATGAATTTATTTCCCAGCTCTGCCACTTATTAGTCATGGATCTCAAATAAGTTCCTTACCTCATGTGTACCTCAATTTCCTGAGTACATAAGTACAAAATGTGAGTTCAGTTGAAATGAAAACATCTGAGAATTTCCAGGAAACTGAAAAAGAAGTGTAAATAGGAAAGACTAACCTACCATACAGGGAGCCATTTAAACAGAGTCACAATTATTAAAAGTGTCTAGTATTAACCCACTTAGGTCTCCGTAGCAAGAGGCTAGTGAAGGAATAGTAAGAGGGAAAGGAAAACAAAGCCCAAAATGAACTATAGAATATCTGAAGATATACACTATCCACTAATGTATGTGAATATGGAAGAAATCTAGCATGGATTCTCTATGCTATGAGAAAATCCTTGGGGCATTGGTCTTTGTTTAACTCTTGGTTCTCTACTAAAGCAGTGCTTTTCAACAGATTTTGGTTTCAGGACTACTTACTTACTGCTCTTGCCTGTAGTGCCATTGTCTCCCTCCGAACACTCCAAGAGGGCTTGAAAACTTGTTTGGAATGGGCAATATTTGAAAATGCCAGATTGAGGATAGGACAGAGGAAAAGAATCAGCAAAGGAATGTCTGTATCAAGGAAGGAATCTTGTCAGTGAAAATGCAATAGAAATCCAAGAATAAAGAGAAAAGAATGAGGATTGTACAGAGGGGGCCTCCTGCGTGGAATATTCTTGTGAGCAAAGAACTCTAATAATACTAGCATAACACCCCAAAACCAACATATTCTCATTACTGTTAATTTGTTTTAAGGTGTAAGTATATGTCTGTATTCGTGTGTGTGAAAAAGAGCAACACTGATGTTACAGAAGCCCACATGTTCGAGGTTACCTGCCAGTTTTGTCTTCAGAGCCCAAATTCTTGAGTGCCCTGAAGCTACAGGGATCAGAGCATAGGTGCTATGTTACCAAGGATCCTGGAACTCCCACTGTCACTGCTAGAGCCAGGAGAACACTGCTGCTGAGGCTGTCAGAGCGTCTGTGACTTGCTCCCACAGCCTGAACCCTTCTGCCTGAACAGGAACCAAGTAGACTACACTTCCACCGAGGAACCCATACTCCTGCTGAGGACCCACCTCCCCACTGGTACTGCTGCAGGGCAAAAAGTGTAGCCAGAAAAGAAAAGGAAGGGAAAGGAAAGGAAAATAAAGGGAAGGAAAGGAAAGGAAAGAAGGAAAGGGAAGGGAAAAGGAAAAAAAAGAAAAAGAACAATGGCTTCTGTCTTTCTCTACCTCCTACCAGTGCCTCCCACTGACATAACCTAAAAGACACCAAGCTAGAAACGGAATCTGGGAAAAGTAGTCTATGGGTTTCCATTACCTAAGTAAGACAGAAGGATAGATAGCAAAGGGACCTGAGAGCACCAGATATATTAGGATTATAATGTCTTTATTGTCAAAACTGTTCTGTAGCATCTTACTATGCTGATGGACAGTGACTGTAGTGGGGTGAGTGGGGGTGACTTGGTGAGGGGGAGAGCCTGGTAAACATAGTGTTCTTCATGTAATTGTAGATTAATGATAGCAAAAAAAAACCTGTTCTGTAAAATAATCACATATGCTTATAGAAAATTCAAAAATACAAGAAGATATACAAGGAAGACAGTGTAACACACCAGAGATACTCATTGTTAATGTCTGTAGTTTTATGCTTCACAAATTTTCACACATATATTAGTAAATACTATTTGAGAGTAAGATTATTTTATTCAACAATATATTTGAACACTTCCGCGTCAAAAAAATTTTTTCATCATTTAAAAGATAACTTTTAAGAAGATATCCTATATGTTTTCAAAATGTTCTCTTTTTTCTGATAGCAAATATAGTGTATGTTTTTAAAGAAAATTTGAACAGTAGACAATTAAATAATATAGAAGTTGATATGGTCCTATATTTCTACCACCCACACCTCCTGCCTGCCTATCCAGATATTCTGTTAGTTACTGGCATATATTTTCCACATTTTTTACATATTGTTTTCACACATGCATTCTGCTTTAAAAATGGGGCCATGGGCTATATGCCATTCTGCATTTTGCTTTTTTTTTTGTAACATAACATGATCTGTTTCCATATCACTATATATACCAACTCACTCTTTTCAAGAATTGCATATTGTATGCAATTGTTATTGTATACGTACATACAAATGTAATATGCATACATAACTATATACATACCTAATGCATAGACCATCTTAGTATTTCATAGTCTGCCTTTCTTTAAACAGCTTTATTGAGGTATAAATGACGTACAAAAAACTGCACATATTTAAAGTTTTACAATTAATAAGTTTTGACAAATGTATACACTGGTGAAATTATTGTCACAATCAATATCATGAACATATTTATCAACAGTCAAAGTACAGAAGACTTTCATCACCACAAGAATCCCTCATGCTGTTCTACAGCTACACCCAACTTACTACCCACCCTCATCCTTTACTACTGGCAATCACTAAATTTTCTCCATTTTTACAATTTTGTCATTTCAAGAGTGTTACATAAAAGGAAGCATACAGTTTGTGACCTTTTGGGATTGGCTTTTCTCACAAAGCATAATTCCTCCAAGACTTATCCAAGTTTTTATTTGTATTGATTGTTCTTTTTTTACTGAGTTATATTCCATAGTAGGGTTGTACCACATTTATTTGGTCATTTGCCCATTGAAGGATAGATATCTGGGTTATTTTCAATTATTGATATTATGAATCAGGCTTCTATGAACATTCATGTACAGTTTCTTTTGTTAACATGCATTTTCACTTATCTGGGATAAATGCTTAAGTGTACAGTTGATAGGTTATATGGTAATTGAATACTTGGTATTATAAAAACTGCCTAACAATTTTCCAGAGTGGCAGTGTCATTTTACAGTCCCGGCAGTAAAATAGTTTCTCTATATACTTACTAGTGTTTCATATTACTGCTTAAAAAAAATTAGTCATCCTGATATGTGTGTGGTGATATAGTATTGTGGTGTTAATTCATATTTCCCTAGTGGCTTATCTTTTCATGTGCTTATTTGCCATCTCTAATCCTGTTCAGTGAAGTGTCTGTCCATTTTCTAATTGGATTGCTTCTTTGTTACTGTTGTTTTGAGAGCCCTTTATATATATCTTAGATATTAGTCCCTTATCAGATTTGTGGTGTTCAAATATTTTCCCTAGTGTATAACTTATCCTTTCATCTTTCCAATTGTGTTTTTATCAGAACAAAAGTCTTACATTTTGATAAATGCCAATTTTTAACTTTTTCCATTTATGGATCATGCTACTGGCTTCACGTCTAACAACTACCTTGCCTAGCCCTAGATCCTAAAGATTTTTTCTTCCATTTTTTCCTAAGTTTTATAGTTTTGCATTTTATATTTAAGTACATGATCTATTTTGAGTTAATTTTTGTATAAAATTCAAGGTTTAGGGTGATTTTGACTTCTTTGCTTATGGATGGTCAATCACTGCAGGACCATTTGTTGAAGAAGATCATCCTTCACCCATTGAATTGCTTTTGCTTGTCAACACTCAGTTGAATATTTTTGTGTGGTTCTATTTCTCTGTTTGTCATTCTGTTTCTTTCATCCATGTGTCTCTCCCATTGCCAATACCGCATGGTTTTGATTACTGTAACTGATATATTACCTATTAATGTCAGTACGGTGATTCAGGTATTTTAGGTCCTTTGTCTTTTCATTTGAATTTTAGAATAAGCTTGTCTATGTCTGCAAAAACATGCTGGGATTTTGACAGGAAATCAGTTAAACTTATAGATCAATTTTGGGAGAATTGACATCTTTACTGTGTTCAGAATTCCCGTCTATGAACACAGCATATCTTCCCAAATATTATGCCTTCTTTGATTTCCTTCATTAGTATTTTGTAATTTTCAACATACAGAACCTGTACAATTTTTGTTATATGTATACCTTCACATTTCATTTTCTTTGGAGTGGATGTAAATGGTATATATTTAAAATTTTTGGCTTCCATATGTTTATTGTTAATGTGTAGAAATATGATTGCTTTTTACATATTGATCTTTTATCCTGAAATGTTGTTCAAATCACTGATTAGTTCCAGAAATTTATTTGGTAGATCCATTGGGAATTTCTAACATAAATAATCATATCACCTGCAAACAGGGCCATATTTCTTTCTTCTATTCCAATCTGTAAGACTTTTCTATCTTGCTTCATGTTGAATAAGAACAGTGCGAGCAAACAACCTTGCCTTGTTCCCAACAGATTATCATAGATTGACTTATAAACATTGGTTTATAAACATAGATTTTTAAATAACAGAAATTTATTTCTTATCATTCAGGGGGCTGAAAGTCCAAGATGTAGGTGCCAGCAGATTCAAAATCTGATGAGGGCCTGCTTCCTCACTCACAGACAGTTGTCTTCTCACCATGTCCTTACAAGACAAAAAGGACAAAAGAGCTCTCTGGGAACCCTCCTACACTGCTGGTGGGAATATAAATTAGTTCAACCATTGTGGAAAGCAATATGGAAGTTCCTCACAAAACTAAAAATAGAAATATCATTTGACCGGGGAATTCCACTCCTAGGAATTTACCCTAAGAATACAACTGCTCAGACTCAAAAAGACATATGCACCCTATGTTTATTGCAGCACTATTTACAATAGCCAAAAAATGGAAGCAACCTAAGTGTCCATCATAGATGAATGGATAAAGAAGATGTGGTACATATACACAATGGAATATTATTCAGCCATAAGAAGAAAACAGATCCTACCATTTGCAACAACATGATTGGAGCTAGAGAGTATTATGTTCAGTGAAATAAGCCAGGTGGAGAAAGACAAGTACCAAATGATTTCACTCATCTGTGAAGCACAAGAACAAAGCAAAAACTGAAGGAACAAAATAGCAGCAGACTCACAGAACCCAAGAATGGACTAACAGTTACCAAAGGGAAAGGGACTGGGGAGGATGGGTGGGAAGGCAGGGAAAAGGGGAATAAGGGGCATTACGATTAGCACCCATAATGTAGCAGGGGGGCATGGGGAAGGCAGTATAGCACAGAGAAGACAAGTAGTGATTCTATAGCATCTTACTATGCTTATGGACAGTGCTGTAATGGGGTATGTGGTGAGGACTTGATAATGGGGGGAATCTAGTATCCACAATGTTGCTCATGTGATTGTATATTAATGATACCAAAATAAAAAAAAATAAAATAAAATAATTTTTAAAAGCAACTATGAAAGACATTAAACAAGCAGGCTTCTTAGGATGATTGGAATACATTAAGACTTTCTGTTCCATTCAGACCCACTGAGTAAATTAATCAAGTGTGAAAAAATTCTTAAAATGATGGATAACATTTTTTCACATTCATCCTGAAAGGTAAATGTTTTGTAACTCTGAAAAACATTTTAGAAAAAGAAATAAAACAAATGAATTAAGAAATATTATGTTTCAGAAAAGTAACACTGATAAATCCCTTTATAATCAACCCAATTTCAATGTATTTGATTTTGTCTCTCATCCCACCTCAAGAAGGGAGCATGGCATTTTCAGAAAACACTGATTTTTTTCTGAGATGGTCAACTGCCACCTCAGGTACAGTCTTAAAAGGAATGTAATAAGGTAAATAACCAGACACACAGAAAATAAATGGCCCAGAGCACCAAATTGGTTTGCCAAACTTCACACAAATTAGTGGTAGAGTCATCTCCAACCAAGAGTTCCCATTGTCTGATTTGCATTTAAGACAGGATTGCTTCTTTTCTATCTAGCTTGTGAGGCAACATAGCAACTAAAAGTTAATTAACCAGCCATAGAGAAAGTCAATGACTTTGTTTCAGAGAACCTGTAAGGACCACACCAAGTTGTCTCTACCATACTCCCTCCACCACGGTGGGGCTGGAGAGAAAGCTGATCTGCAAGGTGTCAGAGTAGTTGCTATGGACAACAAGCCAGAATCAAAGTAACGCTCAAGCCTTAAAACACTTATGCAGTAAGATAAGCAAAGCTCAACTAAAGAAACTGGTAACTCCTCCCTATTCCATTTTTGGCCATGGACTAGCACTGGTATAGGTGGTCACACACATGGAGATTGTCTTACTGTGGAGGGATCCCTGAACAAAACGTTCCTGCATTTATGAACTTGGGAGCTGGGCAATAGGAGGGGGGAAGGACTAGCAGTGTAATGAGTACTGATTCAGACAGGAGAAAGTGTCTGCAAAGTTTCTTCCCTCTCCATTCCTCCAAGGAGATTTCAGCAGAAGTGCCTAAGGAAGGCCTGTGTCAAAGGCACCTGATAAAGAGGCCTACAAATGGAGGCACCTGGGCTAGGAATGCAGCTATGTGTAAGAGCATGGCCAGCAAGGGGATTCTGATTCCTTGACAGCAACTCTTTTCAGAGACTTCAATGTACTGGTTGTACAAGTCTGGTGTGGAGAGAGCAGCAGTCTCTTGTGAGGTCTGCCAGGTAGGGCTTTTGTAATTGCCTGTGTTCAGGCCTGAAAAATTATACATAACTTTTTAAACAGGAGCCAGACTCCTCATTTTCATTTTATTTTTTTATTTTGTTTTTTGGTGGTTGCTCTAGGTCTCAACATATACATCCTTTTTATTGAAATATAGTTAAAATATAATATTATATTGGTATCAGATGTACAACATAGTGATTAAACAATTGTATACGTTAGTAAATGCTCACCTTGGTAAGTGTAGTTACCATCTGTCAACATACAAAGAAATCACAATATTATTGCCTGTATTCTCTCTACTGTACTTCCATCCCCATGGTTATTTTATAGTTTGAAGTTTGAACCTCTTTATCTTCTTCACCTATTTCACCCAAGTGCCCCGTTTCTCTCTCCTATGGCAATCATCACCCTGTTCTCTGTATTTGTGAATCTGTTTCTGTCTCATTTGTTTGTTTGATCATTTGTTTTGTTTTTTATAGAATCCACATGTGAGTGAAATCATGTGGTATTTGTCTTTGTCTGACTTATTTCACTCCATAATACTATATCTATTCATGTTGTCACAGATGGCAAGATTTCATTCTTTTTATGGCTAAGTAATATTCCATTATATATATGCCATATATATATGCATTCATCTATGGATGGACACTTAAGTTTCTAAGTTCCTTCCATATTTTGACTATGGTAAATAACGTGGCAATATGTTACCTTTTCAGAACCAGCTTTGGATTTATACTAACTTAATTTCAGTTACACATAGAAACCACTACTTCAATATAGTTGTACTCTCTTTACCTTATTTTGTGGTATTATTGTTATATGTGTTAAATAATAAATGTCAAAAACCTAGGAATACATTATTATAATTACTACTTTATATAATTTTATGTCTTTTAAAGAATCTGAAAGGAAGAACAACTATGTATAATTATTGTCATATTAACCTTCTTAACTATCAGAGCTGTTTCTATTCATTTGTTCCTGTGAATTCAAGTTACCATCTGGACTAATTTCCTTAGCCCAATGCAGCTTTGCTCCCACCCATCTCCTTTGTGCTTTTACTGCTAAATAAATTACATTTATGTTATTGGCCTAACAGTGTACTATGTACACACTGTTTTATAAAATTAATTTTTAAATTAGTTAAGAAACATGAACAAATATGTATATATACAGTCTTCTATAATTAGATAGTTACTGTTTTGTGTGTGTGTTTGAATTACAATCTGAGGTCACCCACTATCACCCTGAGGAACTTCCTTTAGTATTTCCTGTATGGCAGTTATGCTAGGAACCAATTCTGCAAGCTTTTACTTTTCTGGAATGTGTTTATTTTACCTTCATTTCTGAAAGATCACTTTAATATGGGATTCTTGGTTGACAGTTTTATTCTTTGAGCACTTTATCTCACTGCCTCTGGCTTCCATTGTTTCTGATGGGTAGTCATCTGTTAATCTTATTGTGATGCCCTCATAAGGGACAGATTTCTTTTTATCTTGTTGATTTTAAGATTTTCCTCCTAGATTTTGGATTTCACTATTTTTAGTATGATATGTCTCTGATATCTCTTTGCCACATTGGGTGCAATTAATGTCCCACATTTTTCTGATATTCTATTCACTTGTATTTATTCTTTGTCTCTCTGCTATTTGATCAGTCTATCTTCAAGTTTGCTAATTCTTAATTCTGATTTTTTCCTAATCTATTTTTGAACACCTCTAATGAATTTTTCATTTAAGTTATTGTATTTTTCAACTCCAGAATTTCCATTTGATTCTTTTTTATATCTCTTCACTGATACTTTTCTTCATTAATACATTTCTATCTCTTCATTGCTAGTCTTTTTGATGAGGCATTGTCATCATACCTTTCTGAACTTCTTTAATACTGAGTCCTTTAGTTCCTTGAACATACTTATAATGGCTAATTTTGAAATCAGTGTTTGTTTAATCATACAGCTGGTCACTCTCACAGGCAGTTCCTTTTTTTTTAAACATTTCGCAAATTTTATTTCAAGAAAGACAGATGTCAAAATGCATACAGATGACTAGATGCCCTAACAATACATAAATTTCAACAATTCTTGTTAAAATAAAACAGTAGTGTTATTTCCTTCAAGCAAAATACCTTTCAGTTAAAAAAACAATATTCCAACTTGAAAATGATTTTGATTTCTTTTGCAGAAAATCTGCCATGATTTATTAATTTTTAACAAATAAGGATTTTCTACAAAATAGACTTATTAAACAAGCTAATTTTTAAATAGTTCAGCACTCAACATTCTAATATAGTAAGAAAAAGCTCAACCTGATGAAATGTTACAATCTTCATTAATATGCTAAAAATTTCAATAATACATGGCTTTAAAATAAATAATAGAAAGTTATATCTTTTCTTTGTTTTAAGGATTCATATGAAAATGAAACTGCATCTAATGTGTGAAATAAGTTGTACAAGTAAGCCACTAATATGCATAAACACTAAGTAAAATACTCCTCAATTATCAGTTGTCCACACTTTTAGTTTCCAATACTGTACCTTTTAAACAAGCATACAAAGTATTGACCTTCTTTATTAGAAAGTGTTCTTTGACACCCTTTACACAAAACATTCTGAGCCTGCTTCAAGTTACTACAGTCAAAAGCCAAAGCATATTCATTTTTGCATATTATACCTTCCATAGAAAAGTGTCCCCTAAAGGAGATTACACATTACTATAAAAATATAAATCTCTTATACAGGAGCCATGGACATACAATGGGGAAATGATATCCTCTTCAACAGGTGGTGTTGGCAAAACTGGACAGCTACACGTTAAGAGAATGAAACTGGATCATTGTCTAACTCTATACACAAAAGTAAGCTTGAAATGCATCAAAGACCTGAATGTAAGTCATGAAACCATAAAACTCTTAGAAGAAAACATAGGCAAAAATCTCTTGAATATAAACACAAGCAACTTTTTCCTGAACACATCTCCTCGGGCAAGGGAAACAAAAGCAAAAATGAACATATGGAACTACATCAAGCTAAAAAGCTTCTGTACAGCAAAGGAAACCATCAGTAGAACAAAAAAGGCATCCTACAGTATGGGACAATATGTTTGTAAATGACATATCCGATAAGGGGTTAACATCCAAAATATATAAAGAGCTCACATGCCTCAACACCCAAAAAGCAAATAACCCCTATTAAAACTTGAGCAGAATTTCTCCAAAGAAGAAATTCAGATGGCCAACAGGCACATAAAAAGATGCTCCACATCACTAATCATCAGGGAAATGCAAATTAAAACCACAATGAGATAACACCTCAAAATAGTAGGATGGCCAACATCCAAAAGACAAACAACAACAAATGCTGGCAAGGATGTGGAGAAAGGGGAACCTGCCTACACTGCTGGTGGGAATGTAAGCTAGTTCAACCATTGTGGAAAGCAGTATGGAGGTTCCTCAAATAACTAAAAATAGAAATACCATTTGACCCAGGAATTCCACTCCTAAGAATTTACCCGAAGGAAACAAGATCACAGATTCAAAAAGACTTATGCACCCCTACATTTATCAAAGCACTATTTACAATACCCAAGACATGGAAGCAACCTAAGTGTCCATCAGTAGATGAATGGATAAAGAAGTGTGGTACATATACACAATGGAATATTATTCAGCCATAAGAAGAAAACAAATCCTACCATTTGCAACAACATGGATGGAGCTGGAGGGTATTATGCTCAGTGAAATAAGCCAGGCGGAGAAAGACAATTACCAAACGATATCACTCATCTGTGGAGTATAACGACAAAGCAAAAACTGAAGGAGCAAAACAGCAGCAGACTCACAGAACCCAAGAATGGACTAGCAATTACCAAAGGGAAAGGGGTTGGGGAGGATAGGTGGGAAAGGAGGGATAAGGGGATTAAGGGGCATTATGATTAGCACACATAATATAGGGGGGGCACGGGGAGGCAGTATATATAGCACAGAGAAGACAAGTAGTGACTCTATAGCATCTTACTATGCTGATGGACAGTGACTGTAATGGGGTATGTGGTAGGGACTTGATATTTGGGGGAATGTAGTAACCACAATGTTGCTTATGTGAAACCTAAGCATAAGATTGTATATCAATGATACATTAATAAAAAATAAAAATATACAAATCTCTTGTTGTAGCTTTATTGGAGAATCAAGACTCAAAGACTACTTTCATATAGCATAGAAACTATTGTGAGGACATATTAACTACATTGGTGGCTTGAATGTATACTATGCCACAGGATTATGTATAGCTACTCTTAGTTACCAGAAATGTTACACAGAATTTTAAACTGATTATAACCAAGAACATAACAGAGGTACTACCAGCCCATGCAAAATAACTAAAAATACTAACTCACTGTGCTAGGTAATACTTCATTACTAGAGAAAACTAATGGCAGAAGTAACCAAATCAAGCCCCAAACATGGCCAAACTCATTCTCTTTAGAGATTAGTGAACAATGAAATCTGAGGTACACTTTTACCATTAAATCTGTGTGCCATTGCAAGATACTACAATTTGGAGTATATGTCATCCCAATGGTTTAAATATTTGGGGTATTAGCCATTCATATATTCTCATCTACTCAGTCTCTTCAGTTTTGAAAATATCTTACCTAAAGTAAACTATTACAGAAAGAAAATATAAATGCATATCTTTGTAAATAAAACTTACCAGGGCTGAGAGTAATTGTTTTCAAACAAATATGTAATATGTAGGCACAAAAAGTAGGAAAATGGCATTCAAGTGTATAAAAGATAAAAACTGATTATTTCTAAAAAATTTCAAAGTGCCCAAATAAAAGGAGTGCACAATGAAATGCTAACCTAATACAGGTTAAAAAGCATATTAAATAAAATTATAAACCCTAACAGGAAACAGGAAATAATTTTATTTATTTATTTATTTATTTATTTATTTATTTATTTATTTATTTTATTGAAGGGTAGTTGACACACAGTATTACATTAGTTTCAGGTGTACAACACAGTGATTCAACATTTATATACATGATAACTCTAGGTACCAGCTATCACCCTACCAAGCTGTTACAATATTTTGACTATATTCCTTATGCTATACATTACCTCCCAGTTAATTATTTATTTTACAATTGGAAGTGTGTGTTTCGTTTTTTTTTTTGTTTTTTTTTTGTTTTTTGTTTTTGTGAGGGCATCTCTCATATTTATTGATCAAATGGTTGTTAACAACAACAAAATTCTGTATAGGGGGTCAATGCTCAATGCACAATCATTAATCCACCCCAAGCCTAATTTTCATTAGTCTCCAATCTTCTGAAGCATAATGAACAAGTTCTTACATGGAGAAAAAATTCTTACATAGTGAATAAGTTACATGGTGAACATTACAAGGGCAGTCATCACAAAAACTTTCGGTTTTGCTCATGCATTATGAACTATAAACAGTCAGTTCAAATATGAATACTTATTTGATTTTTATACTTGATTTATATGTGAATACCACATTTCTCTCTTTATTATTATTTTTTTAAATAAAATGCTGAAGTGGTAGGTAGATACAAGATAAAGGTAGAAAACATAGTTTAGTGTTGTAAGAGAGCAAATGTAGATGATCAGGTGTGTGCCTGTAGACTACGTGTTAATCCAAGCTAGACAAGGGCAATGAAACATCCACGTATGCAGAAGATTTCTCTCAGAACAGGGGGGGGTGAGGTTCTAAGCCTCACCTCTGTTAACCCCCATTTTCTCACCTGATAGCCCCCCTGCGACTGTGCCTGTCTTAGGTTGTTCCTCCCTTGAGGAATCTTACCCATCTCTGGCTAAACAGCTGTCTTCCAGGGCCATACAGGGAAATGTAAAGTTGGTAAGTGAGAGAGAAGCCTTATTGTTTGAAAAGGTTAGCTTTTTACTTCTTTGCATATTTATGCCCTGTGGCTTCTATGCCCAGCATTTGTCTTGAGGTATCTTTACCACTTGGAAGAATTATGATACTCGGTAAATTCGATAAGAGGCACGAATTCTATTTAAGGGTTGTAATTAGGAAGGAAGAAGAAAAGCTGTCGAAGTAGCAGGCGGAAGCAAACATGGGAAGATTGATTATTTCTTTGACATATCTTCTTGTAGAGTAACTTCAGCATGTATCGGTTTTAAGCTACTACTTAAATTGCGCACACACATTAACATAATAGGAGTATAGTTACATAACCAAAGCATACCTGTAATTACCAGCCATCTCCAGTGAAACCAAGAAAACCAGTTAGGCACCTTAGGCATTTGTGAAAACTTATCTATGATATGGTGGATATTGTCCAACTGAACTTGAACAGTCTGAGAGAAATCAGACAAATTAAAACAACCCATTCCTGGGGACTGTTCACATCCCGTATGTTCTTTTAACAGTAAATAGTCTGTAGCTGAAAGATTTTGGAGAGCTATAATTCGCACTTCTCCTAATTCTTGGTTGAGTTCCAACAGTATAGATCCAGTCAAATTTGTTGTTTTACTGTATGCACAGGCCAGCTTAGATATCTCCTTCTTCATTCCGATGGCAAGTCCAGGAACTGGTGGGATGGGTGCATCTACAGCTGTAGCAGTGCGTGGATCTTTGTTGGGGTTTTTTGATGCTCATCTTCTGGCATGAGTCTTCCAGAGAGTGCTGATGTTGGAAGTTCTTTTTCATATCGTATCTTAGTTCAAATTAGGCTTTGATCCTCTGTATAAACACAAACACACCCTTTGCCTACACTTTTATATGCCCTTTATATCATTGTGTAGAACTCATTGGAGGTCACCACACAGGAACTGCTTTTTTTTAAATCATTAATCTACACTTACATGATGAATATTTTGTTTACGAGGCTCTCCCCTATACCAGGTCACCTCTATAAACTCCTTTACAGTCACTGTCCATCAGCGTAGCAAAATTTTGTAGAATCACTACTTGTCTTCTCTGTGATGTCAGCCCACCCCTTTCTCCCACCCCCCATGCATGCTAATCTTAATACCCACCTTTTTCTTCCCCCCCCTTATCCCTCCCTACCCACCCATCCTCCCCAGTCCCTTTCCCTTTGGTACCTGTTAGTCCATTCTTGAGTTCTGTGATTCTGCTGCTGTTTTGTTCTTTCAGTTTTTCCTTTGTTCTTATACTCCACAGATGAGTGAAATCATTTGGTATTTCTCTTTCTCCACTTGGCTTGTTTCACTGAGCATAATACCCTCCAGCTCCATCCATGTCGCTGCAAATGGTAGGATTTGCCCTTTTCTTATGGCTGAGTAGTATTCCATTGTGTATATGAACCACATCTTCTTTATCCATTCATCTATCGATGGACATTTAGGTTGCTTCCAATTCTTGGCTATTGTAAATAGTTCTGCGATAAACACAGGGGTGCATTGGTCTTTCTCATACTTGATTGCTGCATTCTTAGGGTAAATTCCTAGGAGTGCAATTCCTGGGTCAAATGGTATGTCTGTTTTGAGCATTTTGATGTACCTCCATACTGCTTTCCACAATGGTTGAACTAATTTACATTCCCACCAGCAGTGTAGGAGGGTTTCCCTTTCTCCACAGCCTCACCAACATTTGTTGTTGTTTGTCTTTTGGATGGCAGCCATCCTTACTGGTGTGAGGTGGTACCTCATTGTAGTTTTAATTTGCATTTCTCTGATAATTAGCGATGTGGAGCATCTTTTCATGTGTCTGCTGGCCATCTGTATTTCTGTTTTGGAGAACTGTCTGTTCAGTTCCTCTGCCCATTTTTTAATTGGGTTATTTGTTTTTTGTTTGTTGAGGCATGTGAGCTCTTTATATATTCTGGATGTCAAGCCTTTATTGGATCTGTCATTTTCAAATATATTCTCCCATACTGTAGGGTTCCTTTTTGTTCTATTGATGGTGTCTTTTGCTGTACAGAAGCATTTTCAGCTTAATATAGTCCCACTTGTTCATTTTTGCTGTTGTTTTCCTTGCCCGGGGAGATATGTTCAAGAAGAGGTCTCTCATGTTTATGCCTAAGAGGTTTTTGCCTATGTTTTCTTCCAAGAGTTTAATGGTTTCATGACTTACATTCAGGTCTTTGATCCATTTTGAGTTTACTTTTGTATATGGGGTTAGACAATGGTCCAGTTTCATTCTCCTACATGTAGCTGTCCAGTTTTGCCAGCACCATCTGTTGAAGAGACTGTCATTTCGCCATTGTATGTCCATGGCTCCTTTATCAAATATTAATTGCCCATATATGTCTGGGTTAATATCTGGATTCTCTAGTCTTTCCATTGTTCTGTGGCTCTGTTCTTGTGCCAGTACCAAATTGTCTTGATTACTATGGCTTTATAATAGAGCTTGAAGTTGGGGAGTGAGATCCCCCCTACTTTATTCTTCTTTCTCAGGATTGCTTTGGCTATTCGGGGTCTTTGGTGTTTCCATATGAATTTTTGAATTATTTGTTCCAGTTCATTGAAGAATGTTGCTGGTAGTTTCATAGGGATTGCATCAAATCTATATATTGCTTTGGGCAGGATGGCCATTTTGATGATATTAATTCTTCCTAGCCACGAGCATGGGATGAGTTTCCATCTGTTAGTGTCCCCTTTAATTTCTCTTAAGAGTGACTTGTAGTTTTCAGAGTATAAGTCTTTCACTTCTTTGGTTAGGTTTATTCCTAGGTATTTTATTTTTTTTTGATGCAATTGTGAATGGAGATGTTTTCTTGATTTCTCTTTCTGTTGGTTCATTGTTAGTGTATAGGAAAGCCACAGATTTCTGAGTGTTGATTTTGTATCCTGCGACTTTGCTGTATTCCGATATCAGTTCTAGTAGTTTTGGGGTGGAGTCTTTAGGGTTTTTTATGTACAGTATCATGTCATCTGCAAATAGTGACAGTTTAACTTCTTCTTTACCAATCTGGATTCTTTGTATTTCTTTGTTTTGTCTGATTGCCATGGCTAGGACCTCCAGTACTATGTTAAATAACAGTGGGGAGAGTGGGCATCCCTGTCTTTTTCCCGATCTCAGAGGAAAAGCTTTCAGCTTCTCGCTGTTCAATATAATGTTGGCTGTGGGTTTATCATAGATGGCCTTTATTATGTTGAGGTATTTGCCCTCTATTCCCATTTTACTGAGAGTTTTTATCATGAATGGATTTGAACTTTGTCAAATGCTTTTTCAGCATCTATGGAGATGATCATGTGGTTTTTGTCTTTCTTTTTGTTGATGTGGTGGATGATGTTGATGGACTTTCGAAGGTTGTGCCATCCTTGCATCCCTGGGATGAATCCCACTTGGTCGTGATGTACGATCCTTTTGATGTATTTTTGAATTTGGTTTGCTAATATTTTGTTGACTATTTTTGCATCTACGTTCATCAGGGATATTGGTCTATAGTTTTCTTTTTTGGTGGGGTCTTTGCCTGGTTTTGGTATTAGGGTGATGTTAGCTTCATAGAATGAGCTTGGGAGTATCCCCTCCTCCTCTTTTTTTTGGAAAACTTTAAGGAGAATGGGTATTATGTCTTCCCTGTATGTCAGATAAAATTCCGAGGTAAATCCATGTGGCCTGGGGGTTTTGTTCTTTGGTAGTTTTTTGATTACCGCTTCAATTTCGTTGCTGGTAATTGGTCTGTTTAGATTTTCTGTTTCTTTCTGGGTCAGTCTTGGAAGGTTGTATTTTTCTAGGAAGTTGTCCATTTCTCCCAGGTTTCCCAGCTTGTTAGCATATAGGTTTTCATAGTATTCTCTAATAATTCTTTGTATTTCTGTGGGGTCCCTCGTGATTTTTCCTTTCTTGTTTCTGATACTGTTGATTTGTGTTGACTCTCTTTTCCTCTTAATAAGTCTGGCTAGAGGCTTATCTATTTTGTTTATTTTCTCGAAGAACCAGCTCTTGGTTTCATTGATTTTTGCTATTGTTTTATTCTTCTCAATTTTATTTATTTCTTCTCTGATCTTTATTATGTCCCTCCTTCTGCTGACCTTAGGCCTCATTTGTTCTTCTTTTTTCCAATTTAAATAATTGTGAGTTTAGACTCTTCTTTGGAATTGTTCTTCCTTCTTTAAATAGGCCTGGACTGCTATATACTTTCCTCTTAAAACTGCCTTCGCCGTAGCCCCCAGAAGTTGGAGCTTTGTGCTGCCATTGTGATTTCTCTCCATATATTGCTTGATGTCGGTTTACATTTGGTCATTAATCCATTGATTATTTAGGAGCATGTTGTTAAGCCTCCATGTATTTGTGAGCCTTTTTGTTTTCTTTGTACAATTTATTTCTAGTTTTATTCCTTTGTGGTCTGAAAAGTTGGTTGGTAGAATTTCAATCTTTTTCAGTTTACTGAAGCTCCCTTGGTGGCATAGTATGTTCTCTATTCTGGAAAATATTCCATGTGCACTTGAGAAGAACGTGTATTCTGCTGCTTTTGCGTATAGTGTTCTGTAGATCTCTGTTAGGTCCATGTGTTCTAGTGTGTTGTTCAGTGCCTCTGTGTCCTTACCTCTTTTCTGTTTGGTGGATCTGTCTTTTGGAGTGAGTGGTGTGTTGAAGTCTCCTAGAATGAATGCATTGTATTCTATTTCCTCCTTTAGTTCTGTTAGTATTTGTTTCAGGTATGTTGGTGCTCCTGTATTGGGTGCATATATATTTATAATGGTTTTATCCTCTTGTTGGACTGAGCCCTTTATCATTATGTAATGTCCTTCTTTGTCTTTTGTTACTTTCTTTATTTTGAAGTCTCTTTTGTCTGATACCAGAATTGCAACACCTGCTTTCTTCTCTCTGTTGTTTGCATAAAATATCTTTTTCCATCCCTTGCCTTTAAGTCTGTGCATGTCTTTGGGTTTGAGGTGAGTCTCTTGTAAGCAGCATATGGATGGATCTTGCTTTTTTATCCATTCTATTACTCTGTGTCTTTTGATTGGTGCATTTAGTCCATTTACATTTAGGGTGATTATTGAAAGGTATGAATTTATTGTCATTGCAGGCTTTAAGTTTGTGGTTACCAAATGTTCAGGGTTAGCTTCTTTACTATCTTACTGTCTAACTTAAGTCGCTTGTTGAGCTATTATAAATGCAGTCTGATGGTTATTTCTCTCCCTTCTTATTCCTTCTCCTCACTTCTTCATATGTTGGGTGTTTTGTTCTGTGCTCTTTTTAGGAGTGCTCCCATCTAGAGCAGTCCCTGTAGGATGCCCTGAAGAGGTGGTTTGTGGGAGGCAAATTCCCTCAACTTTTGCTTGTCTGGGAATTGTTTAATCCCTCCTTCATATTTAAATGATATTCGTGCTGGATACAGTAGTCTTGGTTCGAGGCCCTTCTGTTTCATTGCATTAAGTATATCATGCCATTCTCTTCTGGCCTGTAGGGTTTCTGTTGAGAAGTCTGATGATAGCCTGATGGGTTTTCCTTTGTAGGTAACCTTTTTTTTCTCTCTGGCTGCCTTTAATACTTTGTCCTTGTCTTTGATTTTGCCATTTTAATTATTATGTGTCTTGGTATTGCCCTCCTTGGATCCCTTGTCATGGGAGTTCTGTGTACCTCTGTGGTCTGAGAGGCCATTTCTTCCCCTAGTTTGGGGAAGTTTTTGGCAATTATTTCTTCAAAGACACTTTCTATCCCTTTTTCTCTCTTCTTCTTCTTCTGGTACCCCTATAATGCGTATATTGTTCCGTTTCGATTGGTCACTCAGCTCTCTTAGAATTCTTTCATTCCTGGAGATCCTTTTATCTCTCTCTGCATCAGCTTCTCTGCGTTCCTGTTCTCTGTTTTCTAGTCCATTAATGGTCTCTTGCATCTTGTCCTTTCTGTTTTGAAGTCCTTCCAGAGCTTGTTTTATTTCTGTATTCTCCTTCCTTAGTTCTTGCATATTTCTCTGCAAGTCCATCAGCATGGTTATGACTTTTGTTTTGAATTCTTTTCCAGGAAGACTGGTTAAATCTATCTCCCCAGTTTCCTTCTCAGGGGAAGTTGTAGCAGATGCCGAAGCTGTCTGGGTTAGTCTTGTCTGGATCACATTTTTTTGCCTTTTCATGTTGACAGGTGCTATTGACTGTCAGCTGGGAGGTCCAAACTTTTCACTTGCTACTGGCCTTTCTTTACTGGGACAACTGTGACCCCTAGTGGCTTGTGTTGGGTAATTGCGTGTAGGCTGGGTCTTTGTGTCTTGCCCGGCCGAAGTGTAGGAATTTTCCTTTCTGTGGGCGTGGTTTGCCTTAGGCTGTTTCTCTGCTTTCGCAGCGCCCGAAGGGGTAATGGATGGGGGGGCTGTTTGGCTGTTTACCTCCGTGAGGGGTCTCAGAGCTGTTGCCCAGGGGGTTAGTGCGCCTGGTTTTCCCTGTAATTTCCAGCCACTGGGCTGTGACCTGTGTTGTTTCCATCTAGCTGTTAAATCCCTGTCCCTTTAAGACTTTCAAAATGCACTCGCTTTTCTTTGTCACAGGGGCATCAGCTTCGGCACCCGCTCAGAGGTCTTGCTGCTCTATTTCCCTAGTTTCCAGCCCTCCACGCATGCACTGTGTCTGCGCTCTGGTGCGGGTGGCTGGGGCTGGGTGTTTAGCAGTCCTGGGCTCCCTCTCCCTCCCGCCGAGAGCTGGGGTGAGGTGTGCTCGGGTCCCTCCAGGCCGGGGGTTGTATCTTACCCCTTTCACCAGGCGCTGGGCTCTCGCACGTGTGAATGTAGTCAGGCTGTTTTCCTGTGTCTTCTGGTCTCTCTTTTAGGATTAGTTGTATTTGTTGTATTTTCAAGAATATACATGTTTTTGGGAGGAGATTCCCACTGTCTTACTCACGCCCACATGTTGGCTCCGCCCCTGCTTTGAAACTCTTTGTGGCTGCGGTGGCAGTTGCTTGGAAGGTTCTCCCTTGGCCCAGGGACAGCACACGGGCCTTCTTCCAAACACTGCGGTCCAGTGACAAGAGTGTGCACAGGGCCAGCTGGGCAGCCTGCAGCAGATGACCTCTGGGTCCCCAGGAGGCAGGACAAAGGCTCAACATGAAACAATTTTTACAGGCAATTTCTATTTAGATGAGAATATTACAGTTACAGAATGTGGCTTCAAACTCCCTTAGAACACCAGAGAGAAAAAACAAGTCAATTTTTTCTTTTTTTATTTTAAAATCCTTTGTGACTATAGGTCAATCTACTTGTGGCAGAAACAGAATTCTGTATAAACTACAGATGCCCTATACATAAAAATTTTACTGGAGTTGCACTAGTTCTAAAGACTCTTCTCTTTTAGCCTACCTACTTTGTGTATTCATTCTGAGATGTATGAAGTCTTTCTGTGTAACCTTGATTACCACTGGGCATCAAAGATAAGGAAAGTAAGATGGGGTACAAATTGCAAAATTTCAAGTAATGACAGTGTTTTTGTCTAAGTACAAAAGGACTCTGCATTCTCTCTCCCCTCAGTGATTTGACAAGTCTCCATATTTAATCTGGGGACAGCAAATCATGCAAGCAAAATCTTCCTCTAATGTGAGGTCAAACATCTTCATTCAGTTCTACAGTCTTCTCCAGAAATGGAATCAATTTAAGTTCATCGACATTTCTGTCAATAAACTGGCTTTTTATAGGGATTCCATTAAAAAGCTGTTATGGAAAGGCTCATGGTGAGTTGTCAATTATTATAGTTTTTGAAAGATCTCTTCCAAGGATATTTAAGTCCTTTGTATACTTTCCTTATACATAAACACAATATTCACAAAAAGGTGAGTGCCTGACAAGTTGTCTTTTATAGGATCTAATATGTTCAGTAACTTACCTGCATTTGCATATTAGCAGCAGTGAAGAGAATGATCTTATACATCTGAGAAATTGTGTTTAAGAATTCCCTGAAGCAAAGTCTTAATCTCACATATATCTGATAAATCTTACCTTTGAAAGGACTGGAAAAGTAAGTGTTGCATCTTCTAGCTCATTTAGACTACAGTGTACTAGGGTTTTACACAGGTTTAAAAGTGGACAGAATTATGGTTTGCTCCTTATTTTCAACAGAAAAGCAGATTTCCTATTTAGTTGTTCTGTTAATAATGGAACATGCTTTATGAAATGTAGGAGTCAAATACTTTCCAGTCATATTTATAGGTGGCCTCTGCAGGAGCTGATGAATAACCACTACCTAGAGTTGCCGGTGCTTAAAGGATGGGATATCCTAATGAACTGTTTCTGATGCTTCTTCTAAACTATTATTTATAAATACCTCATTTAAACTATTTGACTTGAATAAACCATGCCATTAGTTGGTTCAGTAGTGTTGGTATCAAGTGGTTTTACTATATCTTCAGTTTCCACAACCTGTCCTGGAGAGTCTGATTCTGATGTGTCATTTTTATTCACTGGTAAAAAAAAGTTGACAGGAAAAAATATGGTCTTCAACCATGTAGTCCTCAGCAGACTGCCAGAGGAAGGATTATATTCTAATTTTCCACTTTGTTTTATGTGTTGATTTGCCATTTCATAGCCACCAACTTTCAACATATTTGTTTTTTAGTTTTTTGTCTTGTTCCTGGTGTTGATGTGATCAAATTATCCATACCATCTCTAATTCTACTGTTTTGACACATTTTCTCTCTCTTGAATGTGCTACCTTTAATGATTTTATAAATTGAAGCCAGCAAGCTGGTTTCATTCTTCGATGGATTTTCTCCTGAAGGCAGGCCATCACCAAACTGAATATTTCCTCTTTACTATGACTGTACATTGTGTTTTGATTTGACCTGATTGCTAAGAAGTTTTCCTTGTTCTTTTATGGATGTTTTATGTACAACTGAAATGACAGGAAAGTATCATCAGGCTCAGGATGGTCCTGACCATTAAATATGGGTTGTCTTTCCTGCTTAGCCTGCAGCAGCAATAGAACCAGCTTCTTTGGCCAGTTGCAATTTCTTACCTACTGACCTGCTATGCTGCACAAACAGAGGCCCACATGGAAAACCAGGCAGTTTCTTTTGACCAGTTTTTTTTCCCCACTGAATGGGCTTGTATCGCAATGCTTAAGATGTCATGTGCTGCCTTGACGTCTTTGAGCCTCATATGGCCTCAAAAGCCTACATATGACTTCCTTTGCTCTCGCCCAGTAAGGTCCCCTAGCCAGTGAGAAAGCCTTTCCACCTAGCTAGTTCTCTTTTGGGCCCGACCAGCTACTCCATCTAGTCCACAGCCTGATGGGTTTCACTTCCTTAACAGACTGTAAAATTATTCAAACCAATCACATCCTCCTGAAGGAACTAAGGGTCATCTCACCCTCTTGCTACTACAAAGCCTGCCACTCAGAGTCCATGCTTGTTCACTCTGTTTCCAAGTGCAACCCTCATGTGGCCCTGTGTGGACTGCCATGCCCTCCTTTGGGGCTGTATATTTGATTAATAAACTTGTTGTTAACTTTCTGGTGTCAGGTATTGTGGGTTTGGCCATCACATACTATTTAGGGTGGAGCATCCCTTTCTCACCAATGTGGTAAATAGGAGCAAATCAAAACCATGGTCAGACTTTCCTGGTTTTTTTGCATGTCTCATTTTTGGGGGGAAACTGCACCTTTTAGACACTATATTGTAGCAACTCTGGGTACTGGCCCTTCCTCTGGTGCTTGTTATTGTTATTTGTTCTTTTGTTTGTTTAGTGACTGGTTGGATTCTTTTACTGAAGTCTATCCTCCTTCTTCAAAGCATGAAACATCTGATGTTGCTGTGCAGGGAACAAAGTACAGGCTTGGATACATCTACAGGTGACCTGGGATGACTGTATTTTGTGGGGCTCTCTTTGATTGTTTCTTTCCCTGACCACACTCAGCTGTTAATCACTAACTGCTGGCTATGGCATAAATTGCTCAACATACTGAGCCAATTAAATTTGGGTTCCTCTGATAGGTAGTTTTGAGGTCAGTGTTTGAGATTTGTTTGGATCCCAAGAGGGGTCTTCTTAGTTGTCACTTTCCCTGATTGTCTCTGGTAAACTAGCTTTCCTACAGTTTAGCTTTTATTTCTAATGATTCTACCAATTTCCTCTTAATTGCTTTTAACCACAAACTCCATTATTTTTGAGAGAGCCTATATAGGTTTCAACTTCATACTTTGTTGGAAGTTGATTCACTTCCTTTGGGAATTAACACTGAGCCCTGTTTTGAAAGGCAAAAAACCTCTCAGCTATGGATCGCAAGCTGTGAATGGTGAGCTTTTCAGTGAGTGACACTCCTGATAGGAGCTGGGCAGTCAGTTGAAAAGGGGAAGTAGTTTCAGGTCTCTTGTTCTACATCTTCCACTGTGGAACCTCTTACCAAGTTGGGGCTCCATATTCTCAGCGGTGCTGTATCCAAGGTAATCCTGAGTGGAGACTGCAGGGAAGATGGGAACCTTTGGACAGTACTCACCTGGAACTTAGTGTCAGCAAAAGGTAGCTGGGGACAATATGAGAAATACTGATGCTTTGCTGTTTCTGGAAAAATCCCTCAGGGAGCTGGGGGAAGAAGGAGCCCTGTTTCCTTAATTGCACCAGTCTGGAGTGGAGTTTCTCTCTGCTTACATAAGAATGGTGAGGGAGGGTTTAGGTCATAGTTCAAATGCCACAGACTTTCACTGTCTCTATCAAATTTTAGTAGTTTTTCTTGAATAAATATTTCTTCACTTGATATATGCACTTAGGACCATTTATAGACAATTTAAATGGTTAGGTGTTTTTTAAAAATAATTCTCACCATTTTTTACTGGGCAGCAGATCAAAAGAGTTCTTCCTACTATCATGCAAGAAGTGGAACTTCTAACAATCTATATTAGTCAGTTCCTTAAATACCTCTGTGGGGAAGTTGGGGTTCCTGTGGCCAGGATCCTCCCTGAACTTAAACCACCTGATGATGTAACTGGCCAGTTTCAAGGTTACCACTTCAACACCTCTGGGCAATAAGGTATTATTGTGCTATATAGAGAGCTTGGCACAGTGCTCTGGGCGGAGGTAGAGATGCTAGTGCTCGACCTACTTCCGGGATAAAAAGCCGGGACATAAACCCTTTCACCTCAAAGAACGTTCTACTGTCATTTCTTTGGTCACACTGAATCCATAGCAAACTTGCTGGGGGATGGAACCCATGGGCAAGGTAATTGGCGAAGTTGGCAGGGTTCATTGTTGACCAAGGAGAAGACAGGCTGCCCTTATGGGAGGAGTGCTTCAGTGGGCTGTCCCTATGAATGGGGAGATAGTGGATTGTCACCCAATGCATATGCGGTCTGAGCTGGCTTGCCTTCTAGAGGGCTGGGCCCCACCCCAGGACTGGAGGCAAGTGGAAGTGATAGCTGAGGCAGTAAGGATAGCCCTTGGTATAGAAAGTAGGTCTTTTGAGAGACAGAGTGCCAGTGAGGCAGTGGGGACTGTGGGTTGGCTGCTTCTCACATTATTAAAAAAGTCTACAGAAGAGGACACATTCCTGAAAAAGGCCCAAGAAATGGTGGCATGAGAATGTGAGCTGCAAACTGATATGAATTCACTGAAGAAGGAAATAGCATTGATGCGAGAGGAGGCAGCACGAGAACACCAGCAGTGAGGTGCCATTGAAGAGGTAAAAGATTCCTTGCAGAACAAGATGGCAGCACTGCCAGGTGCCCTGAAGGAGGAAAAGGCCATCAAGGAAAAAGATGAACTCCTGAGGGAAGCACAGTTGGAGGTGGCACGAGAACACCAGCTGCGAAGCATTGAGGTGAAAGTAAGAGAGCTGCTGAAGACTGAGCTAGCATTGCTGCGAGGCACAGTAGAAAAGGTAAAGGATGTAGCAGAGGAGGCACTCGGGAGAGGGGAGAGAAAGGTGCCATCAGCCGTGGAAATGGAGGCATTGGGGAAGGATGAAGGGGTGGTGCCAGGGGCACTGACCCTTCCCCTATTGAAAGCACACACAGTGGTTGTAAAGAAAATAAAAACCCAGCATCCAAGAGTTCCCTAAGGAGAGGCACAGACCCTCCCCAGGTCGTAGAGAACTCTATGCTCTCCCCCTATGCTCAGGCTGAGCGGGTGGATTTGGGCTCCCGGTTTAGGCAGAAGCCTTGGAGTCAATATCAGCTTGGCTCCTGTGTCTGTGGGACTTAGGGGTGGATGGAATTGTTCTGTTGGGATCACAGATGGGAAAGCTCGCTCCCGTGACAGAGCAGCCTGCCTTGAGGCAGCGATTACAAAATGCACATTAGACCCCAGGGAGTCACTCCTTCCTCTATTGGCTTATGGCTACACTTTATGCTGTGTGGCCCAATCTGGGTGATGTACCATCCTCTCCTGTTAGATGTTAGACATATGCTGAGCTCCAACAGGTGTTACAAGAGCTAGGCATAAGAAATGCAATCTGTAGGCCAGAGAATCATGGCTCAAATGAGGAGCCTTTTACTATAGGTATAAGAAATCTTGTGCTTCAAATGGCTTCCACATCCCTCTTTGGCCATTCTTGCCCCTCACTGAGAGCAGCCCATTAGCGAGGTTACATGTACAGTAGCAGACTTAGGAGAGGCTGTAGCAATGAAAACACAGAAAGAAATAAGGACTGCTACTCACAAGAAGAATTTAAAGGGCCCCATGAAGGTTACGAGGACCCAGATGTGGGTTGATTTAATGCGGGCAGGAGCAGATGGAAGGAAATTAGACAGGAAGTCAAATAGGATCTTACTGGAGCTATGGCAACAACTGAAACCAGAGCAGCAATTTCAGCCATTAAGACCAGAGAGGCAGAGGTCAGGGACAGAGCCATAAGTCCAGCCTCTGTGTTTGCAAGACTTCCTGCTGGAGAGCGAGCCAGCCTCACTTGAGCCCACACAGGAAGGTGATTGGGGAACATGGTTTGACTGAGGGGAAGGTCAAGGTATCTGCCCTGAGGGACCAGGGGGGACCAGAGGCCACATGTTGAAATAGCTATCCATTGGACCTCAGTGAACATACAATATGTCCTGGCTCTGGTGGACACAGAGGCTGAATGTTCACTGATTCATGGTGACCCTGAGCAGTTCCCTGGGACCCCCACTATCACAGATGGACATGGGGGTAAGGCTATCAGAGCAAAATAAGCCCAAATCCTTTTGGGAATAGGGCATCTACCCCCAAAAGAGTATACTGGGTATATATCTCCTATCCCTGAGTATATTTTGGGGATTGATATCCTACAGGGTCTATGGTTGCAGACCACTGTAGGTGAGTTCAGACTGAGAGTATGTGCGGTGAAGGCAGTTCTGAGGGGACGTGCTAGGTACTCGCCCATAGCTTTGCCTGTGCCTCAGTTGGTAACCAACACCAAACAATACAAACTGCCTGGAGGGCATAAAGAGATTGGAGAAACTCTCCAGGAGCTGGAAAAGGTGGGTATTATAAAGCCCACCCATAGTCCTTTCCACTCCCCAGTGTGGTCAGTAAAAAAGCCAGATATGGCTCCTGGTATATGACTATGGCTTACAGAGAACTGAATAAAGTCATACCCCCTATGTGTGCTGCCATCCCCTCTATTGCAGGCCTGATGGATACACTCAGCCGTGAACTAGGAACATACCATTATGTGGTAGATCTTTCTAATGCTTTATTTTCCATTGACATTGAGCAGGAAAGTCAGGAACAGTTTGCCTTCACGTGGGAAGGATGGCAATGGACTTTCACCATCCTTCCACAGGGATACCTCCACATCCCCACCATGAATTTGTAGCCTATGACTTGGCTACATGGGAGAAACTTCCAATGGTGGGGCTGTACCATTATATTGATGATGTCATGCTCAAGTCCGATTCTCTTTCAGATCTAGAAGGTGCAGCACCTAGACTGCTGTAACATTTACAGGAGAAAGTATTGGCTGTGAACAGCACCAAGGTTCAGGGACCTGGTTTGTGTACCAAATTCTTGGGGGTTGTCTGGTCGGGTAAGACCAAAGTTATACCAGAAGCAATTATAGATAAATTCCAGGCCTTTCTTACCTCTACAACTGGAGCATTGCTACAGGAGTTTTTGAGTCTTCTAGGCTACAGGAGAGTGTTTATCTGCACTTGGCAGGTTACATGTTCTGAAGCCCTTATACCAGTTGGTATGAAAGGGTGTCAGGTGGGACTGGAATGAGACATGTGCATCTGCCTTTACTATGGCAAAATGGGCTGTCTAGGCCATGCAGGCCTGGAGTGTGATAGACCTATCAAGGCCCTGTGAGCTGTATGTTCATGTGACTGAAGACAGTTATGGCTGGGGACTCTGGCAGTGATTTGAATGAACTCACCAACCTATTGGATTCTAGGCACAACTCTGGAAAGGGGCAGAGGTTTGAAATACTTTGTTAGAAAAACAACTGCCTGGAGGATTAAAGATGGCACGTGAGGGGTGAGACAGAGGCTTCCTCCTAAAACCACATATAATATGAAAATATAATTAATACAACTAATCCTGAAAGAGCAACAGGAAAGAGGACTGTGCCAGACTGCATACAAATGGAGAAAAGAGCAGACCTCACAGAACAGGGTAACTTTCCAAAGCTGTGGCCCAGTGAGACCCAAGCCCTTTCCCCACCCACCCCAGGTCACCGGCAGGAGGAAGAGAAACGGAGTGGGGAGGGAATGGAGGCCTAGGACTGCTGAATACCTAACTCCAGAGATGTGCTCTGGGAGCAAAACTTACATTTCATGGTGCTTTCATGGTACTCTCATGATTAGGGGGTTGGAAAGCTAAGACAGGCAGAATTCCTAGAGAGACTGAGATTCCAGCCACTTGCAGAAAGCAGGGATCCACATCCAGCTGCTCTGGAACAAAAGAAAGGTGGGCAGTCTGAGAGACTTCCTAACAGCAAGAGAGCTGCTAAAGGGACAAGGATTGCACAGAGCTTTCTGCTCAGGAGAAAGGACAGGTAGACAAAACCATCCGTGTGCACTCTGCCCAGCAGGTTGGGACCTTTCATGATGTCCAGGTGCTCCAGCTCCCTGGCTGGCTACACAGCTCCTAGGAGCCCCTCCATGATACTCAGCCTACTGTGCCTTTCTCCTGGCCAGCCCCACCTGGCTTGCAAATCGACAAATCCTACCCAGGCGTTAGGCCATCCAGAGGAAATATCTGTCTACAGCAACTACAAACACAAAGCATAGAGGCTTATACCTGTGTGCTTGGCCCACTGGCTCAGGCAGTGGAGACAGGCATAGCAGCCAGGAAGCAGGAAACAGTTCTTTCCTCACCCCAGGCACTAATACCATTCCCCTGCAACCCCCAACATTGCTTCAGGGACTGAGCAGCTCCAGAGAGTAGAGCTTCTGGACACTAGAGGGCGCCATATACAAATATGAAATGCCAAAGGAAACTGGTTTGAAGAAAAATTATTAATACAAGTCCTGAGAAAAATTGAAATGACATCGACCTCATGAATCTTCCTGAAATGGACTTCAAAATAAAAATCATTAACATGCTCATGGAGGTATGGAAAAATATTCAAGAATTCAGGAATGAATTCCAGTCAGAGATCCAATCGTTTAAGAGCACAATGGAGGGTATTAAAAGCAGACTAGATACAGTGGAGGAGACAATAAATGAAATAGAAACTAGAGAAGAGGAATACAAATAAGCTGAGGCACACAGAGAAAAAAGGATTTCTAAGAATGAAAGAATATTGAGAGAACTGTGTGACTAATCCAAATGGAATGATATTCGCATTATAAGGGTGCCAGAAGAAGAAGAGAGACAAAAAGGGTTATAAGGGGCTTTGAGGAGGTAATTGCTGAAAACTTCCCCAATCTGGGGAAGGAGATAGTCTCTCAGTCCATGGAGGTGCACAGATCTCCCAACACAAGGGACCTAAAGAAGACAAAACCAAGACATAAAGTAATTAAAATGGCAAAGATCAAGGATAAAGATAGACTATTAAAAACAGCCATGGAGAGAAATAAGATCACATACACAGGAAAGCCTATCAGGCTAACATCAGACTTCTCAGCAGAAACCTTAAAGGCCAGAAGGGAATGGCATGATGTATTTAACGCATTGAAGCAGAAGGGCCTGGAACCAAGATTACTATATCTGGCAAGATTATCATTTAAATTTGAAGGAGGGATTAAACAATATCCAGATAACCAAAAACTAAAATAATTTACTTCCCACAAACCATCTCTACAGTGTATTTTGGAGGGACTGCTATAGATGGAAGTGTTCCTAAGGTTTAACAGCTGTCAGCAGAGGTAATAAAACCACAGTAAAGAAAGTAGAACAACTAATTTCAAAGCAAATGAAAAATTAAATCAACTATACCCAAAGTCAATCAAGGGATAGACAAAGAGCACAGAATAGTATACCTAATATATGAAGAATGGAGGAGGAAGAAAAAAAGAGGAGAAAACAAAGGACCTTTAGATTGTGTTTGTAAGAGCATATTAAGCTAGTTAAGTTAGACTCTTAATAGTAAGGAAGTTAACCTTGAACCTTTGGTAACCACAAATCTAAAGCCTGCAATGGCAATAAGTACATTCCTATTGATAATCATCCTAAATGTAAATGGACTGAATGTACCAATAGAAAGACATAGCATCACTGAATGGAAAGAAAAACAAGACCCATCTATATGCTGCCTACAAGAGACTCACTTTAAACCCAAAGACATGTACAGACTAAAAGTGAAGGAATGGAAAAAGATATTTCATCTAACTAACAGAGAGAAAAAAGCAGGAGTTGCAGTTCTTGTATCAGACAAAATGGACTTCAAAACAAAGAAACTCACAAGAGACAAAGAAGGACATTACATAATGATAAAGGGGTCAATCCAACAAGAAGATATAACCATTATAAATATCTGTGCACCCAGCACAGGAGAACCTACATACCTGAAACAAATACCAGCAGAATTAAAACTGAACAACATATTAGAAGAGATGGACCTAACAGACATCTACAGAACTTTACACCTAAAAGCAGCAGAGTACACATTCTTCTCAAGTGCACATGGAACATTTTCAAGACTAGAAAATATACTAGGCCACAAAAAGAGCCTTGGTAAATTCAAAAAGATTGAAATTGTACCAACCAGTTTCTCAGACTGCAAAGGCATGAAACTAGAAAAAAAATTTAAAAGGAAATGAAAATCCCCACAAACACATGGAGTATTCACAACATGCTCCTAATAACCAATGGATCAATGTACAAATAAAAACAGAGATCAAGCAATATATGGAGAAAAATGACAACAATAATTCAACACCACAAAATCTGTGGGACGCAGCCAAGGCCATGCTAAGAGGAAAGTATATTGCAATATAGGCCTACCTCAGGAAAGAAGAACAATCCCCCATGAGCAGTCTAAACTCATAATTAACAAAACTAGAAAAAGAAGAACAAATGATGCCCAAAGTCATTAGAAGGAGGGACATAATAAAGATTAGAGCAGAAATAAATGTAATCGAGAAGAATAAAACAACAGAAAGAATCAATGAAAGCAAGAGCTGGTCCTTCAAGAAAATAAACAAAATAGATAAACCCCTATCCAGACTTATCAAAAAAAAGAGAGTCTACTCACATAAACAGAATCAGAAATGAGAAAGGAAAAATCACTAAGGACCACAGAAATACAAAGAACTATGAGAAATTATATGCTAACAAACTGGATAACCTAGAAGAAATGGACAACTTTCTAGAAAAATACAACCTTCCAAGGATGACCCAGAAAGAAACAGAAAACCTAAACAGATGAATTACCAGGAATGAAATTGAACTGGTAATCAAAACCATACCTAAGAAAAAAACCATGGAGCAGATGGCTTCACTGCTGAATTTTATCAAACATTTAGTGAAGACCTAATACCCATGGTCCTTAAAGTTTTCCAAACAGTAGAAGAGAGAATACTTCCAAACTCATTCTATGAGGTCAGCATCACTCTAATACCAAAACCAGGCAAAGACAACACACAAAAAAGAGAATTACAGACATATATCCCTGATGAACATAGATGCAAAAATACTCAACAAAATATTAGCAAACCAAATTTAAAAATACATCAAAAGGATCATACCCCATGACCAAGTGGGATTCATCCCGGGGATGCAAGGATGGTACAGCATTCGAAAATTCATCAACATCATCCACCACATCAACAAAAAGAAGGACAAAAGCACATGATCATCTCCATAGATGCTGAAAAAGCATTCAACAAAATTCAACAGCCATTCATGATAAAAACTCTCAACAAAATGGGTATAAAGGGCAAGTACCTCAACATAATAAAGGCCATATATGACAAACCCACAGCCAACACTATGCTTAACAGTGAGAAACTGAAAGTTTTTCCTCTAAGATCAGGAGCAAGACAAGGATGCCCACTGTCCCCACTTTTATTCCACATAGTTCTAGAGGTCCTAGCCACAGCAATGAGACAACACAAAGAAATAGAAGGCATCCAGATTGGTAAGGAAGAAGTCAAACTGTCCCTGTTTGCAGATGACATGATATTGTACATAAAAAACCCTAAAGAATCCATTCCAAAACTACTAGATCTAATATCTGAATGCAGCAAAGTTGCAGGATACAAAATTAATATGCAGAAATCTGTGGCATTCCTATACACTAATGATGAACTAGCAGAGAGAGAAATCAGGAAAATAATTCCATGCACAATTGCATCAAAAAGAATAAAATACCTAGGAATAAACCTAACCAAGGAAGTGAAAGACCTACATCCTGACAACTACAAGACACTCATGAGATAAATTAAAGAAGATACCAATAAATGGAAACACATCCCGTGCTCATGGATAGGAAGAATTAATACTGTCAAAATGGCCATCCTGCCTAAAGCAATCTATAGATTCAATGCAATTCCTACCAAAATACCAACAGCATTCTTCAACGAACTAGAGAAAATCATTCTAAAATTCATATGGAACCACAAAAGACCCCAAATAGCCAAAGCAATCCTGAGAAGGAAAAATAAAGCTGGGGGGATTATGCTCCCCAAATTCAAGTTCTACTGCAAAGCCACCGTAATCAAGACAATTTGGTACTGGCACAAGAACAGACCCATAGACCAAAGGAACAGACTAGAGAGCCCTGATATAAACCCAAACATGTATGGTCAATTAATATATGATAAAGGAGCCATGAACATACAATGGGGAAATGACAGTCACTTCAACAGCTGGTGTTGGCAAAACTGGACAGCTACATGCAAGAGAATGGAACTGGATTATTGTTTAACCCCATAAACAAAAGTTAACTTGAAATGGATCAAAGATCTGACTGTAAGTCGTGAAACCATATAACTCTTAGAAGACAACATAGGCAAACATCTGAATATAAGCATGAGCAACTACTTCCTGAACACATCTTCTCAAGCAAGGAAAACAAAAGCAAAAATGAACTTATGGAACTACATCAAACTAAAAAGTTTCTGTACAGCAAAGGACACCATCAACAGAACAAAAAGTCATCCTACAGTATGGGAGAATGTATTTGTAAATGACATATCTGACAAGGAGTTAACATCCAAAATATATAAAGAACTTACATGCCTCATCACCCAAAAAGGAAATAACACAATTAACAAATGGGCAGAGGAGCTGAATAGACAGTTCTCTAAAGAAGAAATTCAGATGGCCAACAGACACATGAAAAGATGCTGCACGTCTCTTATCATCAGGGAAATGCAAATTTAAACTTCAATGAGATATCACCTCACACCAGTAAGGATGGCCAGCATCGAAAAAACTAAGAATTACAAATGCTGGCAAGGATGCGGAGAAAGAGGAACCCTCCTACACTGCTGGTGGGAATGTAAGTTAGTTCAACCATTGTGGAAAGCAATATGGAGGTTCCTCAAAAAACTAAAAATAGAAATACCATTTGAGCCAGGAATCCCACTCCTTGGAATTACCCAAAGAATACAACTTCTCATATTCAAAAAGACATATGCACCCTTATGTTTACTGCAGTTCTTTTTACAATAGCCAAGATATGGAAGCAACCTAAGTGTCCATCAGTAATGAATGGATAAAGAAGAGTGGTACATATACACAATGGAATACTATTCACCCATGAAAGAAACAAATCCTACCATTTGCAACCACATGGATGGAGCTGGAGGGTATTATGCTCAGTGAAATAAGCCAAGCAGAGAAAGACAAATGCCAAATGATTTCCCTCATTTGTGGCTTATAACAATGAAGCAAAACTGAAGGAACAAAATAGCAGCAGACTCGGAGATTCCAAGATAGGACTAATGGTTACCAAAGGGTAGGGGTGTGAGAGGGTCACGGGAGACAGACAAGGGGATTGAGGTGTATTACGTTTAGTACGCATGGAGTGGGGGATCATGGGGTAAACAGTGTAGCACAGAGAAGGCAAATATTGAATCTGTGGCATCTTACTGGACTGATGGGCAGTGACTGCATTGGGGTATGGGTGGGGACTTGATAATATGAGTAAATGTAGTAAACACATTGTTTTTCATGTGAAACCTTCATAAGAGTGTATATCAATCATACCTTAATAAAAAAATTTTAAAAACATAACTAAGCCAGGTGTCTGAGACCCTCCTTGGGATAAACCAACATTCCTTGAGTCCAGTGGCCATAGCAGACTATTGCCAGTGAGAAGCGGGCTTCCAGAGGCAGGAGTGCAAGGCGGAGGCAAGGGGGTTGAGGAGACAAAAGGGCAGGGCTGTGAAGCAGGCCTCACATCATCCTGCCTGGACCCCCACAGGGGCTCCTGGTAGCCCAACACAAGTATGTTTCCTCGGTCAAGGAACTAAGACAGGCACAGGTTCACAGGGACCACTGGGAAAGAAGGCGATGATCCTGAAAGGTGGCCAAAGACCCTGCACCCCATGAAGAGCTGGAGCCTGACCCTCTACTCCTATTGGGCAAGGTCTCCTGCCTCCATGGATGCCTGCAGGACCAATCCTGCGGGCACCCTGGTCCTGGCAGAATGCTGGCCCCCAGTGAGGTGGCCGAGTCCCGGGCTCCCACCTCATTCCCTCTCCTCTCTGGGGCCTTCAGAGGCCACCTGGAGGAAGGAAGGGAGGCAGGGATGGGGAGGCAGCCTGGAGTCTCAGCTCCAGATATGGCTCCTTGTGGCCCTGGAGGAGGGACCCAGGGCTGTCTAGGTGGGAGCTGCCCAGGAGGAAAAAGAGGTAGGAGGGCAAGAGGGAGACACAAATGGAAAGAGGCTTGGCAACTTGGAACTGTCAATCCCTTCTTCCTATTTTTGGCTTTTCACAGTGCCACCAGGAAGTGCTTCCCCCAGTTCTTGCGCCTGGTAAGGTCCTACGTTCTCCATCATCTCCTCCTGACATTGATGACCACCGCCCCTGTCCTCAAGCCATTTGGGCCTTACCTGGATTATATGTTTGTATCACACCCTTATCCACCTTAGGGTACATGAGCTCTTGAAAAAGACATGAAAATGTCCATACAACACACACACAAAGCACACACGAAGACAAAAGTTGCATATGATAGAGACTTTCCAGGGCTCTGTGATGAAGATGGCTACTGTAATCCTGCCTATGGAATTCACAGGGCCCTTTCATATCTGACCTCTGACCCTCACCCTCTTGGGCAGCTGTGAAAAATGAATTAAATGGGCTTGTGAAATGGTTGTCGCAGGGCCTGGCACCTGTAGGGGTCCTAGTTGCCCTCCCCTTTGATGATGCCCTGTCAGAGAATGTTTATCGCCTTCAGCAGGAATACCAAGTCCGACCCTGACTGGAAACTCAGTGAGAGCGTGTGGGCCTCTGTGGGGTTTTGTTGTTACTGCCTTTGAAGTAGAAGGAACATCTCAGGACTCAAATCCAGGTCAGTCTGAGTCAAAATTTCAGGCACTGCCTTTTGCCATCTTCTCTCTAAGACTCGGGTGATGGCATGGGCCCCTGAAACGTGGATACCCACGCAGTCTGATGTGAACCTCCCTTTTTAGTAAGCACTTCAATAGCTTGATCTTTCTTGAAAGGCTTTATGATCGGCTCAAAGGGTAAAAGCAAAAGCCTCAAGTGGGCATTCCTGCAAAGGCATACAAGGAACCCGATTTTCTTGGTCAACTACCGGAAAAGTGTTCTCAAGCAGCAGTTAGCAAGTTTACCACTTGCCATGATCAATTCTGTACTGCAATAGCTGTCTCAAGCATGTGCAAAACCATTCCATGTTCCATAATTGTGTCCAGTTTGCCATACTGCAAATTGGTGGGGGAAAGGGTAAGAAGCAGAGAGGGGGAGAAGACTCCATGCTGGGATAAAACAGTCATTACTTGGTGACCCGCATTCAGCTCTCTACACCATATACACTGCCGCATAAAACTGAATGTTGTCCTCACACGTAGAATATGCAGCTATGGATCCGAGGAATTGGTGATCCCGTCAATCAGTGTCATTGCCTCTAATTAGTTACCACACAGTTACGTCAGTATCCTTTCCTCGCTTTTTATAGATGTTTCCTCACCATTTGGTATTACTGGGGAGAACAAAATATTCAGTGCCACAGCAAAGCTGGAGGCTTTGTTGTAGTTATTATTCCTGAAAGTAACAAACAGGTCCTTGAACACTGGCAGTCTTGGGGGCACCTCTAACCAGAAGATAGAATGAACCAGAACTGACTCTACCTCTAACCTTGCCAGCTGATTGCACGTCCTTTCCTCACCACACTTATAACGGACACTGCTTTGTTAGTCGGTGTTGCTTAAACCAGGCATTGCTAAAGTACTAAGAGTCCTCATTGACTGAACAGCAACTGTGCCAGGCACTGTGCCAAGCACTTCATGGGAGGAACTCGGTTACCCTTCATGCCATGCCTGGGAAGTAAACAGTGTCATTTCCCTTTTTATGGATGAAGAAACCGAACCACAAAAGAGTGTCATGTGCCCACGTCATGCAGATAGGAAGCTCAGGAGCCAACAATCAAAAATGTCTTGACTAATTTGCGAGACTAGGGGCGAGGTTCTCCTACCTCTTGCCACTCAGTTTCCAGGCGCTCATTAACAAGCAGCGTAGGCGGGGACCTTCAGCTGCTCTCACTCACTACTTTGAAGGAGGACATTCAGTACAAGATCTCAGGGAGCCTCCCCATATCCTCCAGACCAGGACGAAGGCCCCTGGCATTTCCTCTTCAGGAAAACCATGTCTTTGTCAACATCCCATCTTTGTCATCCAAACCCTCAACCATGGAAGGTGTGTTATTTTCCTCTCCTTCTGAGTTAAGTTAGCCTGCCACAGTTTCATAGATTCTGGAGAACACAAGAGACTTCTGGGTCAGAGGGGAAAGAACGTGCTACCCACAGAGCAGCTTGATGTTTGTGCTGTTGACCTTGCTTTCTTCTCCCCCAGTTCCCACACAGGTGCCATGCTGTCAAAAAGAAACGCAGTATAAGCCTCACCAAAATAAAAGTGAAAACCTCTTAAAGTTAAAAGAATCAGGTGAGTTTAATTTTAGTGACTTTATTTAACACAAAAGTGAACAAAAATGACAATTTCAACATGGAAACCAAGACATTGTTAGTTTTTACATTTCTTAGTAAGCCTTTGAAGTGCAGTGTGGACTTTCAACACGTAAGCAATATGGACAAATTACTGATTGTCCATTCTCTTTTTCTTACAAAGTCTTTGAAAGGGCATCTGTTACAATTTCAACAAAGAAATAGTGCATGCAATGCACTTACTAGCTCTTTTAACAGGTTCGTCTAAGTCCAGTGCTGTGTATTGTTGCCAAATATAGATTAAAAATATTAACTATTTTTATTCATTATTAATTTTTACGATCTTTTCTGTCAGTCTTTGAAATGCAATTTGTTACATCAGGTGTAAGCAACAAGAAAGAATAACTCTAAATTACTTTTTACTGAGCCTTTGAAATGCACGTGGTGTCATTTCAACATGGAAACAATATAAGTATTCCATCAATTACCTTTCCATTCTTCTGTCTTACCAAGTCTGTTCTCATTTCAACAAGAGAACAGTACACACAAACTACAAATTATTTTTCATTGTTTTTGTTATGAAGTCATTAAAGTTCAGTGTGTTATTTCAACATGTAAGCAACAGGAACAAGCGATTTTACATTCCTTTTTCTCAATGTCTTTGAAATACAGCATTTTGTCATTCTGATATGTAAGCATAAACAGATCATTAGTCATTTTCACTCTTTTCATACTAACTCTTTGAAATACAGGGCTACCATTTCAACAGGTAAATATAAACAATTTACATTCTTTCTTCCCTGTCTCTGACATGCAGTGTGTTATCCTTCCAACATGTAAGCAATATAAATAAACTATCAGTTAGTTATTCTACATCCTGTTTCTTACTAACTGTTGGATATGTGGTGTGCATTTAACACCTGGAGTACATCACATTTCGGAGTAGCCAGATTTCTAGCGCTCAGTGGCCACGTGTGGTTAGTGTGTACCATCGAGAGCAGTGCAAACCTAGTGGAAGATCACACGAAGCAAACATATATGAAATAGTGTATACAATGAAGGAGTATTCATGCACATGGCACACTGAGACCAACAGCAAGTAAAAACCTACTTAAATTGGGAAGTAAGAGAAAACCTAGCTGAGGAGGTAAGATATAAGCCATGACCTGAGGGTTGAGCAGCTGTATTTAAGGGAAAAAGTGAACAAATATCTCAGCCATGGAGGCATAATTTTCCCAAATGCCCTAAGGAAGAGTGGAGAAACAGACAAAACACTGGAGCAGCTGTTACTCTGAAAGGGACTTGATCTTTCTTAGCACCTGGAACAGTACCTAAAGCACAATAGACACGGGGTGAGTGCATGTGAGGTAAAAGTAACTGAGCCAAGGGTCTGAGACCCGCAGAGGAAGCTAGCAGCATGACGAAGACACCAGCAGGCAGTGGGAGTAGTTTGTTTGTTTCCTTCCCCTTGCATAGGGTTTCTCATAAGCAACCTAAGGCAATCATACATACAGGAAGTATTCAGGGCCCTCGAGAGTGAAATTACTGGCTTCAACAACTACCACAGCCAGGGAGAGTTTCAGTTTCTGGGACTCGTGCCAAGGGCCTATGAGGATAAATGGACCCACCCGTGTGCACAGGGAAGTGATGGTACATGACTGGGATAGCTTCCATCACGTAACCAACACTGTACTTAGTAAGCAGAAGAGGATGTAGAGGGCAATGGGCAACAGATCCACAGGAGCTTCCAAATTCCTCTCCTTCCTTCTTAGAGTTCCTCTTTCACAGAGGTCAAGGACACAGCCAATCTCCCTGAGCCTCCTTTTCCCGAACAGTACAATTTTACATGTGTCTCTACAAAGTAGGGCTTCAAGAAAAACACTGAGCGCTTTTGTGGCCACACATCAGTGCTGACATGACTCCTTGTACTACGGGAATTTCACAGGACAAGTAGTCCAAATCATGTCATCCCGCTGTACTGCCTGCAGCATTGCCTTCAATTGGGCCTCCACTTCAGCCAACTGCTGTTGGTCTAAACCGTCAGGAACATCCCAATCTCTGTAGCAATGGAGAGGGATGGAATAAATCACATACTTCAGCTCCATCAAGGATTTTAGGTGCTGCAGAAGGCTCATGAGCATAGGCATTGTAATGGGGTTGAAGGCAAAGCTAAGGACACGGAGGCATGAACAGTGGCTCAGAGCTGGGAGGAGAGCGGAGAGAATGGAATCAGTTAACACACAATTATTTATTTGCAGATGCTGCAGGGTACCTGAGGCCCTCTCCAGCAGAGTCTGGAAGGGCCCGTGAGCCGTTGAGAATATCTGGTTGTGACTGAGATTCAACTGACTTAGGTGGGTGGCCTGAGAGCTCTGGGACAGGATGGTGACATCTATGCTAGATAGGCCACAGGAAGATAGATTCAATGTCTTCAGCTGAGGTGGCAGCACTCTGCAGAGAGAAAAAAGAAAGGTTATTTCAGAAGAATGAGTGTTGGACCAGGGCAGTGAGCCCTGAATAACAGGCACATAAGATCTAGAATAAACTAATCTGGACATATCTTATTGTTTGGTTAGGTTTAGTCCCACCCCAGCACCTCCCCTATAGTTACTTCTGTTCCTATTTTGCAACAGTCCTTAGTCATGTGTGTTTTGGAATCAGACTAAATATATTTGTGACCATGAGAAAGTAACTTTCCCACTCTAAGACACATGTTCTTAATCTTTAAAATGTGCACACCAGTAATTATCATTACAGAGTGTGCTGCAGATTAAATGAAAAAAACTGTATGCACAGAGTATATACATCATCATCAATGGCCACTCCTGTTCACTTATATGGTGAGGACAGGTCTGGGAAGGCAGCCAACTGAAGGCTCCCTTTGACTGGTTCCCAGATGACTGCCCCTCCATTCAGTGTCTAAGCCTTGGGGAAAACACAGGAGCAAGAGGATCTGTCAGTGTTAACTACTGTGGCCAGTCCAGGGGGATGTGCAGCAGTGTTACAGCATAAAACTTTTTTCATCTGAATGCCTCCTCTTGCTCTCTAGAGAGCTGTAGACACCACTAGGACCGAGACTTTTACCAATATACTTACAGACTCATCACAGAGTCTACACACGATTGGCTGAATGAATGCACAAATGAGCACAGCTTCCTTTTCTAACTTTGTTTTTCTCCTCACCATGAAGTATCTCTCTCTAGCCTGGCCAAATGCTAATTCCCAGCAGTTCCCATGCTGAGGTGGAAGGAGAAACACTTTACAAGGAGCTTAAGAATATCTAAGCATCGTCTCTTCTCTTTTCTTATTCATGAGGAACCCAGGTTCCTCCCACCCGCTCACCTGAGAAATCTGTGCAATCGGTTTCTGACGTACAGGGTAGACAAGTCGAGCTCTTGGAGGCTGTCCAGATTCCTAAGACAGTGGAGAAAAGTTTGGAGCTGTCTCCCCGCAAAACATGTAAAGTGGATGTCAGACAGACGAAGTCTGTACAGGTAGACCGTCTGAGCCACAAGAGTGTTGACTTCCCTCAAATGAACCAGATCCACCTGCAGGTTACTAATGCATCGTGGATCCAGAAACTGCAGTATACTTCTGTCGGCAGACATGTCAAAAATTTCCAAATCTCTGCAGCAGAGGTGCAAAGACCCAAAGCTCTGCCTGAGTTTACTCTGAAGAAAGGAAACAAACTGCCATGTTCTCAAGGTTCCATCAAGGGAGAGGTCCACCAGTAATTCCACAGTTTCTGAGGCTGAGTGAGGCTCTGACTCTGAATCATCAAATCCGGGGCACCTGACGCTATGCTGGGTTCCTTCTGTTCTAAGAGTAGAGTTCCGAGAGTAAGCACAAGACTGAAAGCAGGAAGAGAATGTGGTTCCGAACTCAGAGCATATTATCTTACAGTCCGGGTCCTGCCTTAAATCTAAGAGCCTCAGTTTTGAGCCCCTGTAAGGAGAGGAGACAGAACACATGAGAGGTAGCCAATTGTAATATAATCTCCCAAGTTCAGTGTTGAGAAGGCATGATACCCTTTATCTCCAGTTTTTCACAGCATATGTCATTCACAAAGAATTCCTTTCCTAAAAATTCAGTACCTTTCATTCTTTTCCGCTTACTTTGTTCACCTCTGGTCTTTCCCCATATCAATGCCCATGTCCTTCTTCTTTGTAATTACACTCAGGAGGTAAATTCACCCATAGTATCCTCAGTCACCTCTATTCTGTAATCAAGTCTGTGAGACGTTAGAGTTGTTAAGGTGACCCCAAGTGTTGGACCAGTAGCCCCACAGAGATCTTCAGCATTCACTGCTGGCTACTTCTAGAAGACTATTAGATATTCCCCTGCCCCAGGCTCCAGCACACTCTCCTGCTGACTCACTCTATCGCTACTGGATATAGTCTTACCAGGAAGAAGAGTTCTGGGCAGAGTGGAGCTGCAGACCATCAATCATGGCTTCCAAGATGTCACAGTCTGACCCTTGTACACTCAGTGTCCCGATATGGAGACAGTGAAAGGGCCAAACCCTCACCATTGCCTTTAGTATCTCCTTATGCCTGCCCAAGAAGGCAGGAATGAACAGTGGAACAAAGAGGGCTCTTGGGAGCTCATCCAGGGCATGGAGAGCAGCCAGCTCATTACTCAGAAGACTTTTTGCAGCAAGCTCTAGCAGAGTGCCTGTGGTCTTTTTGTCCATCTTGAACCTGCTTCAGGGTAAAGAATATTTAGAAATCCGAAGAGGACATCTACAGCCTCCAATGTCAGTTACAGAAAAAATATTTATTGAATAAACATATGGTGACCTCTAGTGATACCTACTACAGGGATAGAATATAAATAGGCTTGTGTGTTTAAGTGTGTGTGTGTGTGCATACACACACACACACACACACACAATAAAATGCCCCTAGAAATCACAGGTAAGTTAGCAGAATATGATGTTGACTATGGAGCTGTCTTCCTCTCAGTATATTTCCTCCCAAAAGGATACCGACCAATCAGAAAGGAAAATGCAAATCTACACAAAAGCCACACTCTGATCAGTACTTTAACATACAAAATGTGCAAAGTTCAATGTAACTGGGAGTAACAAAAATCATGAAATTCCAGCACACAGGCTGTCACACTCCCATTGCTAGGCTTTGTGGCGTGCAAAGACAGACGTCTCCAGAAAAGCTGCAAGACATAGAAGGAGGAAAATGGTGAGGGGCTTAAAGTTGATCTATCACTGCAGCAGAATAAGTCTGAAAATACCAAAACAGTGTCCGGGAAGGTGAGATTTCAACCTACAGGGAAAAGAATCCGGAGTATGAGCATTTAAAGGGGTAGGGAGGGTATAAAGGTGAAGTCGTTGAAAGACATAACTTCTAGGGAATAATAAAGTCAAGGAGGAAAGGAGAAGCATCCCGGGCACTTGGGTAGTGGGGAAATGAAGGATCTTCCAAGACATACGAGAACCACAAATCAGAGCAATCACAGCTTCTCCCTCCCTTACCAAAACAAAATAAATTAAGGATCTGGACTTTGCTATTCTGACACAAAAATGACATCACTAAAGTGGAAATCTTGGCAAAAAACACAATATTATACACATGAGCAAAAGGAAGGGGAATCACATATGCAACCATTTCAAAAAAAAAAGATGAGGAAAAAAATTTTCACACATATGAAACAACCATGAAGCAGGAGACTGTAAGCAAACACTCCAAACAGAATTGCACTCAAGCAAGCATATGAGGATATGACACCTGCTTGAATCAGAATCCTTTTTAAAACTATAAAAACAGAAGTGAACCAAAAGTAAGTCTGAAGTTGAGATTTTCCATCCCAGCTAGAGTGTCCTTCAAACATCACAGCCTATAGAGAAAGTTTTTTAACACATAGGAACTTGGGAATTTGGCACCCCTCAGCGCTTTCTGAGGTATCTACTAGAGCAGGGCTTTACAAACTGCAGCCCATTGTGCCAAATCTAGTCCATCACTTGATTTTGTAAATAAAGGTTTATTGGAACAAAGCCACAATCAATCATTTATGTATTGTCTATAGATGCTTTTGCACTGCAATGGCAAGGCTGAGTAGCTTTGACAGAGACACTGTGGCCCACACACTTAAAAACATTTACTGTATTCCTCTTCACAGGCTGATTGCCAAGAATCTTCTAAAAGATGAATTGGGATTCTGATCCCCTATGTGATGATGGAAAACATCACCAAAACATCTAATGGTGAGCATGTTACAGCTAATAACAAAATCTAAGTGGTGGAAAAGGGGGGAAGACTAATGCAAAAATGCTTCAATATTGTGAAAACACAGAAGTGGTGCAATTAAACATGAGAGAAAGCAGAAATATAGAACAAAAGACAGTTAAACTTTTAGTCATAAAGCAGTAGGTGAGTATTAAATAATACTGGGCAGTGCAGAAGAATGGACCAGATAAGAAAGTGTTCAGAAAATAGGGTAGTTCAGGATGAGTTTTTTAAAAGCATTTAACATGACAAAGGACACATGTTGATGATAAAAGTCAAGATTCACAATGAAGATGTAACACTTAGGAATATTTATACACTAAATAACACAGCAAACACTTTCATGAAGCAAAAAGGCAACGAGACATAGATAAAAATATGGTAAAAATGGGTGATTTAATACACCAGTCTCAGTATAAGAGAGATCAAGTAGTATAAAAAATTGGGGACATGGTGTAGAAAATCTAAACAACATAATAAACTATATGTGTACATATATATATATATACAGTATCTATATACATATGTGTGTGTACATGCTCTGAAAATAGAGAATTTATTTTCTTGTCAAAATTGATGCAAATTAAACAGGGATGGCACCATTTACTTCCATAAATTAGAAATAGACCAAATAGTCCTCTCTAATCATAAAGCACCAAAAGTTAAAATTAGAAATACCCCAAATAGTCCTCTCTAATCACGAAGCAACAGAAGTTAAAATTACTAACACAAACTGAAAACAGAAAGGCTTTTCTACCAGTAAAGGGTTTCTGGTTTAAAAATTTTTTGCTTTAAAGAGGAGAATCAAATTAAAGTTACACAAACTATGTATCAGGATCTGTGGGATACACATAAAGTAGTTATCAGAGGCAAATTCGGAGTGCTGAAGACTTTTACAAGAAAAAGTGGAAGAATGAAAATAAATATTGAACAGAAAAAAGAAATTCCTGTGCAACCTCTGAAAATAACTTTGAAAATCCAAATGAAGTAGATATTGTCCTAGAGAAGTTCAGACTAACAAAATGCTAACTCTAGTGTTAAAAAGCTGAAATTTGCCAATTTTCATAGAAGAAATAAAGTTATTATGCAATTACCCCCAAGTACCATTTTGCTCAGGTGGTCTTAGAGGTGAATTCTAGTACAGTATCAAGGATGCCACAGGACCAATGGCCTCTCTATAAATTATTCAGTAACATTAGAAAGGAAGGAAAAGTCTCTAACTCCTCCTATGAAGCAAGTATGACACTGATAGGTTAAATGTAGATACGAAAATCCTAAATAAAACATTAGCAAACACCCAACAATAATACGTTAAGAAACTAATACACTGCGACCAACTGGGATTTATTCTATTAATACAAAGTTGGCTCTATATTATGAATTCCATTTATATCACTCACGATAGCAATATAGTTAAGGACAACCACAGCTGCTGAACAAGCCTTTGGGAAAGTTCAACACCGCTACATGTTAAGAAAAGAAAAACGTGTAGAAAATAGGCAGCAAGGGATGATTTCTAAACATGAAAGAAGGTACATAATTAATTCCTAATGCCAGTATTTTATTAAATGGGGGACCACTAGAGATAAGGAACGGATGCCCACTCCTTCATCCCTACTCAGTCTTGTACTATACGTATTCGTTAGTTGACAAGAGAAAGCTATCAGATTTATAAGAATGGAGAATAAGAGGTAAAGCCATCTCTGTGTGCCAATGATATTACAGCATACCTGCACATCCAACAGAACAATGACAGATTAACTGAAACAATAATCAAAATCAGTACAGGAGCAGCATATAAAGCTAACATAAAAGAATCAATAGTCTTTGTATATAACCACACAAAAACCCAGTGGGGAGAACACACTGGGAGAGAAGATCCCATATATGACAGCAACACATAACATTAAATGTACAGGTATAAACTTAGCAAGAACATCGATACAAGCAAAGGTTTTTCCAAATGACAAGGAAATGTCATTGCATCTATACAAGGAAAACGTTTTCCTTTGTGACATTGAGTAAATGAAAAGACAGTCACTGTCCATGGACAGAACAGTTCAATGTTAAAGAGATGTCAATTCTCCCTAAGTTAATTTATAGATTGAATAAAATCTCAAAAATAGCAGCAAACTTTGTTATGGAGTTAGACAAGTCGATAATAAAGTTCGTAGTTTAAAAAATGCAAGAATGCCTAGGATATAAATGAAAAAGAAAAACTACGAGAGGGGAGGAATGATACCAGACATTCAAGCACGGTGTAAAGCCTCTGCAATTACAACATCATGGCACTGGTACCTGGACAGATACATAGCCCAGTGGAATAGAATAGAAAACACAGAGATGCACCCAAGTACATACGGAAATTCTAGTATTAAAAAAAAGAGGGGCATGTAACATCACTGGGGCAAAGATGGACATTTCATAAATGGTACTGGATCAACTGAGACATTTGGAGAAAAATAACAGTAGATTCATATCACACACTTTCCAGAAAACAAACTGCAATGATGTTAGGGATTTAAACATTAAAAAATGAAATCACAACAAGTTCTTGAAGAAAATATGGCAGAACTTTTCTTTAACCTCAGTGTAGGGAAAGGCTTTCTAACTGTGACTCAAATTAGGAGGCTGTGAAAGACAAGAATGATCAATTTGACTGTACAAAATTTTTTTTTAATGTTTGACAAACACATCCTAAATAAATCAAAAGGAAACTGAGAAACTGGGATAGAGGACTTGCAGCATACACCACAGACAAATGGGTAATGCCCCAAATATGTAGAGAACTTTTAAATATTGAAGGACAAAGGGCTAAAAGTTCTGTCAAAAAATGAGAAAATGATATGAACAGATGATTCACAAAATATATATCACAGTCCTTAAAGACATGATGATTCAAACTTGCAATCACACAAATGAATATTAAAACACAAAAGTGACCCTTCGGGTAGAAGACATTTTTGACTCTGAATTGTGGTAATGATTCTCATACCCAACAATTAAATAAACAATTTAAATCAATCAGGGTGGGGGCAGGTCCCAAACTCAAATACAAAGAGCGACAAATGAATCTAACCATATTGTAAATGACTATCTTTACCACACTGAGAGGTGAAGAAGAAAACAGCTAAGCTAAGAAACCGAAAGGGGCTCCCAATGAAGATAGCTGGAACAATTCAAGGAACAAAATTAACCGTGATCTAATTTGACTGTAACTGATAATGTATCATGGTTGTCTGGGAGTCCAGAATGATAAAAATAATTTGAATAAGTTATCTGAATCAGTAATTTGAGATAAATTTTGAAAAAAAAACTCGAAATGTATAAATAGCAGAGAAAGGATGGCTCTTCAGAATTCCAATAAGTAAATGTGAAAGGAATGAGGACAATAGGAAGTCAGCATTAGGTCATAACTGTTGTAGGTGAGATCCCCACATGCATTCTAAAAGCAATGAGGAAACGTCTGAGAAGAAACAGGTATTTTCATAGCCTCAAAGTGTTTCCTACACAAGTTGATAAAGTATTTGTCATTAACAATGGGAAAACAGCAGCAGTACCTGGAGCAACATAAATGCCACCACCTCAGCCAAGTGATAAGATGAACACCAGCAGTAGCAAGTACAACATACAGACACCGTGTGCCCTGACATGATGTGCGTAGAAAGGGAGCAAAAGCACTTTTGCAGTTTCATGGTATAAGCCCTAAAATTAAGGCCCAATGATATACACGCCTTGTCATCTGGGGAAAACCCAGAGGACCTCGAATGGCCTAACCACAAGTTCCCCTGCGTATTGTTTTCCCAAAAAGAAGGTTCCCTGGTCAAAGAACCCTTCTTATCATGGGAACTAGGCACAGTGCTTGCTTACCCCTGAGTAGTCAGTTTCCATTCCCAACCAGCCCACACAATCATTCAAACAAGCCGATCGCATCCTCCCGCGGGAACCAAGGATCACTTCATTCTCTCATTACTACGAAGCCTGCACCCCACAGTCCCCGGTTTTCACTCTCTTCCAGAGCATGACACCTGAGAGGCACTACCTGGTGTGTAGCATCCTCGTCACCCAGGGACTTAGTAAATGTTACTAATAAACTACTATGGATGTCACCTGCTCAGTGTTGGGTGTCATGTGTTCGGCCACCCTGATAACACTAGGATGGAAAGTCCCCCATCACCAATGGAGGTAAACAGCAATTCTTGCCCAAATAAGTAACTTAAATCTAATCTTAAGAAAATATTGGGCAAACCCAAATTGGCAGACACTCTATAAAATACCTGACCAGTATAAGATCTTCAAAAGCGTCAGGGCTGTGAAAGACCAGAAAGATTGAGGAACCGTCAGCCTGCAGGAAACTAAGGAGAAATGACGGCCAAATGCCCCGGTGGTATCCTGAATGGGATCCTGGAATAGGAAAAGGACATTAGTGGGACAACTGGGGAAATTAAAATAAAGTATGTCGTTTGTCAAAAGTATTGCATCAATGTTAATTTCCTGGTTTTGCTCATCCTTCCTTGGTGTTGTGAACTGTTAACATTTGGGAAATCTGGGTAAGGACGCTCTGTGCCATTTTCTGCGACCTTAACATGCATCTAAAATTACTCAAAATAAGGAATTAAAAAATACAATGTCAGTGGTTAAAGATATGGTTAGTCTATAAATCACATGGTTTAATAATAATTGGCCTGCTGAATCACAGCAAGGAAGACAGTAGGATAAATGCTCACAGCACCTCACCCATTAAAAAATGAATTGAAACTGCTTTGTGAGCCCATTTTAAGGAATGAAGCTGCATTCATGCCCAGGATGTACCTGAATACTTACTTATTTGATCTCCACCGGAGAAAAGCATTTTAAGTATAAAGGAAATGAAATACAATAGAAAGAGAAGTATATATATATACACACATATATATATATAGATGTATATAGATATACAATTCAATATTTACAATTTAAGGTCTGGGACAGCAACAGTAATCTAAACAAAACTAAGATGCAAAGGAGAAATATACTCTGTTTTAAGAAGAGAAAGGCTGTTAGATTCTGAGGAGAGAGTATGACTTTATTAGCGATACAATAGAAGTGAACCACACGTAAGAAAAGGGGGATGCAGAGAGAGCGGAGAGGAAAGTGGTTCCAATCTGACTGGCTTTCCTGTCTTTTTAATCTCCAAACCTCGACCGTGGGTAATTTAGGCTGATACAGGTATCATTTATTGAGAGATGACTGGTGTAACTTACCTACTTGCTAGGAGAGTTGGAGAAAACTTGGGAAACACCCGAGACCTCAGCAGCCGGAGCCACTTGCTTCCTCTGAGGACGCTGCCTCAAAAGAACACCGGTCTCGGCAGTGCACAGAGTCTCAGTGGTTTCTTCTAGAAGTTAAACTGGTCAGGAGAGGACTTCTATTGGCGGAGCTTAGGTCAGGTGACGCCCTCCTAGTCAAACAGCTCTGGGCTGGGAGGCAGGGCCAGACTCGTGACCTGCCTCCAAGGACTCCATTCCACCGAGAGCGCAGGAGTGAAAGGTTGCGTGTCCGTGTGGCCCGCCATCTTGGATCCCCATGGGTAGAAAGCGAAGAACAGAACATCCACCTCAGGACAAGTTCCTTGAAGATCAGAGGCAATAAAAAAAAAAAAAAAAGAAAGTGAAGCACGGTGTCGCTGCATTTGTCCTGGGCACTGCCTGGCCACGGTTTCTAACCGGCCAGGTCTCAAACACAGAGATCCAATGTCCAAATGTATAGGCTATGCAGCAAGGGGTGTTAGTTTGAAAATGAGCAACTGGTTGATGGTAAAATCTGTAAGATTAGCTCCCTGGTGATAGGGCTTTATTTACCACGTGGAAGATAAGTGATCTCGGCCAGGTACACTGACCCTTCATAGACTCCATTACCCATCTTCAAAATGCCACTGGCAGCTGAGGTGACCTCATCAGGCTGTTGGGGTTTCAAGCCCCGTCGATACTACTTACCATATGTGGTGTAAGGACAGTATAAATCTTTGACTCTTCACAGTAGGTGATGGACAGCTGAAGTGCTTAAGGGGTCCAGAAAAGGTCCCAAACATCCCGAGGCAGGGATCATTAGAAAACCTGTTCTCCCTCCCTCCAAGGAAAGCACATGAGCCCAGCCTAACGTCTAGTACTGCCCCAGAGACTCCTCAACAGGAAACAGCCCAAGGGGCCAGATTGGAGTCCCACTTGTCCTAAGGGGAAATGGGCAGGCTGGGATGAAAAAGCACTTAACAGCTTTCTTTAGGCAGAGTATTGCTTGGTGCAGATCACAACAGCAGAAAGTTTTCCAAAGCAGAATCTTAAGGTGATGTTTTCTTCCCCCACCCCCTTATATATCCTAACAGAATTTTGGAAACAGCCCTCTCACATGTTTCATTGGCAAAGGATTCAGTCCCTGGTATATTGTACATTTTGTATGTGCTTTGAGTATCCTTTTTCTAAATCTTGGCATCATAGTCTTACTTCACTCAGTTTATGGGAAATGTCAGCATGTTACTTAACTGGAAAGCTAGTCCTCACTGAAAAACAAATTCAAATGTGATCAGAATTACCTTTCATTATTGAAAGTCTGATTTCATTTTTCAATTTCAGTAATTGTACAAATGACTCTGTTCTATCTTCCTTCTGAATCCTAATATTGGTAGGTGGATGGTAAGAAAGTTAGATAGAAGCAACCCCTTTTGCTGCCTCAAGACTATGCCTCAGGCTATGTGCCATGTCAATAAAAGATGCACTAGGTGTTTCTTCCCCAGGAGGAATGCAGCGTAGATTCAGGATGGGGATGAACATTTTTCTTTTGTAAAAAAAATAAAGATATTTTAGCTTTGTGTTTGGAGGTAATTGTACATTCACATGCAGTTGTAAGAAATAACACATAGAGGCCCTATGCACGCTTTGTCCAGTTTCCCCAATGATGACACATTACAAAATTATATTAGAGCCAGGATATTGACCCTGATAGTACCCACTGATCTTATTTACATTTTGTTTTATTCCAGTGTATATCTGTGTGTGTATGTACCTAGTTTTGTGTAGTTTTACCACATGTGGGTCCATGTATCCATCACAATAGACAAGATGCCAAAGAATTCCATCAGCACATTGATCTCTCCAGTTTTGCCATTTTGTTTTTCTATTTCTTCATTTATAGTGTTCTATTCCATGACCACACCTACCTCCCTTCTAGAATGCTTCCCCATAATTAACCTATGGAAACTCCTAAACTGTCTCCATTTATAAAATTTTGCCATTTCAAAACTAGGTAAAAGGAATCCTCTGTTACTAAGTTTGGGGTTTGGCTCTTTTTCATGCAACACAATTCCCTGAATATCCAGCAGAGTTTTTGGATTTGTCAAGAATGTGTAACTTTTTATTGTTCAGTAGAATTCCATGATGTGGATATACCACCCTTTCTTTAACCATTCACCCATGTGGGGGCACTTGGGGTTTTCCATTTGGTGAGTATTACAAATAAAGGTGCTGTGAAAACCTGTACAAGTTTCTATGTGAAATTAAGCCTTTAATTTAAATCCCACAGTGAGAGTACTGGTGTACATGTTAATTAAGTTCATGTTTAACTTTCAGAGAAATTGCTGAACCTTTTTAATAAGTGCCTGAACCATTTGACATTCCAGCCATTAATGCATGAGTGATCCAGTTTCCCCACACATTCTTGCCAGTATTTGATGTTATCCCCTTTTAAAAAATTTCTTAGGTATTCTAATAGGTGTATAGTGATATCTCCCTTTCTGATGCCTAATGATGTGGATGATATTTTGATATTCTTATTTGCCATCTGTCTGTCCTCTTTGCCAAAACTTTTGCTCATGTCTTCCACCCATTTTCTACCTGCTTTCTTTCACTATTGATAGTTGATAAGAGAGTTCATTTTATTTTCTAGGTGTTAGTGTTTTGAAGGATATGTGGTTTCTGAATTTTTCTGCATTCTGTAGCTAACATTTTCATCAATTCCACAGCTTTTCAAAGAGAAAAGTTTTTAATTTAGACGAGGTACCATTTATTATTTTTTTAATTGATTGTGCTTTTGATGCCACGTCAAAGAAGTCCCCTTAGCTCTGGATCCAAATGTTTTCTCCTGTGATATTTTCTTAAAGTATTACAGTTTTGCATTTAAATCTGTGACTCATGTTGAGTTAGTTGTTCATGTAAGGTGGAGTTTAGGTCAAAGATCGTTTTGTTTTTTCTTTTTTGTCTGTGGATGTCCCATTACGACACCAGCACGCTTGCAGAAAAGTCTACCCTTTCTTCATTAAATCACTTCTGCACCTTTTTTCAAAAATCACTTGAACATAGTGTGGTTCTATTTCTGGGGTCTGTATTCTGTTCCATTCACACATCTGTCCATACTTCTGCTGATGTCACATTATCTTGATTGCCATAGCTGTATAGTAAGAATAACATTACATGAGGGATTCCTTCTACTTTATTCTTCTTTATCAAGCGTGTTTTAGCTATTCTGGGGTTTGTGTGGTCCCATATACATTTTAGAATAAGCTTCTCTACATATCCAAAAAGCCTGGTTCGGTTTTGGTAGGAAGAGAGAGGGAGATTTGACACAGAGGAAGGGGGCAATGTGGCAACTGAAGCAAGATTCTATGCTACCAGTTTGGATGATGGGGGAATGGGTCACAAGGCAGGGAAGACGAGAGTGCAGCTCTGCAAGTAGAAAAGGCAAGTCCACAAATTCTCCCCTAGAGCTACCAGAGGGAGGGTGGCCCTGCTGATACCTTGGTTTTGACCCAGTGAAGCTGATTTTAGACTTGAGCTCTGGGACTATGAGAGAGTGATGCATGTCTTAAGCTACCAAGTTCATGGTAATTTGTCACAGCAGCCATAAGAAAATAATACAGGAACCTTTAGACATCATCTGGGCCAGTGGTTTTCAAACCATCCTCAAAACTACTTCTTCCAGCTGTTCTTCAACTCAGGCTGCCTACTTTTTATCTATTTCATGGCTACCTGGGAATATTTCATCGTTCTGTAGAACGGCTGTATGGGATTAAACAATAAGATCAACGATTCAATCCAATATGCAATTTTATAGATGAAGAAAAAGCCCAGAAAAACCGAAAGATTTTACCTTACTCTCTCAGACAGAGAAGACAGCAAGTTCTGACTCCCAACTGCAGCTTCTTGAGACACACTGAGCTAGAAATGGAAGGACAGACTGGAGATAAACTGTGGAGGAATAAAAGAAATCATTTATGTAGGGAGCTGGGCACATATGTGCTCATAAACGTTATCTATTATCATAATATGCACTTGCACTTGTGTAGACCATCCCTGGAAGGATATGCGAAAATACAGTAAAAGTGGTTTCCTGTGGATAGGGAAAATGAGAAATGGGGTGGAAGAGCAATTGACTTTTCTCTGCACGTCTTTTTTAACCACGTGCACGTGCCACATACATATGATTCTCCCTCCATGATGAGCAGGATCCAGTGGACTGTGTTTGTTTTCGATTAGGATTCCTACCTCCTCCATGTGAGGATACAGAACCAACTCAGAATCCCTAAGAAATCAGTCATGCCAAATTTTAATTATAAAATAACAAGCAAAGTTGCATTCCAGTCCAACGTCTGTAGCTGCCAACTACTCAAGTCACCTCCACAGGGATCCCTTAAGAGCACATCGTTCCATTAAGAATCAGACTTCCAAAGCTAAGATTTCTGTTTTAAACTTTCCTCATGTCAAATCAGATTCAGAAAATCCAATTAGAAATAGTTCACTGCCTGTTTATTAAATACACCATAGTAACCAGCCTTGGTTTCATTCCTGAGACTTAAGTCACAAAATTAGAACCCCCGAATGGTCTCTTTCCCAGCTTCACTACATCCAGCCAAAGTAAAAGGTTCACTCTGTTCACCTGGCTGTATCACCCATCTGGGATCCACTCTCCAGAGAAATCACCCTGGGATTCACAGAACTAAAATCCCACCTGTTATTTCCTTGGGGGTGGAGGTGGGAGTGGGGATGGGACTAGTAGGATACACAGCTCTTTCCATCCTGAAATGGTAAGGACATTTTCCCACCCAGTTACAATACCCCATAAGTGAGTTTTTATTTTCTCTTGTCCAGTCCAACCAAGTCCAAATCTAAACTGACTTTTCCCCGTAATTTCCTACATTGCTGTTGGTCTGCTTCAGCTGGCCTGAGAATGAGAGGATGAATCTCTACAGACTCAGAAAACAAGCCCCGGTACCTGCAAAGCCAGACCACTGGGCTTCTGTGATGCCAACCATGCTGACGATTGTAACCCGCCAGTTAAGACTGTTCCCAGACTGCAAGTGGGAAGAGGCGTGGTGGCTGCTCCCAGCCCTGAATACCCACATCACTTCTGTTAGGGAGAATGCTGTGTTCAAAGCCTGGAAGTGTGGAAACAGGAGATTCCTTCAGCTACAGAATGGGACCAGGGATGGACGTGACACAGATAAGTCACTGACCTAACTGCTTGGCTCCGCTGTCACTATCAGAGACTCCGACTCTGACCCTGAGGATCCCTTGGGAGACAGAGGCTGGGACCTGTCCCCAACTGAGTGCTTGCTAGCAGACAGTGTCAGCTTTAGTCCAGACCCCAGTTTTCATACTGCTTCATGTCACACAGTGAGGTGGGGGCTCTTACTACTGCTGCATCCTTGAAAACCATAGGGAAATCTGGTACAAGAAATGGGGTTCTATGTCCTCTGTTGATCTGTAGCACAGTGAATTTCTGACTTCCAGAAGCCCTTATACTAACACTCTGGACAATTTCACAGAGTTCTCATGGCTCTCAAGACCCCGATTTCTCACTAGAGAAAATAATACTAGCAGCTGATGATACCCTGGTGCCTGCTCAAGCCAGCATATTGAAGAAAGATCAGTCACTGAAAGGAAAACTGAGGGCCCACTGGCTTCTTCTCAGCTAGTTAGGGGATAAGGGCACACGATCTGGGTCCAGTTGCAACACAGAAGGAACCAAGGTTTTCCTGCAGCCCAGAAGTTTATTGATGAAGGGGTTTGGGCCACTCGGTGTTTACATGCCTGGACCCTGCAGTCCTGCGTCCTGGATGTCGTGAGGAAGACTGTGTGCTCTGCCGGCCACAGGTGATGGCATCCCAGCCAACATGTTGAGCCCTCTCCTCTGGATCCCTGTTGTCAAGGTCAGGGGCCAGCACTATCAGATAGACCCCACTGGTATTCCCTGTGTCTGAGCCGACAGAATGATATGATTTTAGGATTTCAGCATAGCAGAGGCTAAACACCTGCTGGTTGGGATGCATCAGGTTGGGACACTTCCAGCCCAGTTTTGCCAGCTCCCCCTCAGTGACAGTAAGGCCTCCTGGGAAGTCTACCCGAGATTTCTGCGTGTCGCGAACCAAACGGCATTGGAGAAGCACACGGGTCCGCTTCCTGTGAAGTAGCGAAAACTATGGAAAGGAGAAGATCAAAGAGGTTTGAGAAGAAATGCACAATGCCTTTGTGCTCTCTGCTCCACAAAGTTTAAGTTACCTGAGGTATTTCACTGACCTATGCACCCATTTGGGTAATTCAATTAAGTGAGATCTGCTTGGTTTATTCTGGGGGAGGGAACACGACCAAGCTCCCCAACAGAGTGCATGATCAAAATATGTTCAGTTCATAAATTTCTGTCTGTTAATGAGACTATGTGGCTGTAAGTGAGCTCCTGGCGCACATCTGACCTACTAGGAGGCTCCCAGATATTGTAAGTGAGATCCTAAGGTCCACACATTGCTGCCAATGCACCAAATTCAGGCTCACACACCCAAAGCAGACTATGTAAAGATAGGAAAGTTAGAAGCTAGCTGGTCAAGTTCAGTGCTTCCATTCCAGCATGGAATATGTCCTGCAGCCTAAGTCAGCATCAGTTCCTAGGAGGGAAGTAGAGGCCTGCTTGGTAGCTTAAGGCATGAGATACACAAACGGTTTCCTACCATAGGTCTTGGGCTGCAGTCAGACAATGACCAGGGATGAATTAGTAGGGTTGGTGGGACAGTATCTCACACACCTCAAAGTCACATATCCTAGCTGCAGATACACCTCAGACTTATGCATTCACTTCAAACTGCAAGAGGTCAACTGCAACCCTGCATATTATAGATGAGGAAACTAAGGCCAAAAGAATTTCCCAGTGATCATGCTTTTCCATTTCTATATGGTTTGGGAGCTGACTTCCAGGGCTGAGTCCACCAGCTCATCCTCCCCATTCTTGCCAACCCTTGCCACCACAACCTGGGGGGGACTCTTACCGATGTTGCTACGAACACAGTTAATCCTTCTTAGCAATGTTCTGGAGTTGGCCTATAAGAGATGCTGCATTTTCACTGCTCAGGACAGTGAAGCCCCTGTCTCTGAGGCCTTGGTGGATTTCCTGAGACACTTGTTCACTCAACTCAGCATCGCCTCTGCAGACCTAGTGATGAAGGACAGAAAACAGAGTGGCCCTGGAATTGCAGCAAAGCACAGAGAGCGCCATTCCTGAAACCAGGCCCACTCAAAGGAGAATCACAGCCCCCCACCACTAGTAGACCACAGGACACCATGTGCAGGTGAAATACCTTCACCGTTACCCTCAAGGTGCCAACTAATTCAGACACACCACGTTACATTCCACTTCAAAGGAAAGATAAATTGGACAAGGTCTATCCTTGCACCCACTCACTATTCTTTAGTACCATACGTACATTTAAATACTGTTTTAAGACTTTCTTGGGTATTTTCCATGGTTGCTTTTCCTGTTTCACCAATTAAATGGTAACTGTGTTAAGAGACCTGCACTGTGATTCCTCTTTCCACTTTGGCTTTAGTTCTCTGTAGGCCATGAATGACCAATGAATATATTTGACCAACTGATCAGCTTCTGGACATACACAAATCAAGTGTCACCATTTCAAGTACAGAGTGACTCATTTTTAGCAAACTGGCTCCCATACTCTCCTCTTCAGAAAGAAGGTCTTTCCCCCACCCCCAGTCCCAAGTCTCAATATGACTTATCGAAGGACACCAACAATCATTGTAGGTGGTTCCCAAGGTCCCCTGTGTGGCTTGTCATGAAGAATGAGCAATACCATAGTTACCCGAACCTTCCTCTTGTGTCCCTAACAGCACATACTGTTTTCAAGGCTAAGCTTAATCTATGAAGTTTACCTGAAGTTAAATTCTTCTGTCAGAGCTTTGGTTATGCCTTTGAGTTTATCCGCAAATGCAGATGAGCTAAATAAGACATTACCACCGAAACTTCTGGCCACTCACAGGACTAAGGCCAGGATGGTTCACTTGTGCAACTGGGACTCCATCTCCTGCAGCCAGGTTCTGTCCATCAGCAGAGTCTGCTGAGGAAGGGAAGAGTGGGCCTTCGGGAGAGGAGAGTTTGGGTGGGGGTGTTGAATACCAAACAAGAAGGTGCAGCTTTCACACACATTCCCAACCTCAGGGACATCTTCATTGTCAGGATCCCAGGGAAGAAGGTTCAGGTAACCCTGGGATAGCACCATTGTAGAGCTGCCAGCTCTCAGTTTTCATCCGCCCAATTTGGAGATGAACAGGCTGTGCTGGAGGAGGGGGGAGGATTGGGAGAACTCGGAGATGGTGGAGTGAGTCTGCTGCTGCTTTGATTGGCCATTTTGTGGTGCAGGCAAGGACATCTATGATACAGAGGAGAAATATGCGATTATCTTCAAGCTCCCAGGCTTGAAGACTAAGGCTTTTAGACACACTCTTCGTCAATAAAGAAGTGACTTTGTAGGTCTTTCTGTCTCAGGGAAATGCTCCTACTTCTTACAGCCTCTCGTCCCCTCCCCCTAATCTTTTTATTTTTAATTCAAGACCTAGAAGATACTCTTATCACCCTAAGAAGGTAGACCCAAGGTCAACTCTCTCTATCCCTCTCCCTCCCTTAAATGTTAAACATACTGGGCTGCTTGTTGAGGCGTCCCTGGAATTTATTTCCTTCATCCTAGACAGAATGTTCCTGCAGATAAGGTTGAAGGCTCCGGAGGGTACAGCTCACCATGTCCATTTCCATCACATCATGGAAGACACCGCTGTCATAAGGAGCAACCAAATATTTACACTATGAGAGGAAATCTAACATGCATGGGTGGAACCCAAGCAAGGAGTCCTAAAATTACAGTATTTTAGACTTAAAAGGGGCCTTCAGAGCAGCAGTCCTCCTCCAATTTACAAATAAAGTCACTGGCCAGGAACCCAAGGCTACCGAGCGAGTTTCTGGCAGAACTAGGGACAGATACATCTCCTGACCTTTTCGTCACCAGTCTAGAGTTCTTCCCACTGTAGCCACTCTCTCACCTCCCAGAAACAGCAGTCAGTCGAAGGAAAATGACCAAAGTCTTAACCACTATCTGGGAGTAGTTATAATGATGGTGATGGAGTTTCTAGCTCATTGGGCATATCACTTTACCTTTCCAGATCTTGGTTCTTCTAGGTGCAAAACAAGGATAATCCTCACTCCCATCCCTTCAGAGGGTTTGAGTTAGGACACGTAGGGGAGCATCTGGGAAATCTCTAGAGGAAAGAATTACTGCACTTCAAAGTTTAACGGCATCACTTCTTAAAGGGCGTCCAAGTGATCTGAAAGTCATCCAAAGGGCCCTGAGAGACTGTCCTTGGAAAACAAAAGCCAACAGTCCAGGGAGGAAAATAAGAGCTATTGGTCAGTTCTTTAGTATGGGAAAGCTAGGAGGAGCAGCTGCTACAGCATGCCATCTGGCCCAGAGTTTTCTGGCACAATGCTCCTTATGTGCAAGGGCTCTCATTCATCTAAGCATTTTAGAAACACATAAAGCATAGTGGGGATTCAGTCAAAACATTTAATTGAATGATTGTGGGCTCAAAATATCATGACTCAACTGTTCTTCTCTATTAATCAGTGATGAGGAATGTGGTGTGTGCCTTAAAAGAATGTTGTATCTTAACCAAGGCCAGTTCCTGCAACATAGTTATCTCCCCTATTGGTTGTGCTGGGGAACGTTGCGGAGGGAGTTGTGCACTGAGATCACAATGAGCCAATGGTTGTATGCATGAGATCATCAACTGTCCTTGGATGTATTTGTGTGACTAATAAATACGAGAGGTGCTTTCTCAGCACCACTCTTGAGCTGGTATGCCTTGAGTCCCCTGGCTGGCCTACTCAGTTCTTCGATATCTCATCACGTCGCCTCCTTTATCTGCGGGTCGGAGACAGGGAGGAGGCCGACAAATGACATGCAGATATTTTGTGTTGTCATAGCCAGATCCCAACTTTCGAGCTTCATCTCATACAAATAAAATGAAAGCTTCTCCATATTATCTATTTAAGTAGTGGACCATGCTCAGAAAGGAAGTATGCTACTTGGGATGTCACTATCTCCCCACAACCCAAAGTTCTGGGATGTGCAGGAACTTAACATCCACAAATGGAAGGTTGGTTACTCATCTCCTGAATTTCTTTTAGAAGTTCAAGAGCACAGGTGAAGTCAGGGGAAGTACACGATAGCTGTTCTATCAGGTGGTCCCAAAAAGCACTGTACGTTTTCTCCACAAACCAGCCTTCCAGACTGCAGGAAGGATGAATGAGAAAATCACTCTTTGCCCAGAGAATTGCTATAGGATCATAATCTCCTAAATCCCAAGCAGCATTTAACATCATGAAATACCGTTCAACTGACAGGCCAGGCACTGCATTTAAGCTTGAGCAGAGTTGGATGAACTAAGCTTAGTCTCAGATGCAAAGGCCCTAGCCACACCCTCTCAGAAGTGTACCTCAGGCTTCCTAAGAAGTTCCCCTCCTGCAGTGGGAAGAACCATGAACTAAGGGTTGAGCTCTTGAGCTCTAGCCCTGGTTCTGCATCTAACATAAATGTGTGCCTTAGCTTCCATTTCCAAAGACACATACTTTGAAGTGGGTGGTCAATTATTTATAAAGAATAGATCCTTTGAACTGAATGATCTTTTTACTTCAGTCTCGAAATCTGGGAGAGGATTTATTTTCCTTCTTGATAACACTTGAAAAAGTCTTACATACAGCTCAAACTCAGCAAGCAGAAAACTGAACTCACCTTCCCCTTTCACACCTGCTCCTCATTCACGCAAACTAGAAAGCAATTTTCACCTCAAAATATACAATAATAATGGATGCTTTTGCTAATTTGTTTACAATCAATAAAAAGACAAATGAACAAAAGTCAACTTTCCTCCCCCAGCACACCAATCCCATCTGTGAGATGTCACCAACTAGTGTTTATCTGGTGTGTGCCAGAGTCCATCTTAATTACTTCCCCCTCAATCCTTTTGTCCACTTGACCACAAAATTCCAAAGACTTTGCTTCCGAATATCTCTGGACTCCATCCACATCTACCATCACCTCCAACCTCAACTACTGCAACAATCGATCCATTGGCCTATCCTGCCCTGATGGCCTACCTCCCACAATGCCACATACTCTCGATAAAAGAAGCAATTTTTCTAAGATACAAATCTGAGCACCATTGCACACTCATTTAAAGTCCTTCAGGGGCTCCCCATCACCAGCAGGATACATGACCTGTAGGACCCTTCACGATCCTATTCTCCTCCTTTATCTCCTGCCATTTCTCCTATTTTATCCTTTTCCTCCTTCCAACACTCTGTGCTCCGACAATAACAATCTACTACTAATGAATACGTAATCATCTTCTACCACTCTACGCTTCTGGCATGTCATGTCTGCTTCAGGGAGAATCCTTTTCTCCCAGACCACCTGAAATGCACCTATTAATACTCCAAGACCCAACTCAAGTGTTGCCTTATCAGGGAAGTCTTCCCTGACCCTCTTCAGGCAGCTGAACACAAACATAGAACTCCACATCCCAGATGTGAGAGGACTTATCACTGCACAGTAACTCTCTGTCTATCTCCCCTGCAGAAGCTTCGTGATGGCAAAGGCAGCATCTTGCTTGACTGTAGGTCCCCACACTCAACATTCTACCTTCCACCCCGTGGGTCCTCAAATGTTTGTTGAAGAAATATCCGATGATGAGATTGCCCTTAAGGATCTGTAACTGTGATGAGTAGCATTGTAAGCCAAAACGTCAACCCAATCGCCAATTATTTATAAAGAACACATAACCCCAAATGCTGTTTCAACCTCTTTTCTGTGTACTTTCTACATGACTGCACTACAATAAGGCTGTAAAAAGCAAAACGATGGAAATCAAGCTCTAAACAGTATTACTTTCTCTGCTTCACTGGCCACTGTCCCCACCACGACCCCTAGCCACTGTAACAGATCCTCCCTCTCCTAGTTTCACTTTCTCTGCACCCCTGCCACAAGAAAATAAACCTAACCTGGGTTCCAGGGACCATGAAGGTGGTAAGGAAAATGCTAGGAGACCTGTGTTTTGGTGAAAACCTCCCTCAGGGAAGCTGTGCCTGCCATGGGTACGTGTTGGCAACAGGCAAGGGCAAACTAAGCAGCGGGAAGATCAAGAGAAACACTGACAGAGCTAAGCGCTTTAGTCGTAAGATTCCCAGAGTGGCAAAAGAGAAGCACTTAAGGTGGGAAATTAGGAAGGGTATGTTTCATCTGTTGGAACCAAGTAAGACTACTCAAACTTGAATTATAATTGATAAAAATGTTTCAAATCTGGTCAAAAGTCAACGAACCTGTGCTGGGAGGAGGAAAAGGGAAAAAAATAGAAGCATCTGTACCTGTTGAGAGGTAAAACACTCTCTTCCATGTAGAAATCTTGGTTTACCACGATTTCATGAGCAATGCTAAGCTCAGAAACTTTGCTGACTATCTCTGTCAGATCAGTCACAGAAAGTGCTTGTGGCCAGCTCTCTGGAAAAAGGCATAGCAATTCTTAGCAGGAAACCCACCTGAGCAGAATTTCTGTTTTACTCAGAGGTTCACTTGGCCAAGTAAGGCCCCCAGATTTAGATTCATCAAGCAAATTTACACACTCACTCAATCACTCTGGTATATATATTTGAGCTTCTCTGAACTCTTTGCCCTTCAACAGCATTGGAAACTCTGAGAGAGGTCAGGCATGCGGAGAAGAGAGGTTAGCTTACGAAGGAAAAATTGAAACTGATTTCGAAGCCTTTGCTTGAAACATCAAAACAAGAAATAAAACACAGCAAAGACACAACAAGCAAGTTGTGGCCTATAAAATAAACATTTATCTAAAGGTTCCTCTTTCCACTACCCTCTTCCGACCTCTGATGAGATAGGAAGATGGACAAGGTGAGAGTCTCCTTACAGACAGCACTGCAAATCTTACTAGATGGCTCTAAAGCTGAGGCATGCTTAAAGCAAGGTTCCCAAACCTGGGGATTCCACAGGCCAACACATTTTCAAAAATACACAAATAAAAATGAGTGCCTGACAACTATACGCTGTTTTGTTTTTCTACGTAATGACATTAAAGTAAACAAACAAAAATCTAGCTTATCATCATCCAAACCACCATTTCATTAAAAAGTACATTTTCACATCTCAAAAGGCAGAGAGGAAACAGTCAGAATAGAGCAATCCTTTAAGTTGAATCAATTTAACTATACTTTACAAAATCGTTATACTATCTTTGCTTCATTTCACTCAAGGTTGGTGAGAACTTTGTCACACACTAGCACTGGAATTTGGGAGCCACAATTCTGAGTTCGTTATACAGACTACTTACACCCGTGATACAGAGTAAGTACATACCGTAGTTAAAACTATTACTTGGTGTACGTGGCATATACAATAAACTATGCAATAAAACCATTTTCTCACTCACTTTCAATATAGTTCCATAATTTGTTCAGAGAGAACTGTTTGTCCCCAAGATACAGGAAATCACCTGTGAGAATCCTAAAACTCTCACCAAAGACATGGTCTACTTAGGCATATTTACATCTCATTAAAAAGGCCTGTCAACAAAAGTTAGTCCCATCAATTCCCATCTCCTTTGTACTCTAATTACAAAGCTACATATGGTAAAACATACCACTGAATCAATTCATTAAGCCATTTATTTGAGAGACACTGTGAACTAGGAATTGTAGCATTCTGTTTACTAGCAGTGACCCTAAGGGGCCGCATAAGAGAGTCATATACGATTCAGCTTAATGGATCATCATCCCAACTATTTTTCCCATTTCTGCCTTTAAGAGTTTAGATCAAGTCACTACATTTGCACAAATCAGACTGATGTTTGAGTAAGTTCACTGAAGATTATTGTAAGACATTGCAGTTTTGAGTTCCTGTGAGGTTGGCTAGTTAATGCCTATCATAAGGTGTGGAAGAGACCTCAGGCCCCTATTCAGAAAAATACTATTATTACAGATCTGAAGAACTTTACCCGAGAGCAGTGATTATTCTTATGTCAACAAAGCACCCCTGGAAAAGGACAGAACACAGTTCCAGCACTAAATAATTTGGATACTTTCAGATCGACCGTGAATCTACCATTTGCAATCTACAAAATCAGAATACAAGAATGCAATCTATTTCCCATGCTTTCGACTAACTCCAACACTCTCAAGTCTTGTCCAACATAAGTAATTATGCTTTGTTGTTCTCTCTCTCTCTCTGGAGCCAGAAAGCCTTTTATTGTTAGTTGCCAGTGGGGGGCGTAGGTCCTATATGTAAGGATTAGAATGATGAAAAAGACAAGGAAAAGAACAATCCGAAAGAGGAGCTGCAGGAGGATGAGGAAGGAGAAGTGCAAGGTTGCAAGACCCTTGCGTGTTCCTTAAAGGCACTTAAGGCCCAGGCTGCCTAGTTCTTTAACCCACTGCTATCAAACCCTGCCCTAGGAAGTGGTAATAGAGTTCTAGACCTGCCAGGAGAGTGGCTGTCTAAGCAGAAGCTCTTGTTTTCCCGGTTCTGCACTGGTGTTTTAGGCTTACCGGCCCCACTCTCTGTTTCACTGGGATCATTCTGGAGCACTGTTTCTTCAATCCTGGGCCTCTTGATGTTATCTGGAATTGGGAGGAAAAGAAGAGACGAGTTGGTGGTGTAAGATCTGACTCTGCCCCAGGGATGGGGGAGGAAGGCTCTTAAACTACCACAATGTGCCTGCATGACTGTACCTGCTGCTCGCTGATGAGGAGGTGGCGGACAGGGGCTTCAAGGGCCTCTCCTTGGAACAGCTGGGGTCCTCAGGCAGCCCTGGCAGGGAGGAGAACTTGGGACTAGCAGGGCTTCCTTTCCTGAAGTCAAAGAAGTTTGGCGTTGGGCAAGCAGAAGAGGATATCAAGGCCCGGAGATGTACAATGACTTGCCAGAGGGCACAGTGCCCATAACTGGCCACGCTGGGAGAGGGAAGGGAGAGGGAACTTCCTCTAGTCTTGTTGCCTTTACTCAGTCTGGAAATGACCCCCTTCCTCCTCCACTTCTGCCTCAGACCCTCCTTTGGCTATGACGAGGGCGGGCGTGTGGGCTCAGGCGGCAAGAGAACCACCCCTGCCAGCACACACATACACACACACACCCCTGGGGACCCTGGTGCCTCACCTCCGGCCAGTCCTTAACCGCTTTTCCGCTCAGCTGTGCCTGCCGGTGGAGCCTCTCTTCCTCTCCAGTCCGGTCCTGGGACATACCATAGCAGCAGGGGCAGGAGGGGAGATCGGCAGGAACGGGTAGGATGGAACCACGGGCGTGATGAAACCCACCGGGCGCACACCCCTGCCTGCCAACGACGCTAGGTGGAAGAGTCCAAAACCTGAAGACAAAGGGTGACCAGTCTCCCGGGTCGTAGGATGGGGCATGACCCCAGGGTGCCGCGGAGACCAAGGGGGCAGGAAAGGCAAGCAGGACCCACCGTTGGGCGACAGAGGTGGGAGATGGAGCTTCCCCCTGAAGAGGCCTCAGGCTCATATCTTTCTCATAGGCTCGAAGCCCGTCAGAAACTTGGAATTAACCTCAAATCCTGTTCCTCCCCCACAGGCGAGGACCTGTCCAATGTTACTATCCTCTCTCCACAGAGCAGAGCAGAATTAGATAACCGTTTAGAAAGGAAAAGGAGCATTAGTGGTGTGCGTGTGTGTGTGTGTCTGTGTCTGTGTGTGTGTGTGTGTGCGTGTGACCTCATGCTGCTCATGTAGTCCTTAGAAATGAACAATCACCAAGATTACAGAATTGTGTCTTGAGGTTTTTCCTTCTAAGGGAATCCTCCACACAATGTGAAGGAGACAGGCTGTTAAACTCTCACTTTATGAGTATGGAAGCCAAGAACCATTTTAAAGGGCTGGTCATAGAAGCTGTGTGGTGAAGGGGAAAGACCATAATTCTGTGAGGGGGCCTGGAGTTTGGTTGGGGTCTCCCAACTGAAGAACTGGCATGTTTTCCATTACAATCCACCTGTGAGCCTTGGAGATCATCTAGAACCTGAGAGTGCTGGAATACACGACTTTAAGGGCCCTTAGGTTGCTCATTCTTTAATCCTAGGTTACTTTTTCACTCCATTGGCCATTTACCACAGTGATAAGAGGACACCTGGATTGGTCCATTTTGAAATTATGGACAAGTATGTACATACTTTTTAAAACATGCTTCTACACTACACTATTCCATCCTGCTTTTTTATCCTGACTTAATTTCCAAATCCACTAGCTGTTTTTTTTCTTTTTTTCATAAAACAAGACATAATTTGATCACATCCTCATCCCAAACCTTGCCTTGCTAGTGTCAGAAGTGTGGATGTCTTGCACACATATGGGTTTTGAGAAAGCAAGTTATGTAGGAGAGGTCCGAGAACTTTCCAGCCTAAGGAAGCTCTACCCTACCCTCCAGTTCTAAGAGTGTCATAGGAGGGGTCGTGGCCAGTAAACTTACTGCTTCACTGGATAGCATGTAATGGTAATAAATACTAAATCTGAGTACCTTCCTCATCCTCTCCTCATACTTGGCTCAGCAAAGTCTACTGTGACACAAAGCTCAGGAGAAACAGTTAAATATAGTTTTCTTAGTTTGAACATCACATTTTACATTCATAAAGCAGATGTGTCATTACACTAGAAGTTGATTTCTCTTTTTAAAAAAATCACATTTCTACTTGTTTTCTTTTTCATAAGAAAAGGTATCTAGAATAATACCAATCTGTTTCCTCACAAAAAGTTGCACTCTTTAAAAAAAAAATCTACGCAGTGGTACCTAATATCCCATTAGTACAAAACTCATGTAAGTTAAACTGTCTTTTAAAAGAAAGTCTGTATTTTATAGAGCAGTTATAGGTTTGCAGCAAAATTGGGCAGAAGGTACAGAAATCTCCCATATGCCCTCAGACCCCATACATGCATAGGCTGCCCCATTATCAGCATCCCCCCTATCCGCAGAGTGCTGCATTTCTTACAATTGTTGATCCTACATGGATACATTATTGTTACCCAGAGTTCATAGTTTACTTTAGGGTTCACTCTTGGCTGTTGTGCCTTCTGTGGCAGTGGACAAATGTGTATAGACATGTATCCACCATTATAGTGTCACACAGAGGAGTTTCACTGCCCTAAAAGTCATCTGTGCTCTGCCTACTGATCCCTTGCTTCCACCTAATCTCTGGAAGCCATCGATCTCTTTTCCAGAATGTCGTATGGTTGGAGTTATCCAGTAAGTAGTCTTTTCAGATTGGCTTCTTTCAGTTAAGATTCCTTCATTTCTTATCATTAATTTTTAGCTCTGAGTAATATTCCATTGTCAAAATATACTACAGTGTATGTATTTAGTCTCATCTACTGAAGGACATCATGGTTGCTCCCACGGTTTGGGAATTCTGAATAAAACTGCTATAAACATCTGTGTGCAGGTTTTCACATGGACAGTAGTTTTCAGTTCCCTTGGGTCAATACCAAGGCATGTGAGTGCTGGTTCATATGGTACGAGTATGTTGAACTTTGAGGGAAACTGCCAAACTGTCCTCCAAAGTGTCTCAGCTATTTTGCATTCCCACCAGCAATGAATGAGATTTTTCTGTTGCTCCACATCCTCATCAGCGTTTGGTGGAGTTGCCCTTCTGGATTTTGGCCACTCTCATAGTTGTGTGGTGGTACCTCCTTATTTTAGTTTGCTATTCCCTCATTACATAGGAAGGGGAACATCTTCTCATATGCTAATTTGCCGGCAGTATATTTTCTTTGGCAAGGTGTCTGTTAAGGTCTCTGGCCCAATTTTTAATCAGGTTGTTTGGGTTCTGTTTGTCGAGTTTTAAGAGTTGTTTGTATATTTTAGACAGCACTCCTTTATCTGATATCTCTTGGAAATATTTCCTCCCAGTCTGTGACTTGTCTTCTCATTCTCTTGATGTTGTCTTTGGCATGGCAAAAATTTCTAGTTTTAATGAGGTACAGCTTGTCAATGATTTCTTTCATGGATTGTGTCTTTGGTGTTACATCTAAAATGACATCACCGCAACCAAGGCTGTCTAGGTTTTCTCCTATTTAATGTCACCAGAGATTTACAGTTCCACATTTTACATTTACGTCTGTGATCCATTTTGACTTAGCTTGTATGTTCTGTGTAAGTTCTGTGTCTATATTCATTTTTTTGTTGCATGTGGATGTCCAGTTATTCCAGTACCATTTATTGTTGAAACTATCTTTTCTCCATTGTATTTATTGCCTCTGTTCCTTCATCAAAGATCAATTGACTGTATTTACATAGGTCTATTTCTGGGCTCCCCATTCTATTTCAATTTGCCAGTTCTTCTGTCAGTACCACACTGCGTGGATTAGTGTAACTTTATAGTACGTCTTGATGTTGCGTAGTGTCCGTCCTCCAACCTTGTTCTTCTCCTTCAATACTGTCTTGGCTGTTCTGGTCCTTTTGTCTCTCCATAGAAACTTTAGGATCATTTTATCAATATCCACGAAACAACTTCTGGGATTTTTACTTAGATTGCATTGAATCTATACATCAATTTGGGAAGAACTGACATCCTCATAATACTGAGTCTTCCTATCCAAGAATATAGACTATTTCTCCATTAATTTAGTTATTCTTTGATTTCATTCCTCAGAGCTTAGTAATTTTACTCAAAGAGATGTTGCACATAATTTGCCAGATTTATACATACTTTTTTCCTATCCGGGGTACTAACATAGATGGTATTGTGGTTTTACTTTCAAATTTCACTTGTTTATTGCTGGTACATAAGAAAGCAATTGACTTGTGTATATTAAGTTGGTATCCTGCAGCCTTGTTATAATCACTTATTAATTCCATGAGTTTCTTGATGCTTTCAGATTTTCTTCATAGATTATCACATCATCTGTGAAAAAAAAAGATAGTTTTGTGCCTTCCTTCCCAATCTGTGTAGCTTCTATTTCCTTTTCTTATCTTATGCATTGACTAGAGTATCCAGTATGAAGACTTATCTCGTTTGTTATCCTACAGGGAAAACTTTCATCTTTTCAGTGTTAAGCATGATGTTAGCTGTCAAATATTGCCTTTATTATGTTGAGGTGCATTCCTTCGAAACATAATTTGTTGAGAGTTTTTTTTGTGAAGGTATTTTAATTCTGTCAAATGCTTTCCTGCATTTATTTAGATGATTGTGTGATTTTTGTCTTTCATATTGTTAACGTGGTGTATCACATATTGCCTTTTGTGTGTTGACCCATGCTTACATCCCAGGGACAAATCCTGTATTAAATATATAGGTATAAACTTAGCAAGAACATCAATACAAGGAAAGTTTTTTCCGAATGACAAGGAATTGTCATTCCATTTATACAAGGAATACTTTTTCCTTTGTGACAGTGAGCAAATGAAAGGACAGTCACTGTCCATGGACAGAATAGTTCAACATTAAGAAGATGTCAGTTCTCCCTAAATTAATTTATAGATTGAATGAAATCTCAAAACTAGCAGCAAACATTGTTATGGAGTAAGATAAGTCAATAATAAAGTTCATAATTTAAAAAATGCAAGAATACCTAGGATATAAATGAAAAAGAAAATCTACGAGAGGGGAGGAATGATACCAGACATTCAAGCACGGTGTAAAGACTCTGCAATTACAACATCATAGCACTGGTACCTGGACAGATACATAGCCCAATGAAATAGAATAGAAAACACAGAGATGCACCCAAGTACATACGGAAATTCTAGTATTAAAAAAGAGGTGGGGTGTGCATGTAACATCACTGGGGCAAAGATGGACATTTCATAAATGGTGCTGGATCAACTGAGACATTTGGAGAAAAATAACAGTAGATTCATATCACACACCTTCCAGAAAATAAACTGCAATGGTGTTAAGGATTTAAACATAAAAAAAAGAAACCACAACAAGTTCTTGAAGAAAATATGGCAAAACTTTTCTTTAACCTCATTGTAGGGAAAGGCTTTCTAACTGTGACTCAAATTAGGAGGCCGTGAAAGACAAGAACGATCAATTTGACTGCACAAAAACTTTAAAAATGTTTGACAAACATATCCTAAATAAATCAAAAGGAGACTGAGAAACTGGAATATAGGACTTGCAGCATACACCATGGACAAATGGGTAATGCCCCAAATATATAGAGAACTTTTAAATATTGAAGAGCAAAGGGCTAAAAGTTCTGTCAAAAAATGGGAAAATGATATGAACAGACGATTCACAAAAATATATATCACGGTCCTCAAACACATGATGATTCAAACTTGCAATCAGACAAATGAATACTAAAACAAAAAAGTGACCCTTCACTGGGAAGACATTTCTGACTCTGAATCGTGGTAATGATTCGCATACCCAACAATTAAATGAACAATTAAAATCAATGAGGGTGGAGGCAGGTCCCAAACTCAAATACAAAGAGCAACAAATGAATCTAACCATATTGTAAATGACTATCTTTACCACACTGAGAGGTGAGGAAGAAAACAGCTAAGCTAAGAAACTTTGGAAAACAGTATTTTGATTGCATCCTCTGAGGCTAAAGACAAAAAGAACTCTACAAAAATACAACTTAGTAGACAGGTCTGTTTCTAACAGGGATATAGGTTAGCATTTCTGCAACTACTTTATGTGTATACTTCATGAATGAACAAACCGGTAAGCAGTGTAGATAAAGGGAGCCAGATCAGAGAAGTTACAGATAAGGCTAGAATGGATTGAAATTAGATACGTCAGTATGACCTGGCTTTTATTATCTATACATATAGGTAGGTATAGAAATAAATATAGATGTGTCTGGAAGCGTGGGTACATACATACAATGTATTTTCTACTTTGTTTTGATGGACAGGGCCTAGCAGCAACGAAATCCCACTAACAATGGATGCGCACAGATACTGGATTCTAAATGTCAGTCTCCAAGAAAAGGACCCAAGGATCCTTCCAGACGTGGTTCGATGCCAGGATTGCAATGGGAAAAAAATACAAAATGAACATGAACATCTTATGGTGCCAGTGTCATAAAGGATAGGGTCTGTCAGAAGAACACAGAACCAACCAAAAGGGGCTCCGGATGACCAGAGCTGGAACAATTCAAGGAAAAAAATAAATTGTGATCTAATTTGACTATAACTGATAATGTATCATGGTTGTCTGGGAGTCCAGAATGAGAAAAATAATTTGAATAAGTTATCTGAATCAGTAATTTGAGATAAATTTTGTAAAAACAATGTATAAATAAATGGGGGATAAAGGATGGCTCTTCAGAATTCCAATAAGTAAATGTGAAAGGAAGGAGGACAATAGGAAGTCAGCATTAGGTCATAACTGCTGTAGGCGAGATCCCCAGATGGATTCTAAAAGCAGTGAGTAAACGTCTGAGAAGAAACCAGTATTTTCATAGCCTCAAAGTGTTTCCTACACAAGTTGATAAAGTATTTGTCATTAACAATCAATGGGAAAACAGCAGCATTACCTGGAGCAACATAAATGCCACCACCTCCATCAAATGTTCAAGATGAACACTAGCAGCAGCAAGTATAACATACAGACACCATGTGCCCTGACATGATGCACGTAGAAAGGGAGCAAAATCACTTTATTTTATTTTATTTATTTTAAGTTTTTTTAAGAGGGCATCTCTCATATTTATTGATCATATGGTTGTTAACAACAATAAAATTCTGTATAGGGGACTCAATGCACAATCATTAATCAACCCCATGCCTAATTCTCAACAGTCTCCAATCTTCTGAAGCATAACGAACAAGTTCTTACATGGTGAACAAGTTTTTACATAGTGAATAAGTTCTTACATGGTGAACAGTGCAAGGGCAGTCATCACAGAAACTTTTGGTTTTGATCACGCATCATGAACTATAAACAATCAGGTCAATTATGATTATTCGTTTGATTTTTGTACTTGATTTATATGTGAATCCCACATTTCTCCCTTATTATTATTATTATTATTATTATTATTATTATTATCTTTAATAAAATGCTGAAGTGGTAGGTAGATGCAAGATAAAGGTAGAAAACATAGTTTAGTGCTGTAAGAGGACAAATGTAGATGATCAGGTGTGTGCCTATAGACTAAGTATTTATCCAAGCTAGACAAGGGCAAGAAAACATCCACGGATGCAAAGGATTTCTCTCAAAACAGGGGGGGTAAGGTTCTAAGCCTCACCTCTGTTGATCCCCAATTTCTCACCTGATGGCTCCCCTGCGACTGTGCCTGTCTTAGGTTGTTCCTCCCTTGAGGAATCTTACCCATCTCTGGCTAAACAGCTGTCTTCCAGGGCCATACTGGGAAATGTAAAGTTGGTAAGTGAGAGAGAAGCAATATTGTTTGAAAAGGTTAGCTTTTTACTTCTTTGCATATTTATGCCCTGTGGCTTCTATGCCCAGCATTTGTCTTGAGGTATCTTTACCACTTGGAAGAATTATGATACTCGGTAATGTTCGATATGAGGCACGAATTCTACTTAGGGTTTGTAATTATGAAGGAAGAAGAGAAGCTATAGAAGTAGCAGACGGAAGAAAACATGGGAAGATTGATTATTTCTTTGACATATCTTCTTGTAGTGTAACATAAGCATGTATAGGTTTTAAATTACTAATTAAATTGTGTGTACACATTAACATAATAGGAATACAGCTACATAACCAAAGCAGACCTACAATTACCAGCCATATCCAGTGAAACCAAGAAAACCAGTTAGGCACCCTAGGCATTTGTGAAAAATTATCAGTGATATGATGGATATTATCTAACTGAATTTGAATATTTTGAGAAAAATCAGACAAATTAAAACAACACATTCCTGGAATTGTTCACATCCCATATGTTCTTTTAACAGTAGATAGTCTATAGTCACAAGATTTTGGAGCGCTGCAACTTGCACTTCTCCTAATTCTTGGTTGAGTTCCGAAAGTATAGATCCAGTCAAATTTGTTGTTTTACTGTATGCACAGGCCAGCTTAGATATCTCTTTCTTCATTCCAATGGCAAGTCCAGGAACCGGTGGGATGAATGCAGCTACAACTGCAACAGCACCAGGATCTTTGTTGAAGTGTTTTGATGATCATCTTCTGGAATGACTCTTCCAGAGAATGTTGATATTGGAAGTTCTTCTTCATGTTGTATCTTAATTCGTTTTCTGGGTAGCCAAATTAGGCTTTGATCCTCTGTATAAACACAAACAAACCCTTTGCCCACACTTTGATATGCCCTTTATACGATTGTGAAGAACTTATTGGAGATCACCACACAGGAACTGCTTTTTTTTTAAGAAAAAGGAATATTATCAGAAAAATGTACTTCCATAGCTGATCATCTGACACGTGTTAAATGATCAAAATTAAGGATATTTAAAGCATGCATTAATCGGTGATTTGCAGTTAGTTTTATCCTACCAGGGAGTAATCCCCCCTTTCTTTCTTTTTTCTTTGTTATCATTAATCTACAATTACATGAAGAACATTATGTTTATTAGGCTTTCCCCTATACCAGGTCCCCCCCACAAACCCCCTTACAGTCACTGTCCATCAGCATAGCAAAATGTTGTATAATCACTACTTGTCTTCTCTGTGTTGTACAGCCCTCCCCTTTCTCCCACCCCCCCATTATGTATGCTAATCGTAATACCCCCTTTCTTCTTCCCCCCCTTATCCCTCCGTACCCACCCATCCTTCCCAGTCCCTTTGCCTTTGGTACCTGTTAGTCCATTCTTGGGTTCTGTGATTCTGCTGCTATTTTGTTCCTTCAGTTTTTCCTTTGTTCTTATACTCCACAGATGAGGGAAATCATTTGGTATTTCTCTTTCTCCACTTGGCTTATTTCACTGAGCATAATACCCTCTAGCTCCATCCATGTTGTTGCAAATGGTAGGATTTGTTTTCTTCTTATGGCTGAATAATATTCCATTGTGTATATGTACCACATCTTTATCCATTCATCTACTGATGGACAATAAGGTTGCTTCCAATTCTTGGCTATTTTAAATAGTGCTGTGATAAACATAGGGGTGCATCTGTCTTTTTCAAACTGGAGTGCTCCATTCTTATGGTAAATTCCTAGGAGTGGAATTCCTGAGTCAAATGGTAAGTCTATTTTGAGCATTTTGAGGAACCTCCATACTGCTTTCCACAATGGTTGAACTAATTTACATTCCCACCAGCAGTGTAGGAGGGTTCCCCTTTCTCCACAACCTCGCCAACATTTGTTGTTGTTTGTCTTTTGGATGGTAGACATCCTTACTGGTGTGAGGTGATACCTCATTGTGGTTTTAATTTGCATTTCTCTGATAATTAGCGATGTGGAGCATCTTTTCATGTGTCTGTTGGCCATCTGTATTTCTTTCTTGGAGAACTGTCTGTTCAGTTCCTCTGCCCATTTTTTAATTGGATTATTTGTTTTTTGTTTGTTGAGGTGGGTGAGCTCTTTATATATTTTGGACGTCAAGCCTTTATCGGATCTGTCGTTTACAAATATATTCTCCCATACTGTAGGGTACCTTTTTGTTCTATTCATGGTGTCTTTTGCTGTACAGAAGCATTTCAGCTTAATATAGTCCCATTTGTTCATTTTTGCTGTTGTTTTCCTTGCCCAGGGAGATATGTTCAAGAAGAGGTCACTCATGTTTATGTCTAAGAGATTTTTGCCTATGTTTTTTTCTAAGAGTTTTATGGTTTTGTGACTTACATTCAGGCCTTTGATCCATTTTGAATTTACTTCTGTGTATGGGGTTAGACAATGGTCCAGTTTCATTCTCCTACATGTAGCTGTCCAGTTTTGCCAGCACAATCTGTTGAAGAGACTGTCATTTCCCCATTGTATGTCCATGGCTCCTTTATCAAATATTAATTGACCATATATGTTTGGGTTAATGTCTGGAGTCTCTAATCTGTTCCACTGGTCTGTGGCTCTGTTCTTGTGCCAGTACCAAATTGTCTTGATTACTATGGCTTTGTAGTAGAGCTTGAAGTTGGGGAGTGAGATCCCCCCCACTTTATTCTTCCTTCTCAGGATTGCTTTGGCTAATCGGGGTCTTTGGTGTTTCCATATGAATTTTTGAACTATTTGTTCCAGGTCATTGAAGAATGTTGCTGGTAATTTGATAGGGATTGCATCAAATCTGTATATTGCTTTGGGCAGGATGGCCATTTTGACAATATTAATTCTTCCTAGCCATGAGCATGGGATGAGTTTCCACTTGTTAGTGTCCCCTTTAATTTCTCTTAAGAGTGACTTGTAGTTTTCAGGGTATAGGTCTTTCACTTCTTTGGTTAGTTTTATTCCTAGGTATTCTATTCTTTTTGATGCAATTGTGAAAGGAGTTGTTTTCCTGATTTCTCTTTCTACTGGTTCATTGTTAGTGTATAGGAAAGCCTCAGATTTCTGTGTGTTAATTTTGTATCCTGCAACTTTGCTGTATACCGATATCAGTTCTAGTAGTTTTGGGGTGGAGTCTTTAGGGTTTTTTATGTACAATATCATGTCATCAGCAAATAGTGACAGTTTAACTTCTTGTCTACCAATCTGGATTCCTTGTATTTCTTTGTTTTGCCTGATTGCCATGGCTAGGACCTCCAGTACTATGTTAAATAACAGTGGGGGGAGTGGGCATCCCTGTCTTTTTCCCGATCTCAGAGGAAAACCTTTCAGTTTCTCGCTGTTCAGTATAAAGTTGGCTGTGGGTTTATCATATATGGCCTTTATTATGTTGAGGTACTTGCCCTCTATACCCATTTTGCTGAGAGTTTTTATCATGAATGGATGTTGAGTTTTGTCAAATGCTTTTTCAGCATCTATGGAGATGATCATGTGGTTTTTGTCTTTCTTTTTGTTGATGTGGTGGATGATGTTGATGGATTTTCGAATGTTGTACCATCCTTGCATCCCTGGGATGAATCCCACTTGGTCATGGTGTATGATCCTTTTGATATATTTTTGAATTCAGTTTGCTAATATTTTAATGAGTGTTTTTGCATCTACATTCATCAGGGATATTGACCTGTAATTTTCTTTTTCGGTGGGGTCTTTGCCTGGTTTTAGTATTAGGGTGATGTTGGCTACATAGAATGAGTTTGGGAGTATTCCCTCCTCTTCTATTTTTTGGAAAACTTTAAGGAGAATGGGTATTATGTCTTCTCTGTGTGTCTGATAAAATTCCGAGGTAAATCCGTCCGGCCCGGGGGTTTTGTTCTTGGGTAGTTTTTTGGTTACCGTTTCAATTTCTTTGCTCGTAATTAGTTTGTTTAACTTTTGTGTTTCTTCCTTGGTCAGTATTGGAATGCTATATTTTTCTAGGGAGTTGTTCATTTCTTCTAGGTTTTCCAACTTGTTAGCATATAGGTTTTCATAGTAATCTCTAATAATTCTTTGTACTTCTGTGGAGTCTGTTGTGATTTTTCCGTTCTCGTTTCTGATTCTGCTGATTTGTGTTGATTCTCTTTTTCTCTTAGTAAGTCTGGCTAGAGGCTTATCTATTTTGTTTATTTTCTCAAAGAACCAGTTCTTGGTTTCATTGATTTTTGTTATTGTTTCATTCTTCTTAATTTTGTTTATTTCTTCTCTGATCTTTATTATGTCCCTCCTTCTGCTGACTTTAGGCCTAATTTGTTCTTCTTTTTCCAGTTTCGATAACTGTGATGTTAGACTATTCATTTGGGATTGTTCTTCCTTCTTCAAGTGTGCCTGGATTGCTATATACTTTCCTCTTATGAGTGCTTTCACTGCCTCCTATAGAAGTTGGGGCTTTGTGTGTTGTTGTCATTTATTTCCATATATTGCTGGATCTCCATTTTAATTTGTTCATTGATCCATTGACTATTTAGAAGTGTGTTGTTAAGCCTCCATGTGTTTGTGAGCCTTTTTGCTTTCTTGGTACAATTTATTTATTTCCAGTTTTATACCTTTGTGGTCTGAAAAGTTGGTTGGTAGAATTTCAATATTTTGGAATTTACTGAGGCTCTTTTTGTGAGCTAGTATGTGGTCTATTCTGGAGAATGTTCCATGTGCACTTGAGAAGAATGTATATCCTATTGCTTTTGGATGTAGAGTTCTATAGTTGTCTATTATGTCCATCTGTTCTACTGTGTTGTTCAGTGCCTCCGTGTCCTTACTTATTTTCTGCCCGGTGGATCTATCCTTTGGGGTGAGTGGCGTGTTGAAGTCTCCTAAAATGAATGCATTGCAGTTTATTTCCCCCTTTAGTTCTGTTAGTATTTGTTTCACATATGCTGGTGCTCCTGTGTTGGGTGCATATATATTTAGAATGGTTATATCCTCTTGTTGGGCTGAGCCCTTTATCATTATGTAGTGTCCTTCTTTATCTCTTGATACTTTCTTTGTTTTGAAGTCTATTTTGTCTGATATTAATACTGCAACCCTGCTTTTTTTCTCGCTGTTGTTTGCCTGAAATATGTTTTTCCATCCCTTGACTTTTAGTCTGTGCATGTCTTTGGGTTTGAGGTGAGTTTCTTGTAAGCAGCATATAGATGGGTCTTGCTTTTTTATCCATTCTATTACTCTGTGTCTTTCGATTGGTGCATTCAGTCCATTTACATTTAGGGTGACTATTGAAAGATATGTACTTATTGCCATTGCAGGCTTTAGATTCATGGTTACCAAAGGTTCAAGTTAGCCTCTTTAGTATCTTACTGCCTAACTTAGCTTGCTTATTGAGCTGTTATATACACTGTCTGGAGATTCTTTTCTTCTCTCCCTTCTTATTCCTCCTCCTCCATTCTTTATATGTTGGTTGTTTTATTCTGTGCTCTTTTGTGTTTCCTTTAACTGCTTTTAGTGGGTAGTTGATTTTATTTTTTGCCTTTAGTTAGTATTTGGTTGGTCTGCTTTCTTTGCTGTGATTTTATTTCCTCTGGTGACATCTGTTTAGTCTTAGGAGTGCTCCCATCTAGAGAAGTTCCTCTAAAATACCCTGTAGAGGTGGATTGTGGGAGGCAAATTCCCTCAACTTTTGCTTGTCTGGGAATTGTTTAATCCCTCCTTCATATTTAAATGATAATCGTGCTGGATACAGTATCCTTGGTTCAAGGCCCTTGTTTCATTGCATTAAATATATCATGCCATTCTCTTCTGGCCTGTAAGGTTTCTGTCGAGAAGCCTGATGATAGCCTGATGGGTTTTCCTTTATAGGTGACCTTTTTCTCTCTAGCTGCCTTTAAAACTCTTTCCTTGTCCTTGATCTTTGCCATTTTAATTATTATGTGTCTTGGTGTTATCCTCCTTGGGTCCTTTCTGTTGGTAGTTCTGTGTATTTCTGTGGTCTGTTCGATTATTTCCTCCCCCGTTTTGGGGAAGTTTACAGCAATTATTTCTTCAAAGACACTTTCTATCCCTTTTTATTTCTCTTCTTCTTCTGGTACCCCTATAATACAGATATTGTTCCTTTTGGATTGGTCACACAGTTCTCTTAATATTGTTTCATTCCTGGAGATCCTTTTGTCTCTCTCTATGTCAGCTTTTATGCGTTCCTGTTCTCTGGTTTCTATTCCATCAATGGCCTCTTGCATCTTATCCATTCTGCTCATAAATCCTTCCAGATTTTGTTTCATTTCTGTAATCTCTTTCCGGGCGTCTGTAATCTCCCTCTGGACTTCATCCCTTAGCTCTTGTATATTTCTCTGCATCTCCGTCAGCATGTTTATGATTTTTATTTTGAATTCTTTTTCAGGAAGACTGGTTAGGTCTGTCTCCTTCTCTGGTGTTGTCTCTGTGATCTTTTTCTGCGTGTAATTTCACCTTTTTATGGTGATAGAGATAGTTTGCAGAGCTGGCACGAGTGACGGCTGGAAGAAATTCCCTTCTTGTTGGTTTGTGGCCTTCCTTTCCTGGGAGAACAGCGACCTCTAGTGGCTTGTGCTGGGCAGCTGTGTGCAGAAAGGGCTTCTGATTCTTGCCCGGCTGCTATGGAGCTTATCTCCGCTGTTGCTGTGGGCATGGACTGCCTTGGGCTGCTACTCTGAAATGGTGGAGCCCCCTCGGAGGGGAAACAGCCAGGAGGCTATTTATCTCTGGGAGGGGCCTCCGTGCTCCCTGCTGCCCTGGGGGTTAGAGTGCCCAGAGATCTCCAAATTCCCTGCTGCTGTACTAAGTGTCCCAGGATGTTTCCATCCGGTTTTGGGGTCCCTGTCCCTTTAAGACTTCCAAAAAGCACTTGCAAAAAAAAAAGAAAAAGAAAAATTAAAAAAATATTTGAAAAAAAAAATGCCACTCGCTTTTCTTTGTCCCAGGGCGCTGGCCTCAGGGACCTGCTCACTGGTCTTGCTGTCCTGTTTCCCTAGTGTCCAGGACCCCATGCATGTACTGTGTCTGCGCTCTGGTCCGGATGGCTGGGGCTGGGTGTATAGCAGTCCTGGGCTCCCTCTCCCTCCCCGCTCTGACTCCTCTCCTCCCGTTGGGAGCTGGGGGGAGGGGCGCTTGGGTCCCACTGGGCTGGGCTTGTATCTTATCCCCTTCACGAGGCGCTGGGTTCTCACAGGTGTGGATGTGGTCTGGTTGTTGTCCTGTGTCCTCTGGTCTCTATTCTAGGAAGAGTTGTCTTTGTTATATTTTCATAAATATATGTGGTTTTTGGAGGAGATTTCCGCTGTTCTACTCACGCCGCCATCTTCAAAATCACTTTTGCAGTATCGTGGTATAAGCCCTAAAATTAAGGCCCAATGATATACACACCTTGACATCTGGGGAAAACCCAGAGGACCTCGAATGGCCTAACCACAAGTTCCCCTGCATATTGTTTTCCCAAAAAGAAGGTTCCCTGGCCAAAGAACCCTTCTTATCATGGGAACTAGGCACAGTGCCTGCTTACCCCTGAGTAGTCAGTTTCCATTCCCAACCAGCCCACACAATCATTCAAACAAGCAGATCGCATCCTCCCACGGGAACCAAGGATCACTTCATCTTCTCGTTACTACTAAGACTGTCTCCCACAGCCCCTGGTTTTCACTCTCTTCCAGAGCATGACACCTGCAAAGCACTACCTGGCATGTAGCGTCCTCATCGCCCAGGGGCTGAGTAAATGTTATTAATAAACTACTATGGATGTCACCTGCTCAGTGTCGTGTGTCTTGTGTTCGGAAACCCTCACTCATAACACTAGGGTGGAAAGTCCTCCATCACCAGTGGAGGTAAACATTAATTCTTGCCCAAAATGAGTAACTTAAATCTAATCCTAAGAAAATATCAGACAAACCAAAATTGGCAGACATTCTATAAAATAACTGACCAGTATAGGATCTTCAAAAGTGTCAGGGCTGTAAAGACCCAGAGAGATTGAGGAACCGTCAGCCTGGAGGAGACAAAGGAGAAATGATGGCCAGATGCCCTGGCGGTATCCTGAATGGGATCCTGGAATAGGAAAAGGACATTAGTGGGACAACCAGTGAAATTAAAATAAAGTATCTCGTTTGTTAATAGTATTACATCAATGTTAATTTCCTGGTTTTGCTCATCCTTCCTTGGTGTTGTAAATTGTTAACATTAGGGAAATCTGGGTAAAGACGCTCTGTGCCATTTTCCACAACCTCAACATGCATCTAAAATTACTGAAAATAAGGAATTAAAATATACAAGGTCAATGGTTAATAATACTTATAAGTTTAATAATACTTGGCCAGCTTAAACACAGCAAGGAAGACAGTAGGATAAATGTTCACAGCATGTCACCCATTAAAAAATGAATTCAAACTGCTTTGTGAGCCCATTTTAAGGAATGAAGCTGCATTCATGCCCAGGATGTACCTGAATACTTACTTATTTGATCTCCACAGGAGAAAAGCATTTTAAGTATAAAAGAAATGAAACACAATAGAAAGAGAAGTGTATATATATATATATATATATATACATATATATATATATATATATATACACATATATACATATATACAATTCAATATTTACAATTTAAGGTTTTAAGGTCTGGGGCCCTGCACATTTCATCAACATTTATTGGTGATGCACTGGATAAGGGAAGGATGTATTGGCCATAGCCAAGGACATGAGGACATGTCTGTCACTATAAAACCCAAAGACTAGCATCCAGTCCACCCTGGAGGGACCTCAAATAGGCGCTATGTCCACACACCCAGTATAGTCCCAAAGAAGGGGACAAGCAGGAGGTGAAAGAGGTAATGACCAGGGGAGTGCTGGTGTTTCCCTGTCTGTCCATTAGGAAATTTCTGCCCTCAAAGCTGAGTAGTCTGGGTGAATACATTAGCTGTTGTGAGGGGAGAAGCAGTTGGGTGGTGGGTTATGTTTTGATTAGGTCGGTACATGGGCCTGGAAATGTCTCAGGCTGGGTTTTGGAGTAGCTGATGATTGGCTCACCTGAACATGATGAACAGTTAGTACATGACCGATTCGGGAGCGCACTGGCAAATGTGTGGGCGGTGGGCCGCCTTTGACAAAAGTCACTCTGGTTGGTGGGAACTCAGTAGGACCCTCTGGTTCAATAATAATCATCAGGGTTGTCACTGTACCTTCCCAGGTCTACTTGAAGTTGTTTAAGTTCAGTGAGAGGGCAGGGTTTATGCACAAGCGGGGCCAAACTCCCCGGCTGCCTCCACAAGGGGGCAGACCCTCTGTGGAGGTAACCTTGCTCTCCCTTGAAAGTGTGGCCCTGTGGATCAGGGGGCATCCAGGGGCATCAGGAGGACCTGGGATACAGGCAGATTTGGGAGTAGCAGGGTGTTTGAGGGCTGAAGACCCCAGGGGGTTGTGGTCTGGAGGAGAGGGCTGCAGGTATGGGGCAAAGTAGGATAGGGTAGAGGTTTCTCTGAGGGCACTGACCTGTTTGGACCCACACCCTCTGTAGAAGGCTCAGTTCGGGGATGTTGTCTCCCATGGAGAGCATGCTTAGACCCACACCATCCATAGGAGGCTTGGGTTCGGGGGCTTCAAGCGTTCCCAGTGTCAGAGGATGCAAGCTGAGGGACTATCGCACGGAACTGGGTGTTGGTTCCCCATCTAGAATGAATGGGAAGAAGGACTAGTGAGTAGAGAGTCTGACATCTCGGGGTCATTACACCCACTGGCCGAGGGTGTGGTCTAGCACCGAACAGTGCTCTGGACTGGATGTCTCCGTCCAGTGCGGTCATGATGGCAAGTGAAACCATTTCACTGCTGTCAGTTCCCATGTATCTAGACCCAGCCTGGGAGTGAGGTCAGGGAGCCCTAGTACTTGACTAGGGCAAGGCTTGCGATCAATGGTGCAGAGCCCAAGCAGCACCACTTGGACATCCCCAGCGGAGGGGAGGCAGCTCTTAAGCGAATCTAGCATACCCCTTCGCCCTGCAATCTGCTGGAGGGACAGTGTCCTCGAGGAACAGTGCTCCTGGCTCCAGGATTCCCTAGTGACCTCACACTTTGAGAGAGAGCACTGCACTGAGTGGGTAGAATCTGTGATGTTTGCCCTTTGAGAACTCAGGCCTCCTCAGCTACGAGAGAATATATTTTATCCTCTTCGAAGCCACCTACTCAGTGGTAATTTGTTATAGCAGCCCGGGGACAGTAAGCGTCACCCTTCCCCATTGAATTCTTCTCTTGCCCCCTCCACAAGATGTGACTGCTATCCTTAATAAGGTATTTATCCCTTACGCAGGCTACACACGCATGCATTCCTCCCAAAAAACCCGTTAACTGATATGTGACTGTTCGGCACCTTCTTAATTTTCACATACATGGCGTCTTAATGTTTCTAACCTTCTGGAACTAGCTTCTCCCCTCACCCATTTGTTTCCACTGCCACCATCCAATGTTTGGCCCCCCAAGGAGGGCTTCTCTGTGTCTCTGGCCTCTGAGAATTCCAGTCTCATCCCCAGCACCGCTTTTACTTTCCTGTTCAGTTCACCTGAAACAGTCTCAACAGACATCCTTTTCAAAGGCAGCAAGGTGGGCCAAATCGAGAAGAAAAGATACAGAGACAGGTTTGCATCAGTGTTATATCTAAAATGACTGCAGCATATTCATTTCAAGCAAACTTTATTTTTAACTTGGACAAATGCTGTCAAATATATCTAACAAACATAACAGAAGGTCGGGTTTCAGTGGATTATCACTGTTTGTGTGATGAAATCTGCAGCAGGGCCACGGCTGCCAAAAAGGAGAACAATCTCAAATCCACAAGGGACAAATTCGTTGCTTCTTCCTCCATCCTTTTTTTCTGTTTTACAACTGTAGGATGAAAGAAGAGACAATTAACAATTGTCCACGAATACTGTGCAACAGTGACTTTCTACATCTAAGTAAACAGTCACTCCTGTGGATGCCTGTTTTACCAACAGGTTTCAACACATTTTCCTCTTGCAACACAGACCTTTAGATATGTCTTCCATCCTCCCACCATAACCAACTCCTCTCCCACTTGCCAAACACCAAAAACGCGTGCTTTGCCATCCTAGTTTTCTCGAGGGACTTATCTAATGAGTGTTTCCACCTCAAAAGCCCATGCTCTACCCATCAATCACACTCCTAACCTCCCAGCCCCTCAGTTTCCATGTCTGTTAAACGGTTAGGAGAAAGACAGAAAAAAAGCAAAGAAAGCAAGCAAGGAAAGGATAGGGAGGATGTAAGTTGAAAAAATTACCAGTTTAATGATTAACGATCCTGCCATAACTCATGTCCTATTCTTCTGACTGTTCTGGGGAAATACAAGAAAGTTGCAATTGAACAAAGAGTTACCATCACTGAATGAGTGCCCACTCCCAATTTTTAACTGACTACGTCTTTGTAAGGGGTCACATTCTCCCAGGCCTTTTCTCCCAATTGGTGCAAGAGACCATATTTCTGTAGCTAAATAATGAAGGCCCAGCTAGTGTACCTTCCAGTCACTTTAGCCGCCTGTTGTGGTAACTGTGACCCTGACCAAGAGTGGTCCTGGCTACCAGGCCTGATAAATTTCCCCCCTGTACTGTGCAACACAGAGAAGACAAGTAGTGATTTTACAGCATCTTACTACGCAGATTGACAGTGACTGTGAAGAGGTATGAGGGGGGGACTTGGTGAAGGGGGGAGCCTAGTAAACATAATGTTCTTCATGTAATTGTAGATTAATGATACCAAATTAAAAAAAATAAAAATAAAATAAAAATTTCCCCCCTGTACAAGTCTTATGGCTAGAGATCACAGGACCTGTAGCTGTGAATGAAGTACATTCAGAACATGGTGCATTGTGTAGATCACCTACAATACAGGAATTAGCAACATTAAGCTGTTTCCTAACTAGATTTTAACCAGTTTGCAAAAAGTTGTTATTTATTTTGTGTAGAAATATTTAAATATGTAGCAACCATGACAGGCGTTATGTCAGGAATGGTTGGGTGATACCCAAAGCTATACAAAGATACCTGGGTTCTCCGGGTCTGCCCCTCTGCTGGGTCCAAATCCTTTTTGCGCCCTTCCTCTGGTTCTTCATCATGGTGCTCCTCCTCACCTCTGGCTTCTTGGACCTCTTCACCCTCCTTTCCACACTTACATGCATGTGCTCCCTTTCCCGGCTCCTCCTGCTTCTGGGGCGCTGCTGGTCCCTCTCCTGGCTCCTCCCTCTTCCAAGGCACCGGCCCCTCTCTGGGGTCCTCGGGCTCCTGGGAGCTGTGCCTGACCACCACAGGGCTTGAGTGGGGCTGGCCCTGGACATGACTGTTATAATGGATATGGCGTAGAAAGGCATAGACCACATTCTGGAACAGGGCCCGAAACTGTACCATGGGACACTCACGGGTGCCTGGGATGACTTCGAGGGCCTCTTGGACTTGGATGCCTTCGTGGACTTCTGCACCCTCTCGGCTGTTCTCTCGCGACTCTTCTCTCTCTTCATCCTCATTATAGTCGTCCTCTTCAGACTCGGGCTCATCCTCCATCTCATTCCCAGACTCATCCAGGAATTCGTCATCATCTTCATCATCGTCACCTTCATCGTGGTCCACCTCAACCTCCCTGCACTCTTCCTGTTCTACCAGCTCTGCATGCCGGTTCTCTGCTGGGTTCTGGGAGGCTTTCTGCCCATCTTCTGCCTTTGCAAGGGCTTGGGAGAGCTCCTGGGGAGCTTCGAGGGCCTTGGGCCCCTCTAATTCTTCCATCCCTTCAGAAGCCAACAGCCTGAACCTGAGGGGTGTGGGGTCGCTGCCTTTCCCACCGTCTTCTCTGCCTTTCCGATCTGGGGCCGGGGCTCGCTTCCCTGGGGCAGACATGGCAGGAGACACGTGCCAGTCAATGCCTCAAGCGGAGCACTTGTCAGGCTGATGTGACAATCTTGGTCAAGATGGCGGCCGAGGAGATGACTGCCGCTGAGGGGGCGTTGTTGGGAGCGGGGCCTGCTGGGAGGTGTAGGGCGTGGCAGAGAGGATGGCCGCAGACGGGACCACAGTCTGTGAACTAGAGTCTGAGACAGGAAGTGGAAGGATGGCTGATGGGGGAGGGTCAGGGAGACGGGAGGGAGGGGGTGGGACGAGGTGGGAAAGGTTAAGGCAGGCCGGAAACGGGAGGTGGAGCTTGGAAATGTCAACAAAGGGCCACTTCCGTCATCGCGAGCTCTAAGCTCATTTGCTGAGAGGCGATGATTGACTTGCCCACGGTCCAATGAGTGATCAAGATGTCGAGCTTCCCTCAGAGCTTTGGAGTTCTGAGTCCTGTCTTAACTTACCATTGTTAGCAAAGCTACCTGTGTCGTGAAGTCTTGGATTGTGCAAACTATGATTTCTGCAATTTTCACCTGGGGACAGCTTATGCCAGTAGAGACCAGTTTTGTTTTGTTTGTAATTTGTATTGATCAAATATCAGCAATGGTAAAAACCTCCCATAAGAGGGAGATACAGAATTTGGAGTTTTTGCCATTATTAAAACATTGAAATGAAGCATACAAAGTTGGAATTGATCCAATAAGAATAGAGGTTTGAAGCAGTGCTAAAACCAGGAGTTAGATGAACATTGCCAAACTGATGTTGAGCCTCCAAAGAATGAATAAAGGAAGATGGTATTTCTTTAAAGGGAACCATGACAGACATTGAAAAGAGCAGGCTTCCTGGCGTTGTTTGTGAGTAACTAGTCTAAGACTTCCTGTGAATTCAGCCCTCCTAAGACAAGACCTCAAGCATAAATAATTCTTAAAATTATAGAGAAATAAAACAATTTCATTCTTCTGAAAAGAAGGATATTTTTAACTCTGAAAATGCTTTTTGTAAAAAACAAAGTATAACAAATGATTTAAGAAATATCACATTTCAGGAAACAATTACTGATACATCCTTTTCATCACTCCAACCAAATTTCAATGTTTTTAATTTTGCTCTGGTCCCACAAAAGAACAGAACATGATGTCTTAAACCATTGGCTTCAATCTAGAATGAAATGTAGAAAAGTTCTAAACCAATTCCCTCATAATTAGAACAAAAATGAATCATACTCCCAATCTGGGGTCTACATTTGGTTTCATCAGTTGCTCCCTGATGTGACACTGGTGTATTCCATATCATTTTTAGTTTTCTGTTTTATCACCTGTCAAGTTAGGGAAATGGTACCCAAGCTACCTCATAAGGTTGTTCTGAGAATCAAATAAGGCAATAGGGATGAAAGAATTTTTCAGAGTTTCATATGTTATATTATACATGTATAAATTATATCAATAATATCTTTGTCCCATTCTTGAATTATATGAGAAAAGCTTTTGATTAGTCTCTTGGGCCTTCAGAATAGAATTAACGCTTTAATTTGATTTTGGAGGTATCCATTTTTTCCCAGATACATGGGGTTTAATCACTGTTAAAAATGATGAGTTGGCTTTAATTTTAAGTAGCTTGGGGAAATCAGTATCTCAAAGAGATATTTAGACTCCCATGTTCATTGCAGTATTATTGACAATAGTAAAGATATGAAAACAACCTAGGTGTTTGTTGACAGGAGAATGGATAAAGAAAATGTGGTATGTGTATATATATATATATATATATATATATATATATATATATATATAATGAAATATTATTCAGCTATAAAAAAGAAGAAAATCCTGCCATTGTGATAACATGGACAAACCCAGAGGGCATTATTACACTAAATGAAATAAGCCAGGAAGGGAAAAAAAATGCTGTATGTTTTCACTAACATGTGAAATATAAAGAAGTCTAACTCTTATAAACAGTAAAATGGTGGTTTTCCAGGGGCTGAGGGGTGGTAGAATGGGGAAATGTTGCTCGAAGGATATAAATGTTCAGTTTTAGGATGAGTGACTTCTGGGAATTTACTGCACAGAATGGTAATGGTTATTAATACTGACTTGTATACTTGAAATTTGTTAAAAGAGCAAATCTTAAGTGTTCTTACCACAAAACAAAGATAGCATCTATGTGAAGTGATGGATATGTTAATTAACTTGATCATGGTGATCATTTCACAATGTACAATGTACACCTTATCTACATAAAATTTTGTTTATCAGTTATACCTCAACAAACATGGAAACATGAACAAAAGAACATTGCTGGGTCTGAGAAAAAGATGCCACATTCCCAGGAAAACAGAGTCTCAAAATGTAGCTGGGAGAAAAGGCTGAATGTGAGGTGGATATATAACTAAAGTATTTTTCCATGCAATAATTGACTACCAACTATAGCTGAAAGAATCAGGAGAGGTCAGAGAGGGTGGGATTTTCTCTGGAAAGGTGGAGGAGGGTATATAAGACAGATTTCGAAAGACAGGCAGCAGACCCCCCGGTGGCTGGGATAGTTTTCATTCTGCCCCTTCAAATGGCCTTGTCCTCTCAGAGCATCTGTGACTCTCTCTCTCTGCAAGAAGGGAATTTTAGTACAGATTTCACCTTGTACTTCTGTGGTAACAACTGGTGAAACAATCTTGGTTCAGCTGTTTTTTGGGAATCTGGTGCTGATCTCATCTCACAGGACATGTGGTCAGGAAGCAGGAAAGAATATGAACTAGGGAAATGCAGGGGGAACTGAAACACGCAAACAAGATGAAACATGTATCTTTCCTTTCTCTCATTGGAACCCATGTAAGACTTTGTCTAGTTTCAAACCATGAATGACCTGCAGGAGAAGTGGAACCCTTGTCACAAAGTCCCTCTTAAACCTGGCCCAGAAATAGAGAAGCTGGAGGACTATGACCCCAGCAATTGGTGCTGTGAGCCTGGCTACAGCTATTGCCAAGGAGAGGAAGTACCACATGCACAAAAAAGTGAGTGATCCACAGCAGGGCTCTGAACCTTCTTCATCATCCTTCCAAGAGTCAATCATGGTTACTGTTTCATTTCTGCTTTCCAAATCTTAGGTAACATTTTATGGTGGCCAACCCTAACTGGAAAAATGCAAAGGAAAGAATTCTGGGAAACATGATTTGCCTTGGCTAGACTTGACACATTACAGAGCTTTCAGAGTCCAGCCCTTGTCAACTTGGCACCCAAACACACTTCTACCTGAAGAAAAGAGCAAAGTCATGCTTCCATCTATCATGATGCAACTATCTCATGTAAACTGAAAAAAATGCTAGCCCTTTACATAAAAGAAGATACAAAGTCCATTTATCTGTCTTGAGTGATGTTCATTCTCCCTCTCAGTCCCCTTTGGTATCTTGTAACTTGTACGTGGAAATCAAAATTAACCACAATTAGCACATCTGTTGTAAATAGGAAAGAAGAGAGGAAAAGGAAGGTACAAGAAAAACGGTAAATACAAATACAGACATATTTTTCTACCAAAATAAGGAAGAAAGTCTCATGATTATTACAGTCCTAGCTTTTACAATTGGTCTGGTGGTATTCTGGTGTCTTCAACTGTCTTCTTCCACTACCCATTCCATATTCTCATTGCCCTCAGCAAGCCCCTTAGCTGGTCAAGATTCCTTGCCTGGTGGAATGAGCCAGTTCTTCATTCCTGGAGCCATTAGCCATAATGGGCCATTAGCGGTCCTGTTTGTGTGGATTGCTGAAATTTCCATCGACTTTAGTCACAGGACATGGGAGTACTAAGAGACATCCCTGGAAAACTCTCACATTACAAACCCTCATTTTGTGTAATAGTGAAATTCCCTCTTAGTCAGGATCCTTCATCCCAACCAATACTGTAACCCCCATCTTTCCCTGTTGCTTCAGTATCATGAGTAACTGATGGTGGCAATCTCAACTACAAGTTCAGTGGAATCATTGTTGCATCCCATGATGGGAGTGTCCATCCATTTTGAAGTAAGATATTTGGGCAAGGAGAGCCTAGTTCATGGGGATGGGAAGCAAGAATTGTACTAGTGGATTAGTAGGGGACTAATGAGAGGGTCCATACACTTTTTCACTCCTTGATTTCCCAGCCTGTGAATCCAGGCTATGGGAGAAGCAGCACCATATTTTGGATGCTGATTTAGACCATACACCACATCATGGAGGACACTGTCTGCCCTTTTAGAAGTTGTCATCTAGCTGGCTCTGGAACTGAGTCATCACAAGGCCATTCCACTCTCTATTAGGCCAGCTGCTTCAGGGTGGTGGGAGACATGGTCAGTCCAGTGAATTTCATGAGTATTAGCCCATTGCCATATTTTTTTTTGGTGTGAAATTAGTTTTTTGGTCAGAAGGGATGCTATGTAGAATACTATGGTGATGGATATGGTGGTTCATAATTCTTTAGATAGTAGTTTTAGCAGAAGCATTTCAGGCAAGGAATACAAAGCTGAACTTATATTCAGAATCAGTGTCTATTCCTGTGAGAACACAACAATGCCCATTCTATGATAGAAGTGACCCAACACAATCAAGTGAAATCCAGGTAGTTTGCTAGTCCCCCTGAGAATTGGGGCCACATTGTGTTGATATCTGATGTAGCCGTATCCACATTAGCCATGTTAAGTGGTTGGTGGTCTGTATTTCTGAGCTGATGCATGACCTCCATCCCAGCTGGCATGGCCACTTTCTTCAGGAACCCATTCAACCAAAATAGGGGTGTTTGGGGAAAAATGCAAACTGGCATCCACAGAATTAATCATCTTATTCGCCTAATTGTTTAACTTTAACTCTGCTAATGTTGCCCTTTGGTGAGCATTCAAATAGGACACAAATACCTTTGCATCGTGTTCCCATTTGCAGAGGTCTACACACGCGCTTCTTTCCCATTTATCACCTGGTGTACAATCATGTCACTTCCAATGGACATCCAGATAAGCCATTAACAATGGTAGATTCATTAAGTGTGCCACCACATCTCCTTCAATGCAAAATGAGCAAGATTCTTTGGCATTTTATGCAGTCATATCCTCCAGTAAATGTCTTTTCGCTTATGGTTATCCAATTGCAGTTACTGTAGTTTAGATCCATGAACTCTGACTAATATAGACATTGCTATGAGGGATTAGGTTTCATGCAATAAAATTTAAGGAAATTATGGAGCTTTGAACTTTATTATCTGGTTTGGTAAGGGTAAAGGCGGTTGTAACCCCAATTTATACTATAGAAGGGGAATATGAAATGAAATAAAATACAAAGCAGCTAATTAAGTGGCCCTCTGAAATACTGAGCCTTTTGAAGGCCTGGCTTTTGAGGATGTCACTGCTGCCTTAGAAATGTCTGAAGGTTGTAAGAAATTCAAATATAGTGGAGTGAGGTGAAAGCTTTTGATGGTGCTGGAAAGCTTAAGAAAAAGAATGATATGCTCAAATCCCTAACTTCCTGGCTGAAGTGCTCCAATAAAATACTGAAACCAGTCTATAGGCAGATAGAATTTCTTATCTAATGCAGCCAGAGGGCTAGTTAGCCAAATCCTGTAGTCAGCACCTGAGCCTGTGAATTACCAAATTACAGAATCAATTGATTTCCTAGCATGGACAGGTCACTTTTGTCCAATTTAGTCACTGAAATAAAAAGCATGTGAACTCAAGAATAAGAAAATTGAGAGAATTAAAAGAACTTCAAGCCCAAAATGTCTGCTGAGCCTCCCCTTGCTGACAGAAAGTTCTTCTTTGTCCAGTAAGATTGTTTCTCTTTTGCTCAAATACCCAGTAATTCCCTTGCTTGGGAAACTTAAATTACAAGAAGAAGCTAATTTTCGTAATGCTACCACCTCACACCCATAATGTTTCCAGACCTGTAACTAGAGTAAGATACCATCAGTTACTCCAAACTGGGGTGAAGGATCAAATATCAATTCAAAAGTAGCAAGAAAATATTTATACATTAAAAGAACTTGGAACTGTGAAACTTTGAACTGTAGAATTTCTAAAGCAAAATTCTAAGGGATTTGCGTGGGAATGGATTATGATGATGTTCATCCAAAGAGGAGATACTTAATTTTAGATCTGATTAAATTTATTGATATGGGTATATTTCTTAGAGATTCTGTATTCAATGTAATGGCTCTGGCACCTTTACACAAGACTGAATTTATTGTTTTAAAGGAGATCTTATACATTAGCAGTTAATCAATTTCACCTTAGGAAGAATGCATTTCTAGAAAAGCAGAACTAAATGGTAGTTGGGAATGTAGGCGAGGCAGAGTGCAGAGACTCTGGAGACTAGGGGTGGGTAAGAGAATCAAGGTATTGGATGAAAGGAAGAGAATTAACAGTTGCTGGATCCTGGCTTCATGCCTTATGTAGGAGCTTCAGACACCACCTCTAAATTTCACTTGGCACTCCCAATAACCACATGATGTGGGCCCTGCAGAAATGAGGAGACTGAGGTTCAGGGATATTAAGTAACTTGGTCCAATTATACAGTTACCACATAGCAAAGACCTGACAGGAGCACAGGACTCCAGCGCACAGAACAGGGGAGTCTACGGGGGGAAGGCTACTTCTCTCACATGTCAGTGCCAGACCCTGCAGTTTGGACCTACAGGCAAAGCTCAGCTGAATTAGATGCAGCAGAAAAAAAGCTGTGCCATTGTCTGACTATGCCACCAGAGGGCACAGGTTCGGAAGGTCTCTTTACAGACAGTCTGCCTATTTCTTCAGCAGCAACTATCTATAGCCAAGAGAGCAGACTGTGTGTTGGAACCTGGAGTGAGCCTGGACTGGCCTCAGCGTCGGTAGACCTGAGTTTTCTGCTGCCTTACTGTGAGACACACGCACCAGTGACTGTCTCATGTGTGAGATGTGTCCTTTCCTGTTCAGTTTGGGCACTGGGTACCAGGTGGTTAGAAAGATCCTGTGGATCCAGGACTGATATTCAGCACTCACCTCTGAAACCCCAGTGTTGAGTGTGGTACTTTTCACATAATAGAAGCTTTGTCTATGTTTGGTTGAGAAGAAACAATGTCACAGCACAATCACCCTCTGTCTAGTCACTGCCTTGCCAAAATCCCCCAGTGGGATTCTAATGCCCTCAGTACGAAGTCTGCATTATTTAACCTGGCTGTAGTCTAGGTTTATCTCAACCTTGCCTCTGTTTCCCCAGCCCCCAACCCTTACTCAGCATATACACATCCTTAATGTAGTCCTGAAGCAGTCAGTATCTGAAATTACATGTTTCATATCACTCCTTGCACGTGGTAAATGCCCAATAACCAGGAGTTGCTGCTTACTACTACTACTACTAGAGCTAGAAACTGGCAGGGGCAAGGTTGAATGCGCGTCTCGTAAGTCCGGTGCTCTTTGCTACCACTGCTTCTTGGCAGCACACAGTTCAGTACACAGTGAATACTGGATAGTGAAATCTTCGATTCCAATGTCTGTGGTTACTTTCTGAATCCTGTTTTGGAGTCCTGTGGCCTCGGAAATGACACAGGGGATTTAAGTGACCAGAGGACAGGACTGCTTTTCCCTTGAGCAGGCATAAATGTGTGCAACATCAGAAGTCCAAAATGAGAAGCTACCTCTGACATCATCTCCTCCAAGCCAACGCGTAAATGATTTCTACAGCACCTATTAGAGAGGCTCACCCAGTCTCTGTCGGTATGCCACCTTCCCTCAAGAGGCTGCCTAGCCCAACACTGTTTGTCCCTGGTGAATAGAATAGTGTTCATCCTGCCGCCTCTTGGCATTTTCACCCATGGGCCTCATCTTGCTTGCTGAAAGGACACATGTCCTGGTATGACCCTGGATACCACCAACTCTGACAATCCTCTTTCTCTTGTGCTATAGATGAAGGATCCTACAGCCAAAGCAATCATTCAAAGTTCCATGTTTATCATTTTTCACTTTGTTCCTTTTGGCCTTGGTTTCATACATTGGCTTTGAAAATATCCCAGGGTTAATTCAAGGGTTAATGAGTAACTAAGAGTGCTCTACTTTTGCAATACAGGGTATGTTATAAAGATGGAGAGATTTTGCTTTTTGAGAGATGCAAGTGGCTCCTTCAGCACATGCTGTAAGTACTTTTTTTCTCCTTGGGAACTTTGAACTTACTTTATCAGTAAGCCAGAATTCCATATAACCATGTGCTCCAAATTCCTAGCTCCAAAGGCCGAGGTCTAAGTGTGGTCATCTGATAATTGACCTTCTACCAGACTCTGTGACTTACAGCCAGAGGATTCTGGTGAAAAATTGGAGATTGGATAGAGTGATAGAGGCAGTGAGGTGAGGTGGGAGAAATAGGAAGCAGTGCAGCCTGCTAGCAGCTGGTGAAGTAGCTCAGGTCATGGACTGTGGCAGTGGCAGTAGAAAGGAGAAGTTTTGTAAAGTATTTAGAAGGTAGTACTCACAGGGCAGCACCATGACTCATTAGATGTGGTGAAAGAGAATGAAGGAAGCCCCTGGGATTACTCCCAGGTTTCTGACCTGGAAATCTCAGCAGATAGTGGTGTGGAACGAAGATGAAACATAAAGCTTGAGGGCTAGGGAGATGATGTCTTTGCTTTTGGAAACTTTGCCGTTTCCAAATTGGAACTGACATACGTGTAGAACATTCTGGTGGATTTATCCAGTAAGCAGCTGGACAAATGGCTGGGAATGCAGAAAAGAAATCTGGACTACAATGTGTGGTCTTGTTTGATGGCAACTGAGTTCTTGGGACAGCATGAGATCACTCAGGAAGAAAATGGAGGGCTGAGGAAGGAGTCCTGCTCTGACTCCCTGTGTTTCTTCCTGCTGATCAGTCATGGATATTACAGCTAATTTCCCTTTCTCCACAGCCACGCACTCTTCCAGGCTCAGAGAATCTCTCATCATATTTTCTGGCTTCCGCTCTAATAATCAAAAAAATAACATGAGTGAGAGTAATCATAATAGTGTTAAGATGTCCTGCAATTTAGAAATGACTATTTAGATGATACTGATAGATCTGAAATGCAAAAAGTTATACTTTCATCTTCCTGTTGTTTTGCAATACTCCCGTGGCTTCCATGTTTTGCATGAATGCATTAATTTCAGCTCTTGAACATGTACATTGTTCCATAAACCACCACCCTTCCATTCCAACTAAGCATATCTTATGAAAATGATCTCTATCTCTTTCCCAAAGAAAAGTACAGGCACTCTCTAATCTCATCTCTTACAGATTTTATCTTAAGAAAAATGCCAAATTAAAAAAAACTCAAAACTCAAATCTAAAAAAAAAAATTAAGCAAGAGTGCTAGATTTCTCTTTTTCTCTAAGGATTCCTCACTCTCCAAAAGGCTGCCTCTGGCTCAAATAAAATTCAATTTCCATAAATTTAATTTACTGAGTTTTCGTATGCCAGTATTACATCTAAATGACAGTCCACGCCAGTATTCCTGTGGCCCCAGAAAGCCACCTCTCCTACTCCTCGCTCCTGTTAGATGTGTCATTAGTTTTTCAGAGGAGAGCAGCTTCCACACGGCCCCCGGTGAGTACACCCTTAAATATTTTCTATTGTTTGCTAATCATGATGGGGGGTTATTGTATGTTCTGGCTCAGAGTTTTCATCCAGCTAAGATGCCCCAATGGTTCTCTCACTTCATGTCTTATAGATTACCTTCCTTCCAAAATGCCACTGTTCCTCTATCTGGCTCTCTTGCTGCTTGGGCTGCATTGTGCACCACCTAACAGCTCTGAAGGCAAAGTAACTACCTGCCATTCCCCCCAACAAAATGTCACTCTTTATAAGATGTCATCCATCAATGCTGACTTTGCATTCAACCTGTACCGGAGGTTCACTGTGGAGACCCCAGACCGGAACATCTTCTTATCCCCCGTGAGCATTTCTGCAGCTTTGGCCATGCTTTCCCTTGGGGCCCGCTCCAGCACCCAAACTCAAATCCTGGAAAGCTTGGGGTTCAACCTCACGGACACTCCAGTGACAGAGATCGAACAGGGCTTCCAGCACCTGATCTGTTCACTGAATTTTCCAAAGAAAGAGCTAGAGTTACAGATGGGAAATGTTCTCTTCATTGGGAAGCAGCTGAAACCACTGGCAAAGTTCTTGAACGATGTCAATAGCCTCTATGAGACTGAAGTCTTTTCTACCGACTTCTCCAATGTTTCTATAGCCCAGCAGGAGATCAACAGTCATGTGGAGAAGCAAACCAAGGGGAAAGTTGTGGGCATCATCCAAGATCTCAAATCGGATACCATCATGGTCCTGGTTAACTATATCCACTTTAAAGGTACAGCTCTGAGATACACTTTTCGAGTTCAGTGTTCCTGTATTTGGTGCAGCACTGGGTGGAGCTCATGGTCTCTTCTCACTGGCATTACTAGGTGTCCCTCATACCAGTGACCTGCTCTACTGGACATAGCTCTGTGTAGTTTTGGATCTTCCAGGAGGGACTCAACTCTGCAAACGAGCCGAGGACATTTCTAGGGAGAGGGCACTTTCAGAGATGTGAGTGACAATGGTATAAATATCCTGCTCACATCAGCTAGAAAATCATGGTTTTAAAAAGATTTGGTGAGGTAGGACAAGCTTGCAGTTGGCAGGGAAACAGATTTGGGCTTAAGCCCTACCGTGACTCTCACTGGCTGTACATTCTTGGGCATTTTACATAAATGTTTCTATCATGTACTATGCACCCACTATGTACCAAGCATCATGCTACATGTATGGTTTACACACATTGTAATCCTCACAAGTGCCCAGGTTCACAAGGTTAATGAGTTTCAGAGCTGGTATTCCCACCCAAGTTTGTCTGATTCTATAGCTGGTGCTTGTAACAACAAGAAACATGTGACTCTTTTCTGAAGGTGCTGTGCCCAAATGATTTCTCCTGGTTCTACAGCACATGTCAGCCATGTTTGGTGGAGGAGTGAACAATTCTTGGCCACAGACCACACACTTGTAGATGGATAAAATGGAAGAACAGATCTGTTGTCTCATTTCACCCTGTGTTTTGGATGTGCTTATACCTTTTTGCAGAAGAGGAAATTGTGGCTCTGATGGGTTTAGTGTAACTATAGTGGTTTTGAACACAGATGGAACATCTGTTAAACATGGAGTCCAACAGCCCTGGGTGTGACTCCTGGCTTCTGCTACTGGCTAGCAGGGAGACAGTGTAAAGTCACTTTATCTCCCTGATCCTTAGTCACTCACTTGTCTAACTGGTTGACAGTAGGTCCCTATATTTGTGGTGGTCTTAATTACTAGATGAGATGACTGATGGAAAACCTTACACTCGCACTAATTCTGGCTTAAACAAGCAACTCCTTCTCTCTCTATTTTAAGCTCAGTGGGCAAGTCCTTTTGATCCATCCAAGACAGAAGAGGGTTCCAGCTTCTTAGTGGACAAGACCACAATGGTTCAAGTGCCCATGATGCACCAGATGGAACAGTACTATCACCTGGTGGATGCAGAGCTGAACTGCACAGTGCTGCAAATGGATTACAGCAAGAATGCTCTGGCACTCTTTGTCCTTCCCAAGGAGGGCCAGATGGAGTGGGTGGAAGGGGCCATGTCATCTAAAACACTGAAGAAGTGGAACCGCTTACTGAATAAGGGGTAAATATTTAGATGATATGACCAGTGGAGGGTGGGCAGAATGGTATCGGTGAGACTGAGTTCCCAGAAACACAGAAGCAGAGTCACCCTGAACCACTTACCAGCTGCATGATGACCACTAAAGTATAGCAAGAGCATACTCAGTGCCAGTCCCTTTGCTGGGCAGTATACATCATTTTGTTAAGCACACAAACAAATCTGCAAATGAGATAGTACCATAGGCAATTTTCAAATAAGAAGTCAAGTCTGGAAAAATAAAATGAACTCTTCAAAGTTCGCCAACTAGTAAACTGATGCCTTCCCCAAAGTCAACTAGAACTTGGGGGATGGGTAGGATTTTGATATTAAGAGAGGAATGGGCAGTCACACAGGTCTGGGAGTGTTATATGGAAATCTATGAAATTCCTTAAGTGCTACCCATTGACATTCACGCCAATGGCTCCCCAACCTCAGAGATGTTTCTTTTTTATTGTAAGTGAGTCACATGTCTCACCCCTGAGATGTTTCTTTTTTATTATAAGTGAGTCACATGTCTCTCCTTCCAGTGTTGCAGTTCAGCGTTGACTGAACCAGAGCTCTTTCCTGCCGGGATAACTTCTGAGGGTTTTGGTGCTATGACCTGCATAGCAATGGTTGTGAGTACAGGGGGAGAGCAGAATCCAATATAATATAGTGGCAGAGAGAAGGAGGGAAACATGAGCTTGATGTGCTGATAGACGTATGTTCTCTCCTCATTTCCCCACAGATGGATTGACTTGTTTGTTCCAAAGTTTTCCATTTCGGCCACATATGACCTTGGAGCCATCCTTCTGAAGATGGGCATCCAGGATGCTTTTGCTGATGATGCTGATTTTTCTGCACTCACAGGGGACAAAGGTCTTAAACTTTCCAAGGTAAGTTGGTTAATTAGATTCCTTAAACATATGAGCTGGAAGAGCCATTGATAGTCAGTTAATTTAATTATCTTATTTTATCAGTGAGGATTCTGATGCCTAGAAAGGCTGACTGACTCATCCTAGGCCAGATTGACTCCAGGGTCCTTCTCTTTATCCCCAAACAAGTCACTGTAACTGTTACTTCCATCTCTGAGTTTCATGTCCTAAAATTATCCTGATAGAAGAACGTAATGATCAGAATTGACGCGGGTGAGATATGCTTCCAGAAGAAGTGACGGGGTGGGGGAAAGCTTAAGAAGGAACTTCTAGAGGCAGAAAGCTGTAGAGAAACAGGTGGTTTCCTGAGAGCTAGCTCTCGGATCACCAGAGATTCATTAACTATACTTAGCCAAGTAGCCTTCATATTCAAGCACCATCAGCACAATACAGCTAAAGAGGTAGCCCCATCCTTCCTTTTCCTTTCCTGCTTCCAAACAGGTCCAAAGACTTTTCCTGTTTCTTCAGGGAGTCATTAGTGTTTGTTATCTGCCCCCACAGGCTGCTCACAAGGCTCTGCTGCACATTGGTGAAAAGGGAACCGAAGCTGTAGCTGTCCCTGAAGTTAGATTCCTGGATCAGCCTGAGATAACTCCCCTTCATCCTATCATTCAATTTGATAGATCCTTCCTGTTGCTGATTTTGGAGAAAAACACCAGGAGCATTCTCTTTCTAGGGAAAGTTGTGGACCCAACGGAAGTGTAGTTGGGAAAGAGGCTGTTGGCTAATTGCATGTGTTTATTGAAAAGGGAAATAAATAAACAGTATAGCCTAATGTGATCGATGTGGGCTTGGATGTGTTTTCCTTTGTGCAGGGGTAGAGATTGGACCCTAGCTAAACTACATGGGGTGTGAAAGAATCGCTCCTGTAACCAAATATTCAGATAGTCAGTGAGTGACTCATTAATCAAAGCACAGGAAGGCCCCATATTCTTTTACTTTGTTAGAATAATTCTCACATTAGTTAGCTCCAAAGAATTTGGGCCAGCAAAGATTCCTTCTCTGCCCTCTGGGAAGTAGTTGAAATGCAGGTCATGCCCTCATATCCCAGTATTCCAATAACAAGATCAATGAAATGTAAAACAACAAAGATATAGTGGTTTATATGTGAACTTATCAACAGCCCTCCTTCCATCTTATCAGAACAGTTCGTCTCCTTGCCAGAACTGCCATTGGTGAATTGTAAAAAGGTGCTTTGATTATGGTGCTGAGTCGTAGACTGAGCTACTGCTAGAGATGTGGCTTTGCGACCTAACAAGCATGAGACAAAAGGGCAAGAGAGGCAGAAATCAGCTTCCCTATATATGCCCACCCTCCCTTCCTCCAAAACAAAAAAGGTTCCTTATTGCTAATTTATAAGCCGGAAGTGGAGAATGAATATTCATTTGTATCATATCTCACAGCCCTTCTTTTTCTATATCCTAATCAGACTCCTTTCTAAATGTTGCACCCCTTTCCCACTTGTTGCAGTACAAATCTGTCTTTTTGTCTCTACTCCCACTGAAGTTTGATGACTCCCTTTCCCCAGATCCTTCAACAACTTTCTCTTGCTTTTGCATGCCATCCCACCCCACCCACCAAACTAGATTTCATCTCAGGCAATATGTATTCAAAGCCCCAGTATTAGAATTCAGTACACATATACAGCACAGTGAGTTTTACTGGTGTAGTATCTGAAATTTTAGCCCTAAGGTGAAATTCTTCAGTGACAAGGAAATAATATGTGCACAAGTACTTTTGCGATATTGTGCTTCCAGACTGAAATAAATATGTATGTTTAGAAAGGTATGTAGTCCACAGATATTCTACTATTTTCTTATTAGACCTATTTGCATGGAAGCTTGCTTCCCTTGGTATAGTTTACATTTTGGTTTTATAGATAAATAATTGAAAGCCCAGAGAGGGAAAGTGACTTTTGGTACCAGAAATTCATTGCTATCATGGAGTTTGGTTTCACTGAAGTTACATTAAAATCCTGGCTTTGCTACTTGTATTGTTTTATTATTTTTGACAAGGTATTTTAACTCTATACCTCATCTATAAAATGGGAACACTTATAATATACAGATCATCAGCCTTTTGTAAACATTCCATGCTCCTTGTTAAATACTAGTCGTTATTCCTGTTGGTGAGCATCAGGCAGTGGGCTGATGTCAGAGTACAAAAGAACAGTGTTATGGATCATAGGGAATTTACCAACTCTATTTACCCATCTCCATTGTGATAGAATTATAGCCACCTGGCTTCCCTACTGTTCTCACAAGTACAGCTACCGCTACTGTAGTTTGTGTACCACATTCATAAATGAATAAAATGCTAAATTTTAGTTGGAAGTCAGTAAAATTCAAGATGAAAGTTTTCATAAACAAATTTATAGATCCTCTGAAAAATCCTTAGACTTTCTTGAAAGTTCTGTGGACTGCAGATTAAAAACACTGCCTTGGCAGAAAAATTGGATGGAAAAGACCTTGATATCTAAATACCCACATAAAGAGAGCTGCCCACTGACCTAAAATGCTTATCCCAAATAATTAGGTGACCAGAAATAAATTTATATCTTCTTTAAAAAATGGATTTATTGCTGAGTCTACTTACTAAGCAGCCTGGCTGTGTTAGTCTGATCAGGCTGCCATAACAAAATACTACAAACTGGTTGGCTTAAACAAAAGACATTTATTTTCTCACAGTTCTGGGGGCTAGAAATCTATGATCGAAGTGCTGAAAAGTTCCATTTCCGGTGAGATCTTTCTTTCTGGTTGAAGCTTCTGTGCTACATCCTCACATGGCCTTTCCTCCAATGTGTATGTACGTGGAGAGGGAGAGTGAGCTCTCGGGTATCTCCTCTTATAAAGATACTAGTCTTATCAGGTCAGGGTCCCACTCTGATGACCTAATTTAACTTTAATTATTTCCTTACTCCAAATGTAGCCACACTGAGGGTTAGCAATCTCAGCATTCAGTCCATACTACTAACCTTACTCCAAGTAATAGAGAAATTGGTAGCACTTGTGAGGATGTTGCAGGGTATATTCTCTAGAAAGCAGCCTCTGAAACAGAGTTTATTATATAGGATGTTTATTAGGGAGTGTCCCTGGGATTAATACCTTGAAATGTCTAAGCCTTCACACACACACACACACACACACACACCTCAGTCGGTCACTGGGTATGGGCCAGATGTTTCTCTGAAACCGATACTGTCCTTAAAGGGGCTAAAAGCTGAAGACTTTCTACTGACAGGACCCCTAGAATCTGGAACAAGAAGTCTTTCCTTGAAGAGCAATCTGTATGGTGCACTTCCATGCTCAACACAGCCTACACCTTATGCTGCTGAAATCTACTTCTTTCGTATATACCCAGGAAGCAGATTCTTCAGGCTTCTCCACTATCCATTCTAGAGTTCTCCCTTAGCTGGTTTCTGTTGCTCATCTGGTGACATGACTGAGACCCTCATCCCTGACAAGTGTTGAGCCACTGGTTACCATACTCTTCTCTGGCCAAAGTTACTGCACATGTACATTTCCCATCAAAATTAGGCAAAGGGGTACCAAGAAGTATGCATGTGGATTTCATGAGTGTCAAGCATATTCATCTTGCCCTGTTTTGTAATGACATCTCTTCATTCTGATGATTAAGGTCAATTGCTCTTATCTTGATGTGTGGTAGAGTCACATTTATTTTTTTTTCTGTTTGACTGATGACATATTTTAAGCCTTACTTTTCCCTCTTCCCCTTGTACCCCACATCTTGGCAAGCTGATAAAAAAGCCAAGGTGTTCCCTCCTTTGGTGCCAATGGTAGGTTCAAATCATATAAGCCCCTGCTTGCATAAAGAACTCCCCACCCCCTAATCACCATAAAAACCTTAAGCCAGTTTCCTTTCCCTGCTATTTTAAGCCATGTTTGGACCAGTTAGGAAGCATGCCCTACTTTTCTGAAAAAAGCCTCATTATGTAAGTAATAACACTTTAACACTCATTGTTGTGTGCGTGTATGACATCACCATTCTTGATATTGGAACCAAATTCAGGCAGGGGTCCATACTGTAGGATAGCCACAACAGATGGTGATTCCTCTTCCTGTCTGTTATTCTCTGAAGAGAGAAATCCTAAAGTTATCAGGCAGCATCCATAGCTTATACTTCAATGGGACTTTTGCTGAGTTTCATGGCAGAGGTGTTTGCCCTTTGGGGATCATGATCTGGAATAATGTGATTAGTTCCTGTGGTAGACTAAATAATGACCCCCGAAGTTATCTACCTAATTTACAGAACCTGTGAATGTTAGTTTTGCATGGTAAAAGGGCCTTAGCAGGTGTAAGAAAGTTAAGGAACTTGAGATGGGGAGTTTATTCTGGATTATTCAGGTAAGCCTTAAAGACAATCGGAAGTGTCCCTTAAAAAGAGAAGCAGTGGGATATTTGACCACAGGAGAAGATGATGTGATGGTGAAAACAGAGAGAAATTTGAAGATGCTATGTTGCTGGCTTTGAAGATGGACCAAGAGGCTATGAGCCAATGAATGCAGGGAATACAGCACTAGAAGCTAGAAAAGGTAAGGAAATAGATTATCCCCTACATTCTTTGGATAGAGTACACACCTGCTGACAACTTGATTTTGATCCATTAAAACTATTTTGATCCTCCAGAACTATAAAAATACACATTTCTGTTTTAAGCCACTACATTTGTGGTACATTGTTAAAGCAGCCATAGGAAACTAATATACTTAATACCAATGAAATATGAGCAAAATTGTTACCAGGACTACATTGCAATTTGTAAGGCCCCTAGTTGTTATAGAAACCATGTATTCCTTCTTCCATAAAATTATATTTTATGACTGCATTGGTATAAAGATAAATATAATCCATGCTTAATTCACTATTACGTGTTCATTATTGTGTTCATTTTGTTTTCTGTTTATAAAAGAAATTAAAATTAAACTTTTCTTATGGAACCCCTAAAATATCATGACCCCTAGACCCTGTGATTACTGTGCCTAATGGATCCATCAGTGATGTATGCCATTTCTGAACCATGGAGGTTGTGGTGCTGGTGTACCCTCTCTACTTTTTCTTTTTTGGAAGAGGTGTCTCAGATCCCAAAAGCTGGCACTGAAAAAGGTTATGTTTTCTCTGAGTCACCGCATAAGAAAAGTTACCGTCTGCCAAAGAATACCCACATTGTACTGTTGCATGAGTAGAAAATAAACTTCTATTCTTTTAAGTCACAGAAACGTTGGGATGTATTTGTAACAGCAGCTAATATTACGCTAAAGAATACAGAGATTGGTACTTTGAAGTGGAATTATCCTATAACAAAAATGCACAACATACGGTTTTGGCATAACAGTCAAGTTGTATGAATTGAGAAAGTTGACATTGGAAACTAGAGATATGGAGATCCAAGTGCACTGACAAATATTGGGTGAATTTATCATCCATGATCACTTGGAATGCAGACCAAATACCTACTAAGCCTGAAGATACAGGAAGACAGACTGCATAATAGAATAGTGATAGTGTATATTGATTGTTACTTGCTGCATTTAGCAAGATGTGTTGAGAAAGGGATACACATCATAAAAATTACCTGGTTTGAGATTAACCACAGAAAGCAATAGAGTGAGTCTTAGTCTCTCAGGCTGTCATAACAAATTAACAGAAACTAGGTGGCTTAAACAACAGAAATTAAATTCATCACAGTTTTGGAGGCTAGAAGGCCCAGATCAAGGTAAAGTAGGGTCAGTTTTTGGTGAGTACTCTCTTTCTGACTTGCACACAGTTTCTTTCTCTGTCCTGACATGGATTTCCCTTGATTTCACAAGAGAAATCAGAAAATACTATGAGATGAATGAAAATGAAAAAAAAAAGATATACCAAAACTTATGAGATGCTGCAAAAGGAATACTTAGAGGGAAACTTATATCTGTAAACACTAAGATTACATAAGGAGAAATATCCCAGTAACTTACTTTCTGCCTTAAGAAATTAGAAAAAAAGGGAAAACTAAACCCAAAGCAAGCAGAAGGAAAGGAAAAATAAAGATTAGATCAGACATAAACAAAATTTAGAAAAGCAAGACAACAGAAAGGATCAGCCAAACCAAAAGTTTGTTCTTTGAAAAGATAAATAAGATTAACATGCCATTGGTTGACTGACCAGGAGAAAATAACCAAATTACTAAAATCTGAAATGAAAGTGGAGACATTATTACTGACTTTATGGTAATAAAAAGAATTATAAGAGAATACTTTGAGCTATTGTATGCCAACACTTAGGTTACCTAGATTAAATGGAAAAATTTGTAGAAAAAATGCAATCTATAACAACCAACCCAAGGAGAAATATAAAATATGAGTGAACTATAACAAATAAAAAGATTGAATCAATAATTTAAAAATTTCTAAAAATAAATACCCAAGGCCAGATGGCTTTACTGGTAAATTCTACAAAATGTTTACAAAAGAATTAAAATAACTTATTCTCAAACTCTTGCAAATATATATAATAAGAAGGAATATGACCTATCTCATTCTATTAGACCAGTATTGCCTTGATACCAAGGCCAAACAAAGACATCACAGAAAAAGAAAACAAAATACCAATACATCTTATGTATAGAGATGCAAATATCCTCACAAAACACTGGTAAACTGAATCCAGCAGCATATTTAGGGTATTATAAAACATGCCTATGTAAGGTTTATCGAAATCAATGGTGGTTCAGCATACAAAAATCAATCAATGTAACACTATACTAATATGATGAAGGGAAAAGCACAATATGATCTCAATAGTTGAAGAGAAAATGTTAGAAAAATGGAACATGTTTTCATGATAAAAAAGTCAATAAGCTAGGGACAAAAGGGAACTTCCTCAACATAATAAAGAAAGTTTATTTAAAACCCAAAGCAGCATTTCTCCTAAGATCAGGAATTAAACAAGGATGCCCAGCCTCACCTCTTCTATTAATTATTTCACTGGAAGTTCCAGCCAAAGCAATTATGCAAGAAATAGAAAAAAATGTCACTGAAATTAGAATGGAAGAAAAATACTATTTATATTTGCAGATGGCATGATCTTATATAAAAGAAGCCTGAAGAATCCACAAGAAACTATTAGAGCTAGTAAATGAATTCAGCAGTGTTGTAGGATACAAAATCGATAAACAAAAATCAAGCGCATCTCTATACCAGAATCATTGCCCCAGCCATCTCACTCTGGAGCCTCTGTTCTTTGCTAGGACCCTTACTTGTTTCCTGGGAAATAATAGGAATAAGGGCAGTGCCAGCAGTACTGGTATCTTTCCAAAGTTATTTCCTGCTGCAGCAAGAGGCCACCCACAAAGTAAATAGAAAGCAATAAACAAAAGCAGTCAGAATGCTTTATCAGTTTTTGAAGAGGAGCCATGAGCTTCCAAGAAGCCAGTTGGGAAGCTGAAACTTGGTATCAGAGCCCCGACATTTCTATCAGAAGGTGGGGGATCACAAATCCTCTTAATGATGCATTCAGTCACTCATTCATTCAACAGTCATTCATGGTAGGCCTGCCATGTGTCAGGATCTGTTCCAACAAAACGAAACAAGAATTTTCCTGGAGCTTACATTCCAAGTGTGGAGAGACAGACAGTAAACTAAGTAAGTAAAATAAACTATGTCTTACATGGTGAAAAGTACTATGGAGAACAATAAAGCAGGAAACAAGGCAAGTACAGCAATTCAGATATAATGGTAACTGCAGGCTGGAGAAGTAAGGGTTACTCTTTCTGTTTGATATACCACACTTCCCAGAAGTGGAGATAAAATGCCTCCACAAGGTCTAAGTTGATTTTTGCTCCCCCTATCACTTATTTATTTCGTTGCAAATTATTAACTTTGCCAAGTATGATTTTGCAAGGGCTTGTCTCAATCTGCAGCCCTCTTCCCCCATCCTGTGAGACAACTATCTTATTTACTTTCCATCTCCCTACTGCCCATCCAGTAGTCCTGCTTTTGCTGACTGTGGGCCCAGGACAAGAATAACTCCCCTGATGTTGCTCCTCCTATTCCCTGCCTCTTATCCACTTTCTTATTTTTTCAAGAAACTTGAGTAATATCACAAGTGTGAGTTTTGAAGTCAGAGGAACCTGAGTTTAAACCTTGGTTCTACCACTTACTGACTATGGGAACTTTGGAAAATCATTTAATTCCTGAATAACATGAAATGGCTCTAATGTTAGGGAAACAATCTGAAGTTGTTGTATAGATTGAGAGATTGGCACCAGAACACAAATCAGTGCAACTCTTCTCAGGCATGGTATCCAAGGGCTCAGATCAGCCAAGAATTAAAGTGTGAGTATACCACTGAACAGTGAAGCCTGACTGCTAATGTGCTCATGAAAAGAAGAGTGGAGAGTGGAAGAAGGAAGTCATAAATTCTATACATGATCTCGAGACCAGCTGCAGAACTGAGGGCTTTGGTTTGTACAAATGGGTTCTTTCTCCAGGTCATAGGTTTATACCTATATATTTTAATTGATATGTATTGTCTTTGCTCCAAAACTGTACATAAACTGTTATGGTGGCTAAATTTAGTCTATAGGTTGAAGAATATTGAACTATAATCACAATGAATCTAGAGGAGGTATCAGCATTCCCCAGAGATCTTGGAATTGGACTTCAGTGAAGTGACTGAGGAGATCTTGGCAAGTGACAGAATTTGGTTTGTGTTGTATATGAAACGATTGTATCTTTTTAGGCAGCGACAATTTTTGAAGTGTATGAGAAGAACGTTTTGGGCAGCCGTAAGCATGGATTCTAATAGATACATACTGTTTTGTAGCAATCCACCATCAACTTTCCCCTTCCTGATTTCTTTTTAAAAACTGCCCTTGCCTTTTATGTTAAGTCTACTTAAATAAAGGCAATGCTCTGCTCTAACCAAGAGGTAGGCACATTCTGACTGAAATTAGGATAATCTAATGCTGTGTGTCCAGATTTTGCATCTTAATTATAGGGACAAAAAGACTATTAAATGTCTGAGGTCTAGTCAAAAATCCTGTTGTACCCTAATCAGATAATCAGGCCACACCACCACTTTTGGTTATTCCTAACCCAACTTTTCAGTTTCCTATTGGTCCCTTGAGCCCTTAATGTTATTATAACAAATTCACTTTTGCTTAAGTTTGACTCAGTTGTTTTCTATTTTTCCTAACTTTTAAAGAATTTCAGTAGAAAGACCATATATAATAAACCAATGATATACATGGGTAGTAGCACCAGAGCATGGGTTTAAATTCTGATCCCACCACTTACTCAAACGGTCTGGGCCTCACTATTTGTGGAAAGGAGATGACAAAAATGGCACCTCAATCATGCAGTTATTGTATTGTAAGTGCCCAATAAATGTTATCTTTTACTATTATGTAACTGATTACATTTTCCTAAATATTCCTACCCTTTTTTCCCTCACTACTGTGTTATACGGAGGAATACCCTGTTGTATGGGCAGTTCCCACACATGGAGTTTTATTATGCAGATTGGAATAATAAGTAGAGCTGCAAAACTGAGAGACCTTAAAAAAGGTTAGCTCAATTCACATCAGAAAGGACCAGGAGCTACTCCTAGGCAAAGGTGAATATTTCGAATTAATTTTCAGTGATTTTTGGCTTTTGACCTAGAGTCTTTTGAATATAACATTTTTATGTAACTGAGCAGAGATAACAAGTTTTACTTTGTATTGATTAAAATTAGGTCTATGTGCGATGTGGAGGCATGTTCTTCCTCTGATCTTGTCACTGAGAGCTTGAGCTGAAGCATTCTGTTATATCACCTCTGCTCAATAACTTGTTTTCTAAGCAATGTTGGTGAATACCTTCTCTATCTATGCTCATTTCCCTATTGTTTTCTGTAATCACCAACACACATATAGTTAAATTTTTTACCTGAATAGTCCCTATGGCTCATAACTCACTAGCCTGCCTGGGAGTTCTAAAGCATTTTGTCAGTAAAAGTAAAGCATTTGTCAGTTAAATAAAACTAGTGTTTACTTTGAAAACACTGAGGACCTTTAAACTCTCACCATTAAGCACTTTACCCCTTTTGCATCTGGCAACATCAAGTTTTGCTTCAGACAGGGTTCAAATGCCTCTCTGGTGCTAGAGCAGGATGACCTGAGAAAAATCTCTGCTTTGATTATAAGCGACTTTAACTATTAGAGGGACATCTTTTCCTGTTGCTTACCCTAATTTATGTTCCCAGAATTTACTAATTCTGAGGGAGCCTAGATTTATTCAGCCGTGGATATTTCTCTTTCTAGGACTGCAACCCATTTACTCCTCAAAAATGCTGTATGTGTAGGGAGAGGATTTGAAAATCAACTACATTTTTCATATTCAGGCACACATGCAAAGCATTTAACATTAGTTGACCCTGAGTAATGGGGTTTAGAAATGTGGATGTTGGGTTTTTAACTTTTATTTCATACATTTCATTTTTAAAAATTAAGGAACATGTGACACTTTTACAGCTATACATTTTTTAAAGCTATAGATCCTTCCTTCTGAAGCCATTTTATTAGGACATCTATGATAATAATAGTTAATATATTTAGGTATTTTTATCCAGATTAAATTCCAAGGTCATTCATGACAATGATTTTCTTGCCTATGTCCTTGGCTCTTCTTACCCTTTTTTCATTTTGTACACTTATAAGGGAAAGTGCAACTTTAATAAAGTCCAAACTTCTACCATGCCTGCACGTGAAAAGATGGGGAAAATAAAGCTAGCAATAATAAATTAATGACTGCACACTTGAAGTATATTTTTAATGCTGCCAAATATCTTATTACTTGTTTCAAATCCATTAAATCTGCCATCCACCCAGGTGACTCATTCTCTCTCCTCAAAACTCCAATGTCATCTTACCATCTCCCTCAGCCTCACTCTCAGTTGATAACTTCGCTTCCTATTTTGCGGAAAAATCAAAATAATTACAGGGGAATTTTCATGTACTCTTATCACTACTTCCATCCACTTAGCAGCATCTACACCCATATACTCTAACTTACTGCTTATTGCAAAGATAATATTTCCTTAATCTTCTCTAAAATCAGTCTTTTTTTCCCACCAGATCATATATTCTATTTATTACTTTTGATTAAGCTCTAGCTTTTCTTTCTTCTGACTCTCATAAAATCATCTTTTTTTGCTCTTTAGTGGATACAAATTTCCTTTATTTCTTCCATCATAAAGAAGAATATTACTTGATTTCATGTCCCTTTTAACTGACACCACATTCTTACTTCCAAGGCAAAACTTAAAAATTTATTAATACCTGATGTGTCCAGTTCCTCTCTTCCTCTCATCCCATTCTTTATCCACCACTTCATGAAATGTGAATACACACTCACATTTAATTATAATTTGCTTGCAGTGGAATAATCATATTGATAGTGTACATTTTACTGAGTTTTCACAAAGGTACACACCCTTGAAATCCATCTTCAAGTGGAGATATAACACATTTGCATCTATCCAGGAAGTTTCCTCATGTCCTTTTGCCATCAATCTTCACCTCAAACAGTTGTTTCCATTTCCACAGTTACAGATTAGTTTAAACTGTTCTTAAATTAAATATAAATATACTCAATAGACCATAGACAGTTTCTTTTAGGTCTAGCTTCTTTAGCTCTGTATTTTCAGGCCTGAAATTCCATGGGTGGCCTTAATGTTTTTGAGACTCACAGTGCCCCAAATTGTTAGTTGTGAGTTCTTCTGCTTTCACCATGTATGCTCCCCAACCAGCAGGTAAAATTCCCCACCTGGATAGTCCCCTGTTAGCAGGACCAGCTGCAACCCTACGTGATCCTCAACCTAAGGGATTTTACTTCCCTGGCAGCCCATGAAACTATCCAAACAAGGAACAGTTTAGTTTAAGGGTACTGTTTTTTACATAACTGCATTTTAAATATTTTTCATATAATGCCTATATAATTGTATAGTAATGATTTTGGATTCGAGTAGATGTCTCTCTGCCTGTTTGAATACAAGTTTCTGTAATGGATGAGAATGTCTTATTTACTTTGTACCACCAGGCCTCACATACACAGTAAATGCTCAATACATATTGATTTTTTTGAATAATTAAATTTGATTCAAACATTGTGTCTGAATAGTAGGTTGCATGGAGTGATTATAGGTTATGAGGATGGAAAATAAAGTGCTGGCTCTCCACCAAAATTTTTGAGGAGTGTGCTAGGAACTTTGAAACTAATTTAGTAACCTTATTAGGGTATCATCATATTATTTCAGCAGGGAGAGTGTGTAGGCCCAGACTCTCATGAAAGCACTGAATTTACTTTTTATTCCCTAGAAATCATTCAGCATATGACTTTCTCTGGCAAGAGAAAAGCACCATTATTTTCCTAGTGGGAATGTACATTTTTAGTTTGCAATAGTGGAATGCAGTTGCATAGAAATATTCCTGTTGAAAATAAACTATGCATGGCTAATTTTTTAGTTTAATCAATTGTAGAGGCATTGTATGCATATATAAAAATACATATATATGTACATATATGAAAGCTCATTATATAGGGCTCTTTAGGTACTCTATTTTATCCTGACTGTGCTTTATTAAAAACCTTTAGAAACTCTAATGATGCTGCCTCTCTCATTCCTGTTACTGGTAATTTCTGTCTTCTCTCTTTCATTTTTGATCAATTAATGGTAACTCAAAACACCAGCTTGTTTTCATTGACTTCTATTGTTTTTTGATTTTCTATTTCATTGTTTTCTATTCTGACTTTTTTTCTGCTTAATTTGGATTTAATTTTCTCTTCTTTTTTTCTGGTTCCTTAAAGTAGAATTTGAGGTCATTGATATGAGACTGCTTGTCTGCAAAGGGCCAGACAGTGCATATTTTGGGCTTTGTGGGCTGTATGTTCTGTGTTGCAACTTCTCAACTCTGCCATTGTAGTGCAAACATAGTTAGACAATACATAAATGAATGGATGTGGTTCTATTCTACTAAAACTTTATTTATGGAAACAGATGGATGAAAAGCTGCATTTGCCTGTGGGCTACAGTTTGCTGACTGGTAGTCTATGGGTTACGTTGAGAAGATGATCATTTAGATTCTTCTTAAGTTAGAATTGAAGGTAGGCAAAACTTCAGCTTTAATTAGATTGGGTTCATCTGTGAAGAGCCCAACTTCCAGACTCTTGCACCACAGTTACTCTTTTGATTTTGTGAGTATTTGATTTGTGAGGTGTTTAGGTATAGTTTCCAATAATTTTTGCCTTTGGATTCAAGTTTGCACAGCCCAGAATTCAAGCACTGCAGGAATATCCTTACTGCAATTTTCCCTTTCTTCTAGCAGCTCTTCCAGTAACATCATTTGGGAAAATATTCATGATGAGTTTGTGGAATGAATTACTGGACCACATAATTTCTTATTGTTTCTGAGACTTGTACAGTTTGCAACATGTCCTGCCAGTCCACACTGTTGTCTAACACTTGGCACACTTCTCATGTCTTGGCAAAACCTCTCCATCTACGGAAGGCCTGATCTTTCATTCATATCCCTATCAGCCACCTGCCCTCATCTATGGGGGCTGTCATAGCTCTTTGCTTACCTAAGAAGGGCTCATTACTCTCTGCACTTCGGTACATCTAGTCTTTCTGTGACTTCTATTGCTAGTTACAAAAGAGAAAATAGCTTTCCCATTTTTTTCTATTACCCTAACAAAAAATAAGTTCCATTCTCTCAGAAATCTAAAGTTTCTCTTTCATCACTTCACCAAAATTGCTATCATAAGTGTCACTAATGGCCTCTATGGTGCTAAATCCTATTAAATTCACAGTCTTCATATTGATTGACCTAGCGACAGCATTTTACACAATGGGTTTAACCTTCTCTTTGATCAACATTTTTTCCTTCATTTCCAGGATGTCATTCTCATACTTTTGCTCCAACCTCATTGGCAGCTCTTTCTCACTGCCCTTTCTAGTTTCTTCTGTTCTCCCTAACCTTTTAACATTGACATCTAAGATTCAGCCCTTATTCATTTTCTCTATCTACACTCATTCCCTTAGTTATGTCCAGTCTTATGGCTTTAAATGCCATCCATATGCTGAAGACACCAAAATTCGTATCTTCTCTCCATCTCTCTCCCAAACACTATATTCAACTGCCTTCTTGATAGCTGTTTGAATGTCGTTTATACATCTCAACTCAGCTTACACCTTTTAGTCTTCTAACTGATATTAGGTTCACCCAGAGACTTTCCCATCTTAGTTAATAGAAACTCTATTTTTTTCAGTTGCACAGCACAAAACCATGAGGTTCACTACTGACCTCTTTCTTTTTCTCACAACCCATATCCAATCTACCGGCAAATACTGTGGCTCTAATTTCAAAAATATATCCAGAATTCAACCATTTCTCACCACCTACACTGCTACCACTCTGGTACAACCATTTTCTCTTCCTGGGTTATTGAATTAGCCTCCTAATTCCCCTCTTTCTATCTTTAACCATGCCCCCGCTACCACACATGCAAGTTATATTCAACATGGTTTCCAGACTGATCTTTCTACAACATAGATTAGATTATGTAGCTATTCTGCTCAAAAACCCTCCAATAGATTCACATTTTCCTTAGACAAAACGCAGTCTTTATCCACAAACGCCTTCATGTTCTCTCTGTTCTACCTGCTGTTCTCTAGCTGACTTCCTCTCCTAGTGTTAGCGTCCTTTAATATCTCTATTCCATCCACAATGGCCTCCCTATTGTTCCTTAAATATCCCAAACACACTCTTACTTTAGGATGTTTGCTCTGGCTCTTCCCTCTGCCTAGAATGTTTTCCCCGAGATCCTTGCTTGACTAAGGCTTTCACTTCCTTCAAATCTTTGCTCAAAAGCCAACTTCTCATTGAGACCTATCACTACAAATCTAACAGTGCAAACTGCTTCTTTTTTGACTTAAAAAACCTTTGATATGCTGCAATATGGATGAATCTTTAGAACATGATGCTATGTGAAATAAACCAGTTAGAAAAAGACAAATCCTGCACCATTCCACTTACATGATGTATCCAAAGCAGCCAAATTCTTAGAAAGAGAAAGTAGAATGCTGGTTACCAGATGCTGTAGTGAGAGGGAAAAGGGGACTTGTTCAATGGATATAGAGTTTCAGTTTTGAAAGGTGAAAAAGTTCTAGAGATCTGTTGCACAACAATAGGCAAATAGCTAATGCTACTGTACTGTACATTCAAGATGGTAAATTTTGTTATGTTTTTTAATCAAAATAAAAAGAGAAAAACAAAGTCAACTGAAAGTAAAAATAAAATAAAATCTAATAAATTAAAGAGAAAAAAAATTAATGTCAACTTTTGGTTTGAGTTGGGACATATAAAGAGCTTCGAAGTTATTATTCTCACACTTATAAAAAGAAGAAAGGTAGAGAAACTGAAAACTTTTCTTGTACTGTTCTTGGACTTATCAGAGACCTGAGTTAGGGCAAATGTCACCCTGAAATCTGTAGAGAGAGGAGAATCCAGAGTCACAGCCAAGTTCTTCCTTCCTGGAGCAGAAGCCTAGTAGGAAGACACAAATGGTAATTTTGACTATGGAATAACATGAGAGTGGGAAACTTCTGGGAGCAATAGTCTTAGGGGTGCCCTACACTTTTGATGGTTTTACCTTTCTCATGATCTACTTATCAAGGTGAAGAACCAAACACACACACAAGCAAAGAAACAAAACCCTGAATTTTGACTCTGGCAGGGAGAGAGGAAAAGTAACCATTATCAAGATCTACTCTCCAGTCAGCCTTTGCCAGAGTTTTATCCCACTTGATGGAAGAGAACTTTCCCTAGTTTAGCTCCCTCCACATTTCCTATCTTATGTAATGTGGAGAAAGCTGTAAATACTTGTAAAGGTCACAGTCCAGGAATTCAGACCCACTAAAATATTGATATTTAATCACAAGATTATAAAGCTCTTCTGTTCTCCAGCACCTAACCACCACACCCATTATAATAATAATGTATTATAGCTGAAGAAGCTGCAATAGACAGACTATACCTATAGAAGAGTTCTTAGGCAATCCCAAAGACAACAAAGGATATAAAAGCAAGGGAACTGGAGGAACTTGAAGCTTCTGACATCTACAAATACTATAAATATTAAACATAGCTAAACTCCTAATCAGATTAACATAAAAACTCATCTTAAGGGCCTATTTATCTCACTTGCTATTATCTGATACAGTGTCTCTGTCTTTCAATACGAAAAATTACAAATCATGCTAAAAAGCAAGAAAAGGCACAGTACAAAGAGACGGAGCACATCAGAAGGCTGGAAGGTCAGGGCGGGGGTAGGGAAGAACCAAGGAACAAGCACAATAAACAGAAAGTAGTTACAAATGTGATCGATAGTATTCTATATCAATAGTCACTATAAATGTTCATAGTATAAATGCACCAATTAAAATACATAAATGGTCAGAGTAGATAGAAAAATGGGATCTGACTAAATATTGCCTACAAGAAACCCACTTTAAATAAAAAGACTCAGGTTAAAAGTTAAGGGATGAAGGAAGATACACACTAATGAAAAGAAAGCTGAGATAGCTGTTAATTTCAGACAAAAGCAGACACTTTTGATTTTTTAAAGAAAGCAGATTGTTTTATTAAAAACAGACTTCAGAACAATGAAAATTATTAGGGATAAAGAGGCTCATTACATATGATAAAAGGGTCAATTGTCCAAGAAGACATAATCCCCGGTATATATGCATTTAACAGCAAAGCATCAAAAATATGATACGCAAAAAATGATAGAACTGAAAACAGACAAGTCCACTGTTATATTCAGAGGCCTGAAAACTATCCATCATTGATACATCAAGTGTGCAAAAAATCAGTAAGAATATAGTAGACTTGAATAGCACATACAACTTGATTAAATTGACATTAAAATAATACTCCCAACAACTGTAGAATACACATACTTCTCAAGCTCACATGGAGTATTTACTATGGTAGAACACATTCTGGGTCACAAAATACACCCTAACAAATTTAAAAACAGAAATCATACAAAGTGTGTTTTAATGATAAAGTGGAATTAAACTAGTAATCAAGACCAGCAAGAAAACTGCGAAACCCTCAAATACTTGGAGACTATACAACACACTTCTAAGTAAAACAGGGGTTGAAAAAGAAGTCTCAAGGGAACTTTTAAAATATTCTGAGCTAAATTAAAAATGAAAGTGCAAATTATCAAAATTTTGGTATGCTGCAGAAGCAGTGCTTATGGAGAATTTATAGCATTAAACTCATGTATTATAACAGAGCAAAGATCTAATATCAGTAAACTAAGCTTCCACCGTAGGAACCAAAAAGAAGAGCAGCTTAAGCCTAAGCAAGCAGAAAAAATAAATAATAGACATTGGAGCAGAAATTTAAAAAAAATGGAAAGAGGAAGCAAATAGAAAAAAATCAATGAAACCAAAAGCTGGTTCTTAGGAAAGAGGAATACATTTGATAAATGTCTATCAAGGCTAACCATAAAAAAGAAAAAAGACAAAAATAACCAATATGTGAAATGAAAGAGGTCATTACTACTAATCCCATGAACACTTAAAGATAATAAAAGAATACTAGGAACAACTCTATGCCTACAGATTTGAAAGCTTAGATGAAATGGGCCAATTCCCAGAAAAACACAAACTAAAAAGCTTGCACATGGAGAAATAGATCATCTTAATATGCCAATATCTATTGAAAAGACTGAAGAAATAATTAATGGCCTTCCAAAAAATAAATTACCAAGCCCAAATGGTTTCCCCTGGTGGATTCTACCAAACATTTAAGAGAGAAATGACACCAGTTTGCCACAATCTATCCCAGAAAATAGAAGCAGAAGGAATGTTTACTAAGTCATTCTATGATGCTAGTATTGCCCTAATACTAGAATGAGATAGAGACATTACAAGAAAGGAGAACTATAGACCAATATCTATCATGAACATAGATGCAAAAATCTTCAATAAAATAATAAGAAATCCAACACAACATTATATAAAAAGAATTATTGGCCACTGCCAATTGGGATTTATTACAGGTGTGCAAATTTGATTTAGCAATTAAACATTGATATACTCCACCACATCAACAGGCTAAAGAAGATAAATCATATGATTATATCAAATGATGAAGAAAAAGCTTTTGACAAAACCCAACTTCCATTCAAGATAAAAAATCTCAGCAAAATAGGAATAGAGAGGAATATCTTCAACTTCATAATGAACATCTACTAAAAACCTCTAGCTAACAGTATACTTAACAGTAAGAAACTGTACCCTTTTGCTCTAGTATTAGGAAGAAAGTGATGATATCCTGTCCCACCACTCCTATTCAACATCATACTGGAAGTCCTGGCTGGTGGAATAAAGCAAGAAAATGAAGTGAGAAATTCATACACTGGGAAGGAAGAAATAAAACATTCTTTTAAAAAATATTGTTTTTATAGAAAATTCTATGGAATTGACAAAAAAAGTTTCTGGAAATAATATTAGTATAGAAAGGTCATAAACTTCAAGGTTAATATACAAAAAAATCAATTGCTTTCCTAAATACCTGCAATGAACAATTGGGATCTGAAATTTCAAAGTATCATTTATAATAGCGCCAAATAAAATGAAATACTTAGGTATAAGTCTAAAAATATATGTGTAGGCTCTATGTGGAAAACTATAAAAAATATGTGTGAGTTCTATGTGGAAAACTACAAAACACTGATGAAAGAAACCAAAAAAAAAACAAAAACAGAAAATCCAAATAAACGGAGAGACATTCTGTGTTCATAGATTAGAGGACTTGATATTACCCAAGGTGGCATTCATCTCATCATGATCAATAAATTTGATGAAATTCCCATCAAAATCTCAGCAAGTTGTAGATATCAACAAAGTGATTCAAAATCTTATATGGAAATTCAAAATACCTAGAAGAGCCAGCAAAGAAGAATAGGAACAAATTTGGAAGACACAAACTACCCAATTTCAAGATATGCTATAAAGCTACAGTAAACAAGACCATATGGTACTGGCAAAATGATGGATGCATAGTTCAGTTGTGGGATTGATGGGGTTAATATATAATTCAAGTAAGGTAGAAATCAAATGTATAAGCACACATGACTTGATTGTTTTTCCCACACACTCTGTTGATGTGTAATCAAGGACTGAGTGATGAGGACCAAAGCAGTTCTCATGGCTCGGAGCCACCTCCACACAGTTTTAGTATCCTTGAGAAGCATCGCGTCCTTGGGCTAGACTCAAGGACGGATAATGATGTTTGAGTTCATTGTAAGTTCATTTATTCAGTAAATACGAGAAATGCCTTCTTGGCATTGCTTTTGAGCTGTTACGCCTTGAGCCCCCTGGCTGGTTCTTCCAGGTCTCCTGAAACTCATCGCATCTCCTCCCTTGTCTGTGGCTTAGAGGCAGGGAGGGGACCGACCCCAGTGGAAGGGAATTGAGAGACCAAAAATGGACCCACACAAACATAATCAACTGACCTTTGACAAAAAGCAAAGATAATTCTATGGAGCAAGGACAGTCTTTCAACAAATGGTGCTGTAACAACTGGAGGTCTACATGCAAAAATATGAAGTTACACACCAAACTTGCACCTTTCACAAGACTTGACTCAATGGATCATAGATCTACATCTAAATTTCAAAACTAGACTTCTGAAAGAAAATATTGGAAAAATCTAGGAGACCTTGAGTTTGGTGGCGAGTTGTTGTTAGAACTGACAACAAAATCCATGTAAAAATAAATTGATTATCTGGAATTTAATAATTTTAAAACTTCTGCTCTGCAAAAGGCACCATTAAGAGAATGAAAACACAAGCCACAGACTGGGAAAAATATTTGCACCATCATATCTGATAAAGGACTTAAATCCAATACAAAAAATGCTGAAAACACAAAATAAGGAAAGAAGCAACACAACTGAAAATGGGCAAAGATCTAAACAGATACCTTATCAAAGAAAATATACAGATGGCAAATAAGCATATGAAAAGATGCTCAACATCATATGGCATCAGGGAATTATAAATTAATGTAATGCCAATACAAACCTATTAGAATGGCTGCAACACTGACATCATCAAATGCTGACAAGGTGGTAGATAAGTTAAGTACACTCATCATTTATGGTATGCACACAAAATGGTACAGCCACTTTTCAAGGCATTTTGGCAATTTCCTACAAAGGTAAACAGTCTTATCATAGGACATAGCAATTGATCTTCAGTGTATTTATTTAACTGATTTGAAAACTTATGTCCACACAAAAACTTACATGTAAGTATTTATAGCCACTGTATTCAGAATTGCCCCAAACCAGAATCAACTAAGATGTCTTTACATAGGTGAATGAATAAACTGTGGTACAACCGTACAGTGGAATATAATTGAGTGATAAAAAAAGATAATGAAACTATGAAAAGACATGATTGAATTTTAAATGCATATCACTAGGTAAAAGAAGCCAGTCTAACAAGGCCACATAGTATTAGATCTCAAGTTATATGACATTCTGGAAAAGGCAAAACTATAGAAACAGTAAAAATATCAGTAATTATCAGGAGTTAAGGAGGAAGGGGAATTGAATAGATACAGTATAGATTTTTAAGGTAGTGAAACTATCTTGTATGATACTGTGATATTGGATATATAACATTCTCCATTTTTCAAAATCCATAGAAATTTACAGCACAAAAACTGAATCTTACAGTACACAAATTTAAAAATCATTTAGAAATTTGGAGGACCCCATGAAGGCATGCAGACCATGAAAAGAGAACCTAACTGTATTACAAATATATGAAACAACTTTACTTTAGAGTTTTGGTTGGGAAAGGGGCTGACCTAAGTAATTCTGGAAAAGACTGGAGTTTGTTTGATAAAAGGTGAAGTGAAATTCATATTAGCATTATACTGTAGGTGATAAATTTTTTTACCATGGGGGTATGGCTTAACAATTCTGAAACCACTATGCATGTACACTGGAATTGAACAAATAAGTAAATGGGTGGAGAATGGAGGTGAGGAACTAAATTTCTCATTGTTGGACAAAAAGTTAGAGATCAACAAGGAGAGGAGGCTAGAATGACCCTTATGTTAAAAGACCAAAATTGGACACATCATCATACACTCATGGTTAGCTCAATATTGATACAGATGTTACATATAGAAAGTTTTATAGATATGTGTACATACACTGGTTAGTGTACACACACGTTTCCTTGCTTTGTCAGCTGAGAGGATCTAGAAGCCATGACACTTCAGTAGCAATAAGTGCACTTAGTGCCCAAATCCTGGTTTCTATTACTAGTCTCTAAAAGAGGATCCAGAGCTTCTTGGAGCAATGGATGATTATAGAAATGGGATGGAAAATATACAAGTTGAGCCTTGAGCCTCTTGTAATGCCAAAAAGTAAAGAACTGCTCAAAATAAGCACAATGTTGGGAGTATGTTAATAATACATAGAAGCCAGATGAAAAATCTTTCAATGACCAATGCTGGAAAAATTTGAGCAACAGAATAAGTAAAGTAGCATTTAATTATAACTCAAAGCATAAAATTAATATCCATGAGTTCATACTGATATAAATAAATGATTTAATAAGTAAATACATAGTAGGAGAATAGACAGATAGCCTATGCAGTAGAATTCCAAATAATCTATGTAGATACTCTGCCCTCAAGAAAGTGGAGCATAAATCTCTGTCCTTAAGTGCAGGCTGCACATAGTGACTCCCTTCCAGAGAGTATTGGACGGAAAGAGGAAAAGAAGGGTAAGTTTACAATGGAGAAATCTGACGAAAGTTCCTTTATCCAGGTGTTCAAGGTCTACATTAACAGTGATGTAAGGTTGACTGTATGATCCTTGATATATGATAAAAATGGTGCTTAAACTCTGTTGTGTTCCTCACAAAGTTCATAACCTTAGTCTAATCATGGCATAAGAAAAATATCAATTGAGAGACAATCTAAATAAATAAATACCTGACCAGTACTCCTGAAAACTATGTCATCAAAAACAAGGAATCTGAGACACTGTCACAGCTAAGAGGAGCCAAAGAGACATGGTGAATAAACATACTGTGATATCCTGGGTGGGACTCTGGAAAAGAAAAAAGACATTAGGAAAAAACTGAGGAAATCTGAATAAATTATGAGTTTGTTAATAATGTTTCAATATTGTTTCAGTAAATGCAGTAAATGTACCATACTAATGTTAGATATTAATAATAGGAGAAATTGGGTGTGCATGTATGGAAACTATACTATCTTATTCATTTATCAATCCATTTATATTATCTTATCTATCTTATCTCTGTAAATCTAAATTATTATAAAACTAAAGTTTATTTTTAAAAATGAACTTTATTGAGGTATGACTTAATTGGATCAATTTAAAAGATATGAATAGACTTAAAATAAGGATTTTTTGAGGTCATTGTAGATTCATATGCAGTTGTAATAATACAGAGAAAATCCATGCCCCCTCTACCCAGATTCCCATAGGGATAATATCTTGCAAAATTATAACACAACATCACAACCAGAATATTAACACTGATATAGCTAAGGTACAGAATAACTCTATCACCACAAAGGTACCTAGGTGAGGGGAGGTAAAGGATGGAGAAGAATGCGGTTACAAAAGGGCAATGGGAATGATCTTGTGTTGATGGAACTGCTTTGTATCTTGACTGTGTCAATGTAAGTATTCTGGTTGGGATATTGCAAGATATCACAAGGTATTACCACTGGAGATAACATGGTAAAATGTACACAGGATCTCCCTATATTATTTCCTGCTGGTATTTTCAATCCACCTTAATCCTATTCTGTGTCTTCTTTCTTCTCATAGAATTTATCATAATCTGACATTCTATATAATTCATATATTTATTATACTTATTTTTTACTTTTGTGCCTAACAGAGTATAATTTTCATGAAAGCCTGAATATTTTTATATTTTGTTCCTGATATTTCCCAAGTGCCCATAACCAAGCCAGGCTATATTACGAGTTCAAAAATACTTGTTTAGTAAAGTAAAGTTTATAAACATATCACTGTGTTTCCTGATGGTATGCCCAGTCCTGAAGGGTGTTTCCCTCCAAGAGCTCAAGTCTGAACTGCATGGTGTCTCATATTCCTCTTGTCCTGTTGGCAATGAGTTAGCTCTTCTAATACTAACATAGCTCACCGTGGGTCTACCTATAGGCTGCTGTTCCTAGGGTCCCACCTTTCATGAGCATATTCTTGTGGATTCCTAAGAGTGGTTTCTTAGATGGTCTGCATCTTGAACTAAACCTCTGCTTTTAGTCAGCATTAGCTGCCAAGCACTCTGCCTCTCAAACTTTGTTTGCTACCTATTTGAGAAGAAAATATGGGCGTCTTTAAACCTTGACTCCCAAAGTTTTCAATAAGCCTCAAATTAATGCACACTTTCTGCTTTCTCAAAATTTATAGCTTCCTCTTTAAGACAACCAAAGAAGCTGTATACTTGTCCAACTCATGCTCTGGGATCAACTTCCTCAAGTTATAGGGCTACAGATACATCATGTGCTGGAGCTAGGGTACCCTGCCATTGGGATTCTATCTTCCAATATACGAACCCTGCGACAGCTGTACTCTTACTCAGCATCCTACTGTACAAGAAAACATGTCTATTATTCACTGCTTCCAATTCTTTTCCTAAGATTTTGTCTTGAATCAACTCCAATCGGATTTTTATCACTGTAAGTCCATTGAAAACATTCTAGTCAATATTGCTTAGGACCTCTTAAGTTACTAAATCCAATGGCTAATTCCCAGTTTTTGTCTTACTTGACCTATTTGTATTTGACATAATTGCGCACTACACCCTCCTGGAAATAATTTTTTGTCTTGACTATTGGGACACTACACATTCACCAGCATCTAGAAGAGAGCATTGCAAATATTAGGTATTCAAGAAAAGTTGGTGAATTTCAAATCATGCTCTGCCTAGACTGCTTTCAAGGCTGTTTTTACCTGGACATGTGTCACACCCTGAATTCATCCATTCTCACCATTGTTGTCTTGCCGCCGCTGCACAGACTTGGGTGATTGCTATTGCTGACTGACCCTCTTCACCTAGTTGCTGCTCCTGCCACTTGGGGAAACTTCTCCAATGCTCACTTCATGGATGTCCTGTCTGTTCACATGCCACTGGTCATTTATTTATGGAATGTCAGCACTCCAGAGCACAACTCAAGAGTTTGCCTGAGTCATTATCTGCAACGTGATAGTATACTTTCAATATAATTATTTGTTATAATCACTTCTTGGGCTTAAGATTCTTGGAACCATAAGGAAATCCCTTTTTAGCACATCTTTGTGTTGATTTAGAAAAGCTTATTGTAAATATGCAAGGAACTCTTGTGCTATATAATTTAGTTCTATGCTCACAGCTATTTCTTCTCCAAGGACACAAAGGTGCTTCTTGGGTGTGGGGTCAAGGTGGGTTCAGTTGTCTTGGACTGACTATGCCTTAATGTTGTTAGAATGCCATAAACTGTACCAATATTTATTGTTCTTTAACTTCAATCACTATTGCACGGTTGACTCATGCTGTCAGACTCTACATTCTTCCATGTTGAATTCACTTGCAGTGCCCTGCAGTCTCTTCTCTCATGCCTTCCTCATTCAGTTTTTCAGATGTGCATCTATGCAGAGCATGTAAACCTTTAGTGTACAAAGTAAAATTCTTTGCTAGGAGGTGAATTGCAGCTAATAAAGGCCTTTGTGAAGGATGACATTACTGAGGTCTAGTCAACACAGACTCAGTCTTCTCCATGTATCTGTCAGATGTGTCTAGGAAGATATCTATATGGCAAAGTGAAAGAAGGTCTAATTTCATGGAGTAAGGGTGTTTTTATCTCAGGAAGTTTGTGTCCCGCAGTATCAAAGAAAAATGAACCTTTGAGTATCTCCTCAGCTCTATTTTGGGAAACATCATTGGGAAAAAGGCACCATACGCTTGAATCTGGAGCCTCTCTGGGAAAGCAGTGCTCTGGCACAATCAATAGGGTCTGAGGCCTGCCTGCATTCCTGGCCTCTAGTTCTCCATTTGAAAAACACTTTATCCTTATGATAGTTGGGATTAGGATCTGCTGCCAGGGACTAAGAAACTCAAAATGGCAGTTTTGAATACTTGAGAAATGTATTTTTCTCATGTAAAAGTCTGGAGTTTCACACTTCAGAGGTGGTATGGCAGCTCTAATCAATGCAATCCTTGAGAACTTAAGCTCCTCTAGCTCACTCTCCACCTTGCTGATCGTGGCTCTCATCCTTAGGTCTGAAGCATCAGCTGCATTCCAGGCAACAGGACAGAGGAAAGGATGAAGAAAAAGGCACAAAGTACAAACTTCAGCACTTTTAGAAAGAAGGTTGTTGGAAGTGATCACATGACAATTCTGCTTTCATCTCACTGGCCAGAACTTAATCACATATCATAAGTGGGGAGGCTCAGAAATTTATTCTTTATTATGGGAAGCTACATTTCCAGCTAAAAATACTGATACTTGGCTGGCTGATTGAATCTAAGAGCCATACCAAGCTTGAAAAGAATGGGTATTAGGATCTGTCTGCCACAAATCTGCTCAGTTAGGCTCCCTTTCAGTTACAAATATGTGTAGCACACTTAGTATTTATAGGTATGCGTGTGTGTGTGTGTGTGTGTGTGTGTGTGTGTGTGTGTATTGTAGTGGTAGTCTTTATAGGAAAGGTGACACGAAATGTGACAGTGGTTAAAAATATGGACTTGGTTCTGATTAATTTTGCTGTGAATCTAAAGTTACTCTAAAAAATAAAGCATATTAAAAAAAACAAGAACTTGAGTCAGCAGACCTCAGATAAACACTGATTTTTCCACGTGCAAGCTCTATCTATACTTTGTACAAGTTATTTCACCTCTCTGAACCTCAGTTTACCATCTGTGAAGCAGAAATAACACCAACTCTTCAGATTACTGCAATTTTAATCAATTATATATATAAATTGTTTAAGCATAGTATTCAATACAAAGTTCAATAAATAGAAGCTTCTATTATTATTTTGTTATTTAGATACACATATAATTATTCACACAAAAACTTACCCATATATCTACATGGGAGCTGTTAAAACAATAGTAATAGTTTCAAAATTGTTGTAGTATTGTATATCAATTTTCAAAGAGATGGTGTGGGTTTCTGGAATGGCCCTAAAGTCAGGAGAGCTGACAACCTTGGGAAATTCACTTACTATTTTCCCTCCCTCCCTCCCTCCCTTCCTTCTCTCTGTCTCTCCCACTCTCTCTGTCTTTGTATTGTGGTATTAAGGATCATGAAAGATAATAGGAATGCAGGTATAGAGTACTTACTTCCTTAGCATCCTTGGCCTCTATACATTACATGTTAGTAGTATCCACCTCACTCATTTGTGAAAATGAAAATGGTCTCTAAATATTGCCAAATGTCACCTAGGGGGTAAAATTGCCCCCAGTCGAGAAACACTACTCTAGGCAATAAGATATTTTTAAAAAATGAATGATAGAGTTATCAATTTATAATGTGAACCACTTACAAAAATCGTACTAAATATGACATAAACTTAGGGCATTTTTCCTTTCTAGTCTCCTGGTGTGTAAAGTTATGTCCTCCAGTAATCACAGATGTATAGTGGAATGCCAAAGGAAATGCCGGAAGTTGGAATTGTCTTTTTCTTTCTTTCTTTTTTACTTTTTAATCCCATGACTATTTTATAACTGAACATGTGTACCTTTTTATCCTCTTCACCTATTTCACCCATCCCTCAGTTCCCCTCTCCTATGGCAGCCACTAGTTTGTTCTCTGTGTTTATGAGTCTATTTCTTTTTCTTTGTTCATTTGTTTTATTTCTTAGATTCAAAACATAAGTGAAATCATATGGTATTTCTTTCTCTGTCTTATTTCACTTAGCATAATACCCTCTAGGTCATCTGTGTTATTGCAAATGGCAACATTTCATTCTTTCTTATGAATGAGTAATATTCCATTGTGTATATATACCACATCTTCTTTATCCATTCATCTATTGATGAACACAGGTTGCTTCCATATCTTGGCTATTTTAAATAATTCTGAAATAAACATAAGAGTGCATATGTCTTTTCAAGTTAGTGATATTTGTTTTTTGGGTAAAATCCCAAATGTAGAATTCCTGGGTTCAGGAAGCTGGAATTATAATTAAAAAAGGCAATATTCTGTAATACTGAAATTGTTATATGTTCTGCAAAATTCCAATTGTTTTAAATAATCTTGTATGAACTGAAATAATGAAACTGAATGTCATTTATGTGTCACATCCCTAGGCCTTCTTTTTGTAAAAAATTACTGAAGTATAGTCGACATATAATATATTAGTTTCAGGTGTACAACATAACAATTCGACACTTACACACATCACAAAATGCTCACCACTAGTGTAGTTGCCATCTGTCGCCATACAAGTTATTACAAACTTTCAGTTATAAAATAAATAAGTAATGGGGATGAAAAGTATAGCATAGGGAATACAGCCCATAGGCCTTGTAAGTGACCTCATCTCGCCTTTCAACATCTTAGCTTCTGAATACTCATTTTAAGCAAGGGAGGAAATTTTGGGAGGAAGATACTCCTGAATTTTTGTCATTATTCTTGGGGAACTCCCAAGAACATCATTATATCTATTTTCATAAAATAATTGAATTTATGCCTTACGTTTCTCATACTTGAGCCTATAGCCCCACTTAGTGGCTAGTATGGTTCATAGGAAAAGCAAATTTAAGAGCAGTTTTCCTAAATCTAGTAGGAAAACAGATGCTATTTCTATTTTCTGATTTTGTTAAAACGCTTTCTTCATCAAGTGCAGCAGAACTATAATCCAAATACCAAACAGTTGTAGTTTCATCTCAGGGAAAAATCATATTCCCCCTTGATAGATATTACTTACATTAGAGGCCTAAGCTCAGGTGTTCAGGTGAGGGGATTGTTGTCTTTCTCACGCTAAGCAGCAATTAGACCAAAGTAGAGGAGTCAAGGGCAAAGAACAGCTAGTAATAGGATACAGAAGCTTTGCAGTGAGGATGGTGATGGTGACACCAAGACACGCCATGCAGAGTTTATAAAAACATATTTTGAGGGGAGAGGGCTTTATTATTTTATAATTAAAGTAATACATGCACATTAGAAACAATTCGGAAAATTATGAAGAATAAGGTAGTATACAGGCGTACCTCTATGTAGATACTTACTTTTTATATTTTGGAGTGTGTAAGGGTGTGTGTGTGTGTATGTGCAAGCTCCACAGCTCCATGTTTTTCTCTCCGAGATCAATAGATAAAATTACACTGAAGATTCATTTTAATTACAATTAAGGAACACAATATTCATTATTTATTTGATGACTTTTTTATAGTTGAAAAATAGTAAGTGAGGATAACCAAATATTCTAAGAGTACACAGGGATAAAAAATGAAAAATAGGTATTTCACCCACTCAAACACCATTTTTTTTCCTCAGATGCAATATTTGTTAGTGTTATTTTGTAATACAATAGACAATATAAATATTATAATTTTTAAATTATACTATGTACATATTTGCCCCTTGCATTGTCCCTTTAATGAATCTGAGAGATTTTTACATACGGCCCACATAGATATGTTCTGTTTTTGTTAATGGCGTATTTTCTGCTGTATGGATTTACCATACTTTATCGACTGGAGATTCAGTGGTTTTCTCCCTAGAACAGTGCTTTATTATAACCAATCTTGAAACAAACATCTTTGTACAGATACTTATGTGCATGTGTGAGTACATCTCTAGTTTATATTTCTAGAAGTAAAAATGCTGGATCAAAGGGAATGTATGTGCTGAAAGCTACTGTCAAATTGCCTTGCAAAGAGATTGCAACAATAGCGCATACAAGTGGCATAGTATCAAAATCTTTAAACTTTGCTATCTTACAGATAAAAAATGATATTTTGGTTTTCTTTGGGTAAATTCCCAGAAGAAGAATTGTTGGGTCCTATGGTAAGTGTATATTTAGCTCTTTGATGTAGTGATGGGGTAACTACACTTACTGCGGTGAGCATTTAGCAATGTATAGAATTATCAAACCACTATGTTGTACACCTGAAACCAATAAAACATTGTGCATCAACTACATTCGAATATATATAAATAAATAAATATGATTAGTTCAACCAAAAAAGGTGGATTGTGGGAATTGGAGGAGCTGATGCATTTAATTGCAAAATTACGTAAGTTCAACATAAAAAAGTGGTATCTTGGTTCTCATTTCTATTTCTTTCATTGTAAGTGGGTCAAACATATTTTTAGTAAGTTTTAAGTTATTCATATTTCTTTTGATGATCATATTATTCATGTCTTTAGCCTATTTTTAACCTATTGGGTTTGTCTTAGTTTGGCTTCTTCTGAAAGTAGAACTTGATATAAGGACTTGGGTTCAGATAGTTTATTTGAGAGATGATCTCAGAAAGCAGGAGTTGGAGAGCTGGTAGAGTGAGACAGAAAGGGAAAAGTGTGGGATTAATGGGCTTAATATATAAATCAAGTAATATAGAAATCAAATGTATGAAGATATGTGACTTGATTGTCTCTCCTACAACCTCTGATGTTTGGTCAAGGACAGAGTGATTAAAGCCATAAAAAGTTCCTACAGCTCGAGACTGTCCTCACATGGTTTCCGTGTCCTTGAGGAGTGTCCCGCCCTTGGGCTGGACTCAAGGATAGATAATGATCATGTGCTGAATCCCCTACTCAGATTTCTTCAGATGTTCATTTACTCAATAAATATGAGGAGTGCCTTCTTGGCATCGCTCTTGAGCTGTTACGCCTTGAGTCCCCTGGCTGGTCCGTTCAGGCCTTCGGTATCTCATCGCTTCACCTCCTTAATCTGAGGGTCGGAGACAGGGAGGAGGCCAACAGAAAAGAAGGCAATAAAAGGATGCATGATGCATTGGTTAGGTCACTTAAAGTCTTAGGGACAAGGTGGAGCAGACTCACTTTTCCCTGACTCTTCCCATGAGGTACAACTATAAACTGAATTTGTAATGCACGTGGCAACCAAGGGCGAACTCTGAAAGGTGGTAAGAGGAAGGCAAAGTGGTTTGGGACTCCCAGGACTAGAGAAACAACGCAGTGGTAAGGTTTCTTTTTTAAGTTTTTCTAACCCCCAACTGAGTAACAAGGTAGCCCAGATAGGCTCATTTTTCCCCCAGATCTAATGAGAGCTCCTATGACAACACCAGACAAGCCTAACCCCCACCAGAAAAAGAGATTTATTGGGAGCCTCATGAGGAATAAGTAGTCAAGGGAGGCACTCTCCTTCCCCACTGGACTGGATACCCCAGTCCCACACAGGTAGATACTGGGGCAACTTTGGCAACACCTGCAAGAGGGGCTCCATCACAACAGTCAGCTCATCCTAGAAATCTTTGTCTCCATTGGCATAAGACTCCCCTTCCCCACCCGGAGATACTAGGGCATTAGTAGAGGAATTCCTACAACAATAAGTGCCAAGCCAGAGAAGTACTCACCATCATCCACAGACAGAGGAAAACATGCCAGAACAAACCACTGCCAGAGAAGCCTCTTTGGCTCAATAGCCTGAGACTCCCCTCCCCCACTTAGCAACACCAGGCACCCAGGCCTAGGGAAACATCTTCTGCCACACTGGCAACTACCTGTGGGAGCTTCAGCAGCACCAAATAAACCAGGCAGACAAAATGATACTGCAAAGCCTCTGAAAATAATAAAGTGTCTTTGTAACCACAGACCGCAAAAGTAGACAAGGACCTGGGTGCTAAAGCTAGGCAGGGTGCCTGCCTGCTCAGATAAAAAATGTAAATGGGAGTATTTAACATAATCAATAAAATATGGAGGAAACAACATAAATCTGTCTTACCAACAACTTGGGAAATTAAAACTTGAATAAGAAAAGATAATCAACAGATAGTAAGTCAAATGTTGGAATCACCTGGACAATAGCACCATAGTAGCAAAAGACATCTTTTGTATTTGTCTCCCTCTGCATAACTTTGGCATCCATCTGTGAGCAAAGTTGCCTCTGTGGGTGTGGTGGGATTCAGCACCAAACGCCAAGGGACCTGGGAGGATTCTCATCCACTTGTGCATTAATAGGCAAACAGACCTTCACACTGGTTGCAGTGAGCCGGCTCCAGTCCCTCTTGGCTGTGGTCTGGGAGCACATGGAGAACACTGACTTGGGAAGATAGCTATGTATAAGAGCCTTTGTGGAAGTTAAGATTTCCAGAGGAGAAATTCCCTCACTCCCTTGGAGCAAAACAAAAAGAAAAACAAAGACAAAACATTAACAGTGAGTTTGGACACAGTGCAATAGGTAAGAGAAAAAACTTGACTTTTCTAGTATCACTCTTACAAGGCAGCACAGCTTAGGGTTAAATGAATCTGACCATGATTTCTCTCACGGGAGAAAGGGAGAATGGGTGGGTGAACACCTGGTTTCCCCAGCTTTGTGGAACACTGACAGAGACTCATTTCTCTCTCAGGGCATCCAGAGTATTAACTTGGGAGCTCTATCACTGGGGCGGGGGTGGGTAGGAGCAGATCTGGGGAGCAGCGTATGAGTGATTCCTCCAGCGAATTAAAGGGATACAGCTCCTGCTGACTGCATTCTGGACTTCATCAGCCCACGCACTTCAGGGAAAATCTCACCTGCAGATCTCCCTGACTGGCCCACAGGCACTCCCAGGGCACTGCATACTCAATCCAAACCTTCCCCAACTCTGCGGCTGGCTCCCTGCCAGTGGCAATGAGAGCAAGATTTGGAAGACTAGGGAACATGAACAGAAAGCAGGCCAGGGTCTGTAGGCAAGGGAGAAAGTATAAAATTGAGCTGTACTGCCACCTTCAAGAAAACAAGAGAGGCTATCAGCAGTTGGCCTGCTGAGTTGTATGAAGAACCCACGAGAAAAAGTTGTCTCAGTGCCAAAACATTGTTGATACGTTAAATAAAAAAAGACTGGGTAGAACTGCCATTGTATTAAACAATGTAAAGGTCATTGACGACTTTGACAAGAGCTCATTTCTCCCTGAGAAGAGCTCTTTAGCTCTTTCCATGGAATGGTAGGGATGAAAGTCTGATTAGAATTAATATAAAACTGAGTTGGGAAAGAATTGCAGAAAATCTGTTCGATACATGGGTGGACAAGATGATCAGAAACATTGTTTTTATTTTCTCAGTCAAGTAGGAATGCAGATCATTAGGTGAGGATGAAAATGAAGGAAGAAATTTTAGAGGATTAAAGACAGAAGACAAAATATGAATTTTTCATCTTCTTAGGTGTGAGTAGGAAGAGTGAGCAGACTAAGAAAATGTATAAGTTACTGGGTGGCAACTGGCAGCCTACTGGTGGTTTTCAGTTATGAATTAATAATGAGACCAGTGAAGCACAGTTGTGTATTTTCAGTAGCCACAATTAGCTGCCCTGACATGTGTGTGGAGAAGATGAAGAGTTCAATTCAAGGAAACTGGTGATTTTGCCAAGTGAAAGAAAGGAAATGGAGTTAAGGGTCCATGCAAAGGATTGATTATGTTGACACACCATAAAATCTTAGCTGAGTAAGTAAGGGACTGAGAAAGTTTCTGGGTAAGGGTAAAGGGAAGTCAAAAGGTGTTAAGATCAATGGATTGTGGGTCCATATGAGGTCAAAGAAATTTTGAAGTCCAGTGATAGAGGAAGTCAACTGGAAATACAAAGGTGGTGGTCTGAGAGCGGGATAACTGAAACGGAGCTTATGACAAAGTATAGTTAATGGTAATGATATGGACTAGTGAGTATTACTGTGGGAATTGGTGGCTGAGATAATGTCAAGTTTATTGGGATAGGAAGGTATGGATAACAGGTGGAAGGATAATGACAGAATCATTTAAGTAGATAATTAACTTTATCAAGAATTAGAAGCAGAGCTGGATGAAATGAGAGCCAGCCAGTATTAAAGTTTTTAAGGAATGAGGAGGAATGATGTCAGGGTCTATACATGACTGTAACAAGGATGATTAAAGGGTAGTGTAGTCTGATACCAAGAGATTCAAAGGTAGAGGCTATCAAGAGAAATAGAGGGGCAGTGATTTAGATGGGACAGTTGTCTGGAAGGAGCAAAAGGACACCCAGGAGAGAATCAGGGTGCTTAGGACGGGATTCTTACAGGTCAATTAGAAATGACTAGGAGTTTCTGGACTTCATCATCATAGTAATAATAGTGCCTCATTTTTTAAAAGTTTTCATTTCTTGATTACCTTAAAGTAGATTTTTTTTTCATATGTAGGGGACTGAATAACTAATTGTCTTCTTAATTTGTTCTCACTGAGTTTCTTCTCTCCAAGTTTATGGAAGATTCCTTTGTCTTGGGCAGATACAGATTGTCTCAAAATCTTTTCTTGGATTTTCTTAAAACCTAAATTCTTTGATACAACTATGTTATGTTATTCTCACAAAGGGAAGGGAAAGAGTTAGTTACATTTTATATAGGATGAGGTGGGACCAGAAGTACAAAAGCTTAGAGGGAGAAAGAAGTTCATTTGGAAGAGGAAACATTATGAGGAACTGTGGTTACTAAAGCGGGAGGGACCCATGTCCACCCAGCACCCAAGGAGGGAGTGTCACCACAGTGGACATGACTCTAGGTATCTGGAATTCTTGTTTTGACAACGATTTCCATAGCCACACATGACACAGAAGTGTCAGGGTCACTGTAAGAGATTAGGTGAGCAAGAAGCGTATCAATGTTGAATAGCATAGATTGTAGACCAGTGGGGTAACCCATGAATTTTCTGATCTTTGTACAATGGTAATAGATGAGTGAAGGTCTAAATGACAATTAAGATTAAGTTTCCTCTCAAAGTGGTGGGATAAGAGTCGGAGTTCAAAAAATGATTTTTTGTTTGTTTTGGTTTGGTTTTTGCACACTCAGGTTTGTGAAGTAAAATTCATGCTTTTTACAGTCAAATGAAGTGCCTATTTTCCCAGCCTATCACATAATATTAATTTTACTTATAGAGATTTTCAGTTTTGTTTTGCTTTGAACTTCCTTATATTCATTTCTATCTTGACTTGTGAGATGCAACTTTGCAGTATTGTACACTTGCTTGTAGACTTTTGGAAAGATGGTCCCGTTTGGCATGAATTTTAATGGCTACCTGTCCACCTGCTAGTCACACACAATCTTTAAGCTACTAAAAAACTACATTCAGGGACTGCCTGGAACTTGATTCATCTGTTTACAGGAATGTAATTTAAAGTTTGTGGATCAAAATATATATCAACAATCTTTGATGATCCCTTAAATTTGTCTCAGGATGGTACAACATATGGTCAATTTAGTGAAAAATAATCACTTTCAAACCAAATATTTGTACAAAATAGCCAGTTGAGTGGCTTCCTTTGGGACTGTTTTTATGTTATTAAACAATCTGTCATTACTCACGAACCTTGGGTAATTACTAAAGGAGCATAGAAGTTCCTTATGTGTTGCTTTTAAAAGGAAACAAAACTTAAAAACACACCATTATAATTTTAATTTTATTTTTACCTGTCCTTTGTTTTATTTCAGGTTAGTAGGTAAAATCATTTGAAATTATCCAGAATAGGTCATTACCTTTTGGTCACTAGAACACAGATAGTACTTTAATGAAACAAATGGATTTGTGATTTTTAATTTTAAGCTGTTTTAAATTAAATAGCACTAATGACAAGGCAATAAAGGCCCATTTCTTCCTTTCAACTAAGGTTTTCATTGAGCCTTTGCTTTATGTTAAGCACAAAACGAGGCAGTGTGATGTGTTGTGGTAAAGCTGTAAGAAAAAGTTAATCCTAAACCTGATTTTGTATTCATTTATGAAGTAGGCTGTGGGCTAGGTTCTGAAAATATAAAGCTGTATAGAATCAATTTTATTCCTTCAGGAACTATTCTTTTTGAATCAATTGACGTGGTTATGAACAACATAGAAAGTGACATGTGACAATGTTTTCTGAAACGTGTCTGGCTTTAATTCATTAGCTGCCTCTATTCAATTTTTGAAGTTAAAGAGTAGCCACGCTCAATGGTTTTATTATCTTCAGGAACCTGAGTATCCTTAAGTGAGGGCTAATGGCCCTATAAATAAGAAGTGCTATTACATTGGATATCACAGTGTTGGAAAAAGATTCAGTTAATAGACTTGCAGTATTGGGAGTCTGTAAACCCACTGGTCCCTTGTCCCTTTGAGAGTGATAATGTTACTAATAGCAATTTCCTCTCATGACCTACCCTGTCCCCATGCTTTGGTAAAGGGTCTCTAGGATAATGCCCTCTCTCTCAACCTTGAGGCATCACTCTGCCCGATCTAATTCCAATCTGTGGTGATATTTTTTAACTTTGGCTCATAACACTGTCCCTTAAGGCAGCTGAAGTCTGGGGCCTGTGTATCAAACTGAATGAGTCAGTTTGATTGTAATGAAGCACTTTGAATTTAGCCTGGACAAGCCTGTTGCATCCAGGTAACACAACTCCTGAATGCCTGGCTACAACTGACAAATTAGCACCACACCCAGCTGGCCCTAATGGGAAAGTCTGATAAACATCTCTCCAGAATGTTCTGAGACAATAGGATAGTCATGGGACCATGCGTCTAATGCTTCTGTGACCTGCTGAGAGAAGTGCTATTCCTTTTCTTCAATTCCTCCCAAATGAAGGCCTCACCTTCCTTCACAACCTGCTCTGTTTATTCCATTTTCCACCATCAACCGGCACTAACCCCTTTCTTGAATGCTAAGAAATGATACATCTTTAGTCCTCCTTTGGATAAGCCTCCTCCTCTTTCTTCACTGGACTTCAAGATACTGGGGTGGGATCAGAAGGAAGTCAGCATTTAAACTTTCTTGGCTTATACCCATACCGTGTGAGTCTGTGTGTCTGTGTAAAGTCCCACAAATTTAGGGGAAAATTAACCAGTTTCAAACTCCAGCATTGTACCCAGAAATATTCTAATCAGATCGATATACCCCTCCTTAGCTGGAATTCCTAATGGAACAACAAATAGGCAGAACTCCTAACACCTTTCAATCAGGGCATCAACTACATACCTTAAAGAAATGGGTATTTCCTGAATGAGTCCTAATTCTAACATCAGACAAGTAGATCTCAAATAATGACATCAACCAATAATTTTAAAATATTTATTTTTAGAGGTTGAACAATAGTTCATTGCAGACTTTCTGATGAAACAATCAGGAGTCTCAAAGATTACTTCAGTAATTTTTAAAGTTAGAGCACAGATTGAGTACAAATTGATTTAAACAGGCACATTTTTTTTGAGAGGGCATCTCTCGTATTTATTGATCAAATGGTTGTTAACAACAATAAAATTCTATATAGGGGACTCAATGCACAATCATTAATCAACCCCAAGCCTAATTCTCAACAGTCTCCAATCTTCTGAAGCACAACGAACAAGTTCTTACATGGTGAACAAATTCTTACACAGTGAATAAGTTCTTACATGGTGAACAAATTCTTACATAGTGAATAAGTTCTTACATGGTGAACAGTGCTAGGGCAGTCATCACAGAAACTTTCAGTTTTGATCATGCATTATAAACTAAAAACAATTAGGTCAAATATGATTATTTGTTTGATTTTTATACTTGATTTATATGTGAATCCCACATTTCTCCCTTATTACTATTATTATTATTACTTTTAATAAAATGCTGAAGTGGTAGGTAGATGCAAGATAAAGCTAGAAAACATAGTTTAGTGCTGTAAGAGGGCAAATGTAGATGATCAGGTGTGTGCCTGTAGACTAAGTATTAATCCAAGCTAGACAAGGGCAACAAAACATCCACGGATGCAGAAGATTTCTCTCAAAACGGGGGGGGGGGTGAGGTTCTAAGCCTCACCTCTGTTGATCCCCAGTTTCTCACCTGATGGCCCCCTTGCGACTGTGCCTAAACAGGCACATTTTTTAAAAGAATTGAAGAGTACTTAAAAGACCCCATTGAATACATGTGGCATTATTCCCAGTTTTATGTATACTGTATCAATTAAATGAGTCCTGGCAGAAAACAGTTGGTGATTAATTTATCTAGAAACTGGTAGAACTGAAAATGTTAAAATTCATGCATTCTAATGGTGTGTGTTCATGTGCGATTTCTGCTTTGCTTATTTTACCATCTTAATGCTGATTCTTTCTTACTGTTTCCACTGAGGATCTTCAACAGACCTACTCACTCAGAGCTTTTCTTGTCAGCCTTTTTCATACCTTGTTTTCTAGTTTTCAAATATTTCCAACAATGTGTTTTATTTTGGAAAAGGGCTTTGGTGAAAAAACTAAAGTACACTGACGTCAAACTGTACTCTATCCCAAAGCTACTCACAACCTGCCAGAACTTCATGCTTCAAATCACCAGGCTAGGGAAATTGGCTAGTCAGGAGTCCTCCTCTACACTTCAGTGACAGGCCAGGTGCTGCTGCTACAAGGTGATGTGTAGAGAAAATATCTTTTGTCTATTACTGTGCACTAACTGAAATTTAATTGGCTGTTCACTTTTTTCTTTCAGCTAGAAAAGTGTGTAAAAATTCCATATGGAATGACATCTAAATCCAAAATATTCATTACCTCCAAACCACTTTAAATATTTTTAGTTCTTTCAGTCCTTTAGCTACCCAACACTTCAATCTCCCTTCTTAATATGGGCCCAGCTTCCCTTCTTCAATAACACCTTACCCTTTCAAGCTCAGTTACACATTGGCAATGTCTCTTGCTTGTTTACTTTGGAACATCCCTATAGATTCAGTTCACTACTATCTATATTTACTAGAACAACAGCCACAGGGCACAATGGGAGTTGGCTTCCTAAAATAGTTTACTGTCTTACTGCCTTAAAAATATGATTTTAAGATAAAACTTATTTTGAACCTTAACTCTGAGTAAATATTATGAAGAAAAAAATGAATTATTAAAAGACTTGCTTCTACTACACTATTAAGTGAGAAATTTTTCTGAAATTGAAACATAGCAAACTCCATTTGCTCAGCAATGAGGTACTTGCACAGAGTTCCCCATGGCCTTTTTGGTGTACAACTTTATAATAATGAAGACTACTTCTAAGGAAATAATTTGACATAAAAAGTTTGTTTTCTCTTTAAACTACTACATTTAAAAAGTCATTTGAGTTGTAAACTCTCAGGATAAGCCAGCTTTAGGATCACATTATTTTGTCACAGTAAAAGAAATGTGAATCACATTTACTTCTTCAGTTCATGGATTCAGGTTCTCCTAAGTTCTCATTATTGAGCTACTACACTCTTGATATGTTGTTAGGAAAATTCAAATCGCCATTCCTGGCACCAGGGTGCTAAGAAATACTGTGCTATCATGAAATCACACATAATCAGCTGCTTTTTTATTCTGGTTAACCAGGTAGTTTGAAAACTATTATCCTACCAGCACTGTCTTCAGATTTTTAGAAGCAGAGCTAGAGGATTATACTGAGGTATACTTTGTGGTAGTTCTGTTGCTTCTCTGTTGCCCCAGAACTAACCATGGTATTGAGGATGAATTTGCAGAAATTAGGCTTTTCACCAGGTAACAGTTACCACTGGTGACCAAACACCACCTATCCATGGCGTCTATAATACACTGGGGCGGTGGACTAGCATGATGTTCACTACTCTAAATTTGTAGACTTGGGTATTTGATGAAAGTTGCATTTTTTTCAAAATCTTTTCCTTTTTTTTTTTTTTTTTTACCTATACAGTTAAGTCTCTATAAGTGGACTTAACACTTTTACATTCTGATTTTACAGAAATAGAAACATGAAAATCACAAGTATTAACAGCCAAAGGATTTTTGTTGTTACATTTTGTTGTTTTTGCTTAATAACTGGAGGAAAAAATTTTATATAGTTTAATCTGGGATTGAGAAAATATTTAATGCCATCTGATGGTCACATTGCTGGCCAGATAAGAATTTTGATAAGTCAACTAATCTGTCCTTAAGAGTAGACTCTGACACCTATTTTAAAGTATTTAAAAAAACAAAAAATGAAAAAACTCATTCTACAGTACATGTGTATAGGAGTTCAGTCCTGTATTTAGGCTGGCAAGTATATTATTTGGTGGTTTTTAAAAACAGCTATTGCACATCTTTGGGGGTTCTGAGGAAAATCAAGCATCTGAGGCTTTTTTATTTCTTCTTCTCAGGAGAAAACCAGCTTAACATGGAATGAAAATAACAAAACTGGTCTCTGACTGTGAGCTTAACTGTCGTGGAGCAGTGAGGAAATGGGTGGCCTTTTCCCCTTTATCACTGTAGTTTTTTCCAAGCATGCAGGTGGTTCAGCCTTAGTCTAGTTTATAGCATAGATTATTATTTTCATTCCATAATCTAACCTTTGGTTCTTTATATGAGTGCGAATTCACATGTGATTTGTTGTTATTTTTATTTTTTCTGAAAAGCTTCATTCAGGGAAAATTCTTTTGAAAGCTTCTTGGAATCTAACTCATTGCGGGTTTCTTTACTCCATGTTGTAAAATCTGAATATAGATACTGTCCAAACTGTCCAAAGAGTAACATTTCAATTCACAGTGACAAAAGTTACGAAGTTTGTGCAAAAGACGTTGTACACCATTGGAGTACATAGAGCTTGCTATAGTTAATTTTATATATAAAGGTGCATTTATCATTAAAACTATTGTGTGCTACATTAAAAGTAAAGAATATGATTTAATTTTTCCCTAACAATAAAACTGAATGCTCATTTAATCTCAGAAAGTTTAAGATGCAAATTGTGTGCTTATGAAGTTTGTAAATGTTGTAATAAATCATTGGAACCTTTTAAACACCATAATTGCTCTGGAGCTCTTCAAGTTTTCCAAGGGTCATAAAATAAACCCGGCTGTGGCGATTGCGCAGGGTAGAGGTAAAGAACAGCTTTAAAAAGACAGAAAGAGAAACCATCAGTAAGCATTCAATAAACTGTAGCCTGATATTTGATAGATATAATTTCAATGAATACTCATCAATCAATTAAAAATCTGGACACACTGTTTTTCAGAACAGGGTTTTCTCAAATGAAAGAATAAGAGTTTTAATTAATATGGAGTCTAAATTATGTAATAAAAAAATAAACTTTTACCATGTTCTATATAGTTGTTCTTCATATAGTTTAAGTAAAATTAGGCTTTTGTTGGTGGCATTCATTTGCTGAACTTCTTCACTGGCTTTGGTTAACAAATCCTCTTTGCTTTTTAAAAATATTTAATCTACTTCTACTCAAGTTGGCTTTCCCTTTTCTTTTAGTATAAAGAAGTGATTGGATTATTTGGTATCATTCATCATTGTTGCTAGTGTTTAAGTGATCACTGAAATTTTCTACTTGGTGCAGTTTTCTATTTCAGTATAATGGACTGACATCAGTAGATTGATATGAGTTAAACCAACTGGCTTAAAGAGGAACATGTTGTGTAAGTAGTGTCTGTGTCACAAAGAAATTTAGAACAGAACATGAACATAAATCGGGAACAGAGGCCTCTTGTTAGGACTAATGCTTTTAGCATCCACAGTAGATACTTAGGAGGCTTTGTGACATAATGATGATGATGATGATAACACTAGCTATCCTCAACTTAACACATGTATGTGCCAGGCCATCTGTGCCATTATTAATTTTCAGAATTGTTCCTGGAGCCATTATTAATATTCTCATTTTGGAGATGAAGGAACTAAGGCTCAGAAAAATTAATCAAACTTCCAGGTTCTTACACCTAGTTAGGTGTTAGAGACAGAACTGCATCTTACGTCTTCCTGACCTCAAACACAGGTTCTTGCCAATTTATCCCTTTATATTACAAACGTGTACCTTTCCTTGATGCACAGTGCTTTACTCTGGGTGTTCTGTTATTAATTTGGATCCTCTGCAGTCCCTTCTAAATGTGAATGTTTCCTACTCCTATTAAGATAATTACTTCATGTTATTATTTCTCCTAATATGTAGGGGCTTTAGTGATTTTATACAATGCATTTTTTCATCTAAACTATCTGAATTAGTTGTTAAAATTGATCACATTATGCATATAATCGCTAAAATTTGATTTTATTTTTCTTTCCTGTAAAATGGACATAATAATAGCCACTTCTAAGGATAAAATATGATAGCTTTTGAAGTATTTAGCACAAACTCTACCACATAATTAGGTGTGCAGCAGATATACTTTTTCCTTCTATTATTGGATTATGTTGGAACTATAAAAGGTAGATGTACTCAACAGTGTTGTTTCAAAATACCATATTAATATGAACATGAAAAGAAATATGCATCAAATAATGGATTTTGTAGCAGACAAAATAGTGGCTAAATTTTGCTTAGGATATAATTAGAATTTTTACCTTTCTGAAAACGGCTTATTTTTTAAATCAAACTTCATTTGCCAAATCAATATTTCTACTGCAAAATGCAAAATTGTTTTTAGCAATAGTATGCCAATTTGGGAAATACACCATAAGTACATTTATTGCCCAAAGGAAAAGGATATACATTTCCTTAATTTTCATTGCTTGCTTAGTTTTTTTTTTGCTCTAACTGGGGGATGTAAGCTATACCTTGTCACCTCAGGCACACAGGAATCTCAGCTTCTTAATTGACCTGCGCTTCAGTTCACTTTCCAGAACCCTTGATTGCAAAGAGCGGACTTCAATGGCCTTTTGGCCCCATCTTGTGGTTTGCTGTGTACACTCATAAGCTACAATAAAAATTAAAACTCAGAAAAATACATAATCTATAAGTGATAAAACATTTATAACCACAATCAGTATTTGATTATTAAAAGGTTCATTATTCCAGCTCAGGTAAGCACAGTGGGTTTTCTTCCTTCTACAGTCAGTCATTTTGCTATTGTGTTGCTTAGTAGTGGTGTTCAAACCAGCTATCTATTGTCACCACTGTGACCAATACTGAATAACCAGATATCAATTAATTTTTATATTCATATTCTTTAATACCACAGGAAAAGCTAAGGGTTAATTTGCCCCTATTGTAGGAAGTCAGATCTACCCACAGTCAGTCTTTATTTTACAGTCTCGTTGAGGTATGGCATTCCATAAGGGTTTATATGTGTGCTCAAGTGACATACATGGAAACCTGACTAACTCTTGAAAATTAAAACTGTTAAAAAAAGACTTGCTCAAATAATGACTTTAGCAATTCTAATGCAATTCCATGATGTTACAAGCTCTTCTGATACAGTTAAAAGTCCCTCGTGCTCAGGGAATTTTTGCGAAGATTTTAACTTTTGGACCCTGTGTTACAACTTGGTGACAGTAAAGATTATGACAATTGCCTTATAGCAGAAAACCTAATTATGTAAATATCCATATAGTCAGCTAGTGCTGTAAGGTATTTTCTGATGCAGGGAGCAGTATTATTATTTTTAATTATTTTTTGCATTAAAATATTGTTGATATACAACATTGTATTGGTTTCAACTACACAACACAGTGATTCAACAGTTACACATGTTATTAAATCCTTACCCCAACTAGTGCAGTTAGTTAGATGCAAAAATAGATGCAAAAATCCTCAACAAAATATTAGCAAACTGAAATTAAAAATAAATCAAAAGGATCGTCCATTACTACCAAGTGGGATTTATTCCACGGATGCAAGAATGGTATAATATTTGTAAATTAATCAATGTGAGCAACATTATTTTCAAATGTTTAACTTTAAAATTGATATTCTTTATGTACTTTATAGGGAAGCAAATTTCCATAAGTAAATGCAATCCTGAGTTTCAAAGAATATCAAGATTTTGAATCAAGCTAAAATAGTCTGGAAAACACTAAAACAAGGTAATTTTGTTTCCATATTAACATGACTAAAATCAGAACCCCATTCATTAGACTTTCCATCTTCTTATAAAGACAATAAACTGAGCTGATACAATTACAATATAGTTTTTTAAACAGTCTTTATCTTTATCAAAAGTTCTAGGATGCCTTTGTTTAAACCAAAATTTACCTGGCTTACATATGTATATATTAAATATACATAAAAGGACCCATGAAGGAATTATTAAATTTTTATAAAAGTAGCTTTTCATAGGCATAGTGTGAGCCATTTTAAATCCCTTAACTAGAACTTGCCAAGCATACATTATCATTTGCTTCCTTTTGCATTACAATTCAAAATGTGTATGAAATTGATATCAAAATTGTAATTAAATTACAATCATATTGTAATTCAGAAAAATGGCTGTCCTGGAAGAAAACTTTATAAGTCCAATTTCAGACTAAAATTAAAATCACTCCAGATATAAAGGAAGTGAAAGGAATTCATGGCCTGAGTGATGGGAATAAGTAATAGATTTAGTTTATCCAATTCTGAATTTTTTCACATATGTGAATACTCTATTTAAAATGGTATTTTTGTCAGCAACCACACAGAGCAAAACTTTCTAAACTCGGTGCACAGGCTACCTGCTAATTCCGAGTACACAGTTCATATGGCATTACATAATTTCCACCTTAATTAACCTGTCAATTAATCTAGCTACTGAGCTAGCTTGCTTATGAGATGGAATCCAAAGATTTGGAGTTGGACTGCTTCATGGTAACTTTCTGTAATTGTTAAGCCTCTATATATTTGTTTGAAAATCCACAGCAAAAATCTTATCATTGAAACCATTTACTATATCTCAAGGAACTGTAAAATTTAGACTGTAAAATCCAATTCTGTACAGTCTATGTCTGGCTTAGTTTTAAATAATAAGGCAGTTGGTTTTAGACAGAAAAAGAGAGTCGCTAATTTCCTTATTGTCAGTGTTATACTGTAGTTTTTAGTATAATCTCAAAATACCATTAATACACAAACCAAAATATCATGTTCTTATAGTGCTGTAATTATTTTGTATAGAGAGAGATGGTTTTCAAATTCTAGTAACTTAAAATAGCTTTAAGTTTTAGGTCAGTAGTTGTCCTCCTAAGGACAAGAGCTGTACCAGATGACTTTCTAAGAACCTTCGATTCCTATGATTATCTAGTGGCATAAATATAGGAGTTTGTTTTCTTTACCATTTGAGATGAATTTCCTTACTCTAGTTTCTGATTAACATACTGATCACAAAAGTACTGTAATAGTTAGAACAAGATTCATTATTTTTCAGTTTCTTTTGCCCCAGATCTGTCAATTATATTGTAAGCATTTACCTTCTGTGGCTTAAAGTGGTTTAAAATCCTCTGTGAATTCTTACTTATATGAGGAAATTGGAGGAAGTTTTCAGGAAAATCCTTAACATTATGTACGCACAAGAAAGGATATTGCAGATGCAATGCGAAGTGCCATCAACCCATAATGAAAACCATGTCCGTTAATAAGCAGTTCTTTCAAATGGTCCTTAAAGCCACATGAGGATCGCATTTAGCCATCCTATACATGTTTCAGAAGCTTCTGGCCTCTTTATTAACAAACTACCTTTTTCTTTCTTTGTCTCCCCTTTCCCTCTCTTTTTCTCTCTCCCTTTCTTTTCTCCTTTATTTGCTTCATTAAACTCCTCCTCTTTTCAGGAACATTTACCCTCCATAAAATCATTCTACTCTCTCTAGTATTTTTATTGTTCATACATTCTTTTCTCTATCTAGAATCACCTCTGTAGTCACGAAGCCTCAGAGACATACACAAGAGTCTCAAATTATTCAGTTTCCCAGATCAGCAGTCCCAGGAAGAAAAAAGTGTCCTGGTTTGATTAAGTTGAAAAGGCACTGTTCTTTATGTTGTCATCTAGGTGGTACCTAATAGGTATTCCAGTCTATCATATTTATCTCTTTTGTAAATGAAAGCTTAGGGATAACCAGTATGTCACATATTCAGTTTGCATTTGATTCTTCATAGAAATATCACTTACTAAACAGAATACTATTTACTGTATGAAAAAGAAACATTTTGTTCCTTTTATGATTATTTGGCAGTCTCCTAAGATAAAAGTAAATCTCCAAAATCAATGTGATGGAATGAAGCATTTTCGACATCTATAAAACTTGCAATCACAGGGAGTTAAAATAAAATTATACATTATTGTGGAAAGGGGTTCTTTTCCTATTTTAGTTATATGATCATTGCAAATGGAGACGGAGGCAGCCAAAATCAGTCTTTTTGTGGCAGACTTGCAAATTTATTAAGCATAAGACAAACACACACATCACCTTACGAAGGAAATAAGTATGCAGTATGCCAAATTAACCCTATATGCCTTGAGAAAATATGATACTTCAGGAAACAGAAGCTTCTCTGGGGTCATCTGAAAGAAGAAGAATTTTGTACATACCTATTGAAGATGGTATGTCTTTCCACACTGCAAGGATCTTCTTGAAGAGTTGTTCATTTGCTTCCACAGAAAGGGCTTCAGCATTGAAAGTGAGCATCACGCCAATTCCCAAGGAATCAGGAAAAATGATGATATTCTGTGGTATAATGATTTTCAGGGGCTTGAATTATGTTTCATAAAGATTTATATGTCCAACATTTTATCACTACTACTTTAATTGAAGCAGCTTGGCTGAATAATAAAGACCAAAAAGGGGTTGAAAGTGCAGGTAGGAAGAGAAACTTCAATTTCAATATTGAAGAGCATGCTAACACTTAAAAAGAGCCTTCCCTTTGTCATAAAGACATCACTATTCAATATTCTCCTTTATATTTAGGAGAAAACTTTAAAAGAGCAGAGATATATTGCCGACACAGAAATTCATTGAGAAGTAGCAGAGTATTATATATAATGATTGAAGAAACGTGACTTGTTTCAGAGTTAGAGTTAAGATTCATTTCAGGATGTCATTGAATAAAGTGACAAATGTGTGAACCAAGTAACAAGTACACAATCACTGCTTATCAGCCAATTCATTCAAATCAGAAATAGAATATGAACTGAAACATAGCTTGAGCTCAAAATGTTTGCAAGGGAAAGCTTTATAATACTCTTTGCTCCTTGAACTATAAGTCATCCTCCCTTCACAAAAAGTTGCAGGTTTTCTTATTCAATTCGTATCATCTCAAAATACCTTCAATGAACAAATTCAGAGATGTAGTACATGGCATACTATGAAACACTAAGAAATAGCTAAGAATTTCATGACAAATTTCCTTAAACTACAGATACTGTCACACTAATCGAATTTCCCTGAGAAATGAACAATGGCATTTCTCTATCATTTCTCCACATTAGCAAGTTACAGGAAAAAAGGTCAGAAACTATACTTGCCAAACCCAGTGTACTCAGGCCCAGTGCTTGAGGCCATGTCTCAGCAACAGCAATCCTTATAACTAAAATGGGGATCCAGAGGCAAAAAGCAATTTTAATGCGTTCCCTGGGTACTCACATGAGCAATTGAATCAGAAGAGATGAAGGAAGAGAGAAAAACAAATTACAGGAAATAAGCTTGTCTCAAAAATTCTGTTTAGAAAAAAGCTAGACTGCTGTAAACTCAAAAAGCCTCAGAGGTAATTTTCTTGCTTCTCCAACAATTCCTGAAGTAACCAGATATTCTTTAGCACACAAGGCTCCCTTTTGCATTAGTTTTTGTAACCTAGCATTCTTAGAAAAATACTATTTTTAGTACATTTTGTTTTGGAAGACATGTTCCCCTCCCTTACATTAGAGTCCTTTCTCTTTTAATGGGTCAAGACACTAGGGCACTTAACTAAAAATACTCTTTTTGAATATACTTGTGGTATCTTAATTAGGTCAGAAAATGTTTTTTTAAAAACTCATCTCTCATTCTTGCTTCCACTCTAATTAATTGACTCCTTCAAAAGGAAATAATTCTCCTTGCTTAGGAGTCAAGTGGAAAACAGGCTTTAATCTTCTTGACTAACTTTTCAAACAAGTGTAACCTTAGACCAGTACCTCAATGTTCAATATTGCAGTAGCTTCAAAATAAATGCTATCTAACATGACATGAAAAATAAAATTCAGGAGGCTATGGAAGACACTCTAACTGAAGAGTACAATAATATTTATATCAAAATTAACCTGAGCTCATAACTAAGTGGCTTTGGCAGAGCTTGGTTAAGTATTTTCTACGATATAAGCCATGTGATTTCTATATAATCATAGGTGACAACTGGGTGATTAACTAATTAGATTGTTAATATGGCCAAAACGCTTTTCTTAATGTCCCCACTAATGATTTGACAATTGCTCTATGTAATTTGTTAGAGATGTAAGACAATTCTGAAAGCATTGCAAGATATCGCATTACTACAGTGATTTAAAAGTACATAAAAGTATACTCCTGGACTTCCATATAATGTCAAATTGCTAAAATTTTAGTTGTCAGCAAACTGGGGAATTAAAAAGGAGTGAAGCACAGATTTTTTGGTCCAACTGCTCCTTTTAAGTAAAATTTTCAATAGGACAAACATCATTGCCACCGTCAAATTTGAGACACAGTAGAATTATATTTTGTACGGTGTATTGTGGGAAGAGTATTCTATTATGTTCAAATTCTTTATATAAATGATGTGTATGGTATTTTTACAACTATCCATATTTTAGATGTGTGCCATACTTTCATTATTTATAATTATTTAAGAGTTGAGTTGAAGTGTAGAAAGTTTTTAAAATGCGGAATCCTTTCATCAGAAATTCTTAATATAATCAATACTGTAAGAAAATACTTAATAATAATTTGGTATAGTCTGGATAAAGAAGGTGGTACATGTGGTAATGCTGCAATAAAGGTCTGTATTTTTAAAGAATCTGTTTAACTTATTAGGGGGCGCAGAAAGAGTAAAGCAAGGATTGCAAACTCATATACCTATTAGGACCAGTTACCAGGAATACATGGCGGTGGATGGCTAGAAGAATGTATCACATGTATTCCATCTACAAGGGGGTAGGCATGAATGGTTCCAGTTGAGACAGTAATGTGGGCTGGCTGTTGTCAGGTATTTTGGTTTATCAATAGAAGTCCAGGTTTAAAGTGTAAACCCTATTTATTTAAAAACAAACAGAAAACACTGTTCCAGACAAACTATCTGCAGAAAAGACTACCTGCAAAAAAGCTATCTAGACTGAGAAACCATCAGTGATGTTTGTTTATCTATTACTACCTTCTGGCACTCTATACTTACCTTAGGTCTCAGTTTCAGTATAGACATTTATAATCATATTTTTATGTCTTTAAGAGTTTTGACATTTGGAAAAACTCAAATTCTGCTATACAATAATTTCTAAGGATCTTACATTATTTGGCAGGGTCACATCAGACATAATCTCAGTTTCTGCATCAATGATGTGATATCCATCTGCTGAGCTGAAGAAAATCTTTAGTCTTTTTTCAGAACCAATAGCCAGGTCAACTGTCACTGGCTTATGACCAAGTGTTGGAAATACCTGTAGATGTAAATCAAATGTGACCAAAAGGCCAAAAATGACACTCTAAGGCAAAAATTTCCCTGCCCTTTTGCTTAACAGGTTTATAAAACCCAGATTGATGTTTTAAAATTACATAATGTACTTAGAGACCTATGTATTATAACTTTGTTAGGTCTGTTACCATTACAAGAACATGATTACATCCAAGTTCTAAATATTGAGCTTCCCTTTGAAAGTCAAATCTCCAGTGATCCTAAGAGCCTTGTATGGCTCTGCACTCTGTTTGCTGCCTTTAAATTCCTTGCCTTGAGCTTCAGAAAATGAAGGAGCTCATCTGGTCTCTTAAACCGGTTTGCTGGATCAGCTGCCTGTATTTTTGCCAGTATTCGTATATAGGCTTCATAGGACATGTAGTCTCCTTCAGAGTCTGCTGATTGATCAGTGCATACTTGGTAGGGAATGAAAAAGGCCAGACATGTTAACCTACCACAGATTGGATGTACTCTAGGCTCCTATGGTTCCTAGTCCAAGGAAACAAAAAGCCAAACAGGATTCATTGCCAAGTTCAGGTCACAGTAGAGGACTGGGCATCACAGGATTCACCATACTGTAGTCATGAGGTAAGATTCAAGAACTGGAGTGAGGGCTTGGGCCAGGAACTGTGCATCAGGCTAGACAGACTGTTGCTTCTTATCTTCTTTGCTTTCCAGTTCCATACCAGGCAGCTGTGACGAATCAGCAGACACCCAAGAACAAACCCATATCTAAATACAGCTGACAGCTGACCCAAGGCCCAATTTAGGGAGATCAGATCAGAGATGTGATTTGTGTTAGGGCAGACCCAGTCTGTCTATATAGTAGTCTATGCTGTGCATAAAAGGACATATTTACTATGCAAATAGACATCGAGGGGCAATTGTAAAAATTAGCCCCTCCTTATTATACACATGTGATGTTTTGTCTGTCTATATAGTAGTCTATGCTGTGTATAAAAGGACATATTTACTATGCAAATAGATAATTGTAAAAATTAGCCCATCCCTATTATACACATGTGATGTTTTCTCCTACAAAATATACCATGTAAGCAGATACCAAAAATACAAAAGCATTTCATGAATGCCTTGCTGGAGTCTATCATGATATGTCCCCAATCAGTGCTTTGTAAAAAACTTGTCCATGGACCAATGAATGCAAAATCATCTGGAACATTTACTAAAAATATAGATTCCCAGGCCCCTCTTCAGATGTACTAATTTGGCCTGGTGTTGGGTCTGAGACATAAACTTTTAACAAATGCTCCAGATGGCTCTGATGTACATTCCAGATTAGAAGCTGCTGGACTTTACATAATGCTGCCAGTTCCCTAATTAGCCCTATTAATATGTAACAAATACAAAATAATCCTATTTACATGGTATTCTGGAGGATTATAAAAAGAAAGTAAAAATATAAAGAGCCCCCAGTTAATGAGGTGTAATTTTAAAAATCAGCATCAGCTTAATTGCTTGGGACTTAAATTATTACCTTAAGAGGTTGATGTATGGAAGTTCAGTTAAAACATAATAAAGATGGAAATAGTACTGGTAATCCAAATAAACCTAACCACCATTCCTTGCAATGGGTCTCCAGAAAAATGTGTTTAGAGTTCCAGCTTGGAAGGAATATAGACCTGCCCTTTCCTCCCCACTCCCATCTACTGTAGTCCTGGTAATTAGAGCAAAGGCTTTTTCCATTCCCTCATTCCTCTTCCACTGGGGTTCCCCCTCTACCACTGGCACATCTTCCCTTACCTTCCCTCTGCTCTCCACTCCCCACTAAGAGAGAACAGGGACTTTCTCAGCTTTAAGTCATTGGGGTGGCACCCAAAACCTGTGTTTGGGGCTTTAGAAGAGAAGGTCTTCATGTTGACTACAGGAATCGGGAGTGAGGAGCTGGTAGGGAGGTCCTCTAGGGGGAAGGGTCAGGAATTTCCCTCACACTCTCCCTTGCTGTGGTGCCTGTGAATTGTCTGAAAAAGGGTTAAATGATAATTATTGACATGGTATATTCAAATTACATTAACTGTAGAAGAATGGTATATATTTCTGCTACTATATTCCACATATTATTCTGTTTATAATTTTTCAAAAGAAAAATCATATGATCCACAAGAAAAAGAGACCACTCACTTTAATAGCAGTGCTCTCATCGAAGGACTTTGGTGCCCATGTGTAAAGGTGAATTGACGATTTCAAAGCAATTGCAATATATGTTGTTTCTTCATGTTGGACTACAATGATCAATGATAAAAATATAAAGAAGTAACAATGCTACAGAATTAACAAGAACATGCAAGTATTTGTATTTGTCATTGAAAATATCATAACTAAATGTAAGAACACAGACAACATATTTTTAGAAAAGCTATTTGGTTACAGTTTGATGCCCCCAAAAAGGTAACAAAATTACTATCTAGTTTTATGGAGTGTATGCATTTAGCATTCAAGAGCACTCTAAACTGTAGACTGAAAACTACAGAGCATTGCTGAAAGAAATTAAAGAAGACCTAAATTTACTTAAATGGACAGATTGCCTTTGTTTATGGCTGGGTAGACTTAATATTGTTAAGAGGGCAATACCATCCAAAGTGATCTAGAGATTCAGTGCAATCTTTATTAAAATCCCAATGGCTGCTTGTGCAGAAATGAAAACTGTTCTGAAAAGTCACATGGAGCTGGAAGAGGCCCCCAAATAGCCATAATGATCTTGAAAAAGAAAAACAAAGTAGCAAAACTCACACTTACCAGTTTCAAAAAAGTACAATCTACAGTAATCAAAACAGTATAGTACTGACGTAAGGATAGGCATATAGACCAACGGGGTAGAATTGGGAGTCCACAGATTAACCCAAACATCTATGGTCAATGGTGCCAAGGCCATTCAATAGGGAAAGAGTAGTGTCTTCAACAAATGGTATTGGGACAACTGAATATCCACATACAAAAGAATGCAGTTAGACTCTTTACCTCACAACATACATAAAAATTAACTCAAAATGGATCAAAGACTTAAATGTAAGAGCTGAAACTATAAAACTCTTAGAAGTAGATATAGGAATTCATGGCAATGGATTTTTATATGTGACACCAAAAGCATAGGCAACAAAGGAAAAAATATAGCTCAATTGGGCTTCACCAAAATTAAAACTACTGTGCATCAAAGGACACTATCAAGAAAGTGAAAAGACATCTATGGAATGGAAGAAAATATTTTCAACTCATATATCTGATTAGGGTCTAGTATCCAAAATATGTAAAGAATGCTCACAACTCAACAACAAAAAGATAAATAATCCAAGGATGGCCAGTAAACACTTGAAAAGGTGTTCAACAACACTAGTCATCAGAAAAATGCAAATCAATATGACAGACAGTGAGGTGCCACTTTACACCCACTTGGATAGCTAGAATCAAAAGACGGATATCTACAAGTGTTGGACAGGATGAAGAGAAAGTGGAGCCTTCATACTTATGGCAATATAAAATGGTGCAGCCACTTTGAAAAGCAGCCTGGCAGTACTATCGAAAAGGAAAGAAAACATGCATTGCTACGTACAAAGACATTTATGAGAATGTTCACTGCAGCATTATTCCTAATAACCAAACAGTGGAAAGAGTAAAAATAAATAAGCAATGTATGTATAAAATATTGGATAAACAAAAAACTGATATATCTACACAACTGCGATACTATTCAGCAATTTAAAAAAAGTCATGTTGTACAGGCTATGCATGGATGTACTTGAAAACATTATACTAAGTGACAAAAGCCTGTCACAAAAGACCATATAATGTAGGATTCCATTTAAATAATTTGTTCAGAACAGACAAACCTATAGCAAAATAAAATAGATCAGTGGTTAACTAGGACTGTGAGGGAAATAAGGTGAATGTAAGTGTGGTGGAATATGGAGTGATTACTAATAGTTATGGGGTTTCTTTTTGGGATGATGAAAGTTAGATCATGGTGATGGTTATGCAACTCTATAAACATACTAAAAAGTATTAAATCGTGCACTTTAAATGGGGACATTGTATGGTATGTTGTTTCAAGAGTTTTTTTTTTAAAAAGAGAAAAAATGTATAAATGAATATGTTTGCTCTCAGCTATACCTTGTGGCTCTTATGGAATATGTTGTCCTACCTGCTAGATTTATACTTTGTGCTAAAGCCCCTCTTCCTTGGCAGAGACACTGTTGCTGTTCTTTTTAGCCAGAATTCATTTTAAACCAATATATACAACTTCTCTCTCTCTCTCTCTCTCTCTCTCTCTCTCTGTCTAGATTACCCTCTTTTTCTTTTGTACTAGTCCCAAGTAGGTCAAAGAAGCATGATTAATATACCCCCAATAAGCAAAACAATCTCTGATAAGTTGACACTTCCTATGATTTTTTTATATGGCATTAATTGGTGTCCGTTATGTTATGGATCTTGAAAGGCTATGAAAATACCATGCAAGTGTAAGTATACTGCTGTCCTCCTGTGTGAAGATGCTACTGTTTCACTTGTCAGTAGGACAAATGTTTTTGATTGTGGGAGCTGATGTGTTGGACTGGGGTCATCCGCAAAAATTGGACTTAACTAGTCTATTCACTTACCAAGAGTACAGATTTGTAAGATAACTATCTCTGTGAACTCTCCCTTGTTGAACTAAAAAATTTACTAGTAGGGGGCAGTTCTACTATATAAACTCCTAGGTTAATATCTGGGGCTATCATTCACCTTTGGCTACCAAAATACTATATATGATTTGTAGGAAAGTACTGATATATAAAACTAGAAGAAAGTAGTGTATTTATTTAATTCCTAATTTGTCTGGGTACTTACTTCTCCTTTTAATGGTGGATGTGTACGTACATACACACATATGGAAACCTATCCTGGGAAAGCCTCTTTATATGTAGAACACAAATGGTCAGTCAGGATAGAAATATCCTACTGAAACTTATGTGATTCCAAGTCTTTCTTATATTGCCACTACTTCTGCCTGAAGGGACAATTATTGAAGAAGAAAGATGAAAATGAACTCTGAGAGTAGAGGGGATTTATGTCAGAAGTAGAATAGAATGAGACAGCATTACTTCCTAGTTGTTGATAGATGAGAGTAGGATTCTGAGACCCTGGAGTTGTTACTCCATTTCACAGTGGATGGTTGTGAAGAGACAGGGGGTATGAAAACACTCCAATTAGATGGAAACTATTTAGCAATTATACTCATGAACATTGACTATGGGAGTGAGAACCAGCAGACCATAAGAATTTCTTTTTGACTCATTGTAGTTTCATTGTTAGTATTAAGAAAGATTTTCTAATTTTTTAAAAATTATCATGTGCTTCTATTTTATTGCTTCTGCAAGGAACAATATCATATGTATCTCCAGGTTATTGAAGATACATCAAGAACATTTGTATAGTCAAATATATACAGAGGAAGGAAAAAAATATTGATTCATCTGTACTAAAGAGTGACTGAGAATGGAAGAAAGGTGAAAAAGTAAACCAAATGTAACTTCAATAGCTAATTCAGTCAATAAATATTTTCTCAATAACAGCCATTTGTGGCATAAAAGACCTAGAAGTTGTCTGATTGAAATTCACTCACTTTTGTAATATGAAGTTGCAAGTTCTCTCCTTTTTCTACAATGTAATATGAAGTTGCAAGTTCTCTCCTTTTTCACAACAATGCACTTCATCAAATGAAGGAAGCAAAATAGTTTATCAAATACGTATAGTAAATATGAAATGTGACTTCGGGACACTGAATTGTTCACAGCCTGTCAACTTATCAATAGCTTTGCAGGCTTCTTCTGTCTTTAGCATTTCCTCTTGTTTTCTTTTACTTTCTGGATCATCTTTCAAAATCTTGTTCCTCAGCCAGGTGATACACCCGAAGTCTGTTCTTATGGCCTGATAGATAAAGACACAGTGTTTCAATTCAGTCTATTTTTACATATATATTAGAAGAACAGAAAAGTATAGGTATTTTGCCTTTTTGACCAAATGTTTTCATTGAAGTAAAAAAACACGTTTAAAAAACTATACTACACCAAGGTCTTCTCTCCAGAATTTGGAAATGTGATAGCAGAGTCTCTCTTATTCTCTCACTTCCAAGGGATAGTCAAACTATCTACCAGCTACCGACGTGCCTGTCTGAAGTGAATGCGGAATACTTCTTGGGGAAAGGTTAAGACTGCTACTGTGCAGGCAACAGAATTACTATCCATTCATTTGTCCTTTGGCTTTTATCTAAGTCATGACCCTTCCTGATAGTGTGTATATATGAGATGGATGCCTGATACATTGTCTGTTAGGCATTCAGGGCCAGTAGGGTGGGTCTCTTTTTGCACTTTCATTCCAATATATTTTCAAAATAACTGAACAGTTTTATTATTTTTCTCTCAACCCAATTTATATTTAATATTAATTTTATAATTATAAATACCATCAAATTTTTACAATTCCTTTAGGAAAAACAGGCCATTAAAATTACACATTTTACTTGTAGAAATTTACCTGAAGAAAACAAAATCTGATTCAAAAAGATATATGCACCCCCATATTTATTGCTGCATTATTTCCAGTAGCCAAGATATGGAAGCAACCAAAGTATCTGCCAATGGATGAATGGATAAAGAAGAGGTGGTACATATGTACAATGGAATATTATTCAGTCATAAAAAAGAAAGAAATCCTGCCATTTATAACAACATGGATAGACTTAGAGGGCATTATGTTTAGTGAAATGATCAGGAGGAGAAAGACAAATACCACATAATTTCATTTATATGTGGAATCTAAAAACGAAAAAGAACAAAACAGCAATAGACTCAGACACTGAGAAGTGACCGGTGGTTACCGTGGGGGAGAGGTTAGAGTGGGTGGGTGAAATAGGTGAATAGGATAACAAGGCACAAATCTTTTTTCTCTTTTTTTAAATTTTTTTTATTTTTGAGAGGGCATCTTTCATATTTATTGAGCAAATGGTTGTTAACAACAGTAAAATTCTGTATAGGGGACTCAATGCACAATCATTAATCAACCCCAGGCCTAACTCTCAGCAGTCTCCAATCTTCTGAAGCACAACAAACAAGTTCTTACATGGTGAACAAGTTCTTACATAGTGAATAAGTTCTCACATGGTGAACAGTGCAAGGGCAGTCATATCACAGAAACTTTTGGTTTTGATCACGCATCATGAACTATAAAAAATCAAGTCAGATATGATTATTCATTTGATTTTTATACTTGATTTATATGTGAATCCCACATTTCTCCCTTACTTTTTTTTAATAAAATGCTGAAGTGGTAGGTAGATGCAATATAAAGATAGAAAGCATAATTAGGTGCTGTAAGAGGGCAAGTGTAAATGATCAGGTCTGTGCCTATAGACTAAGTATAAATCCAAGCTAGACAAGGGCAACAAAACATCCACAGATGCAGAAGATTTCTCTCACAAGGCACAAATCTTAATCATAATATGAATTAGTCACAGTGATGAAAGTACAGCATAGAGATTATAGTCAATAGTTCTGCAACATTTCTCCTTTTTTTTTTTCTTCACAGTTTTTTTTCTTTTGGTATCATTAATCTACAATTACATGAAAGGCATTATGTTTACTAGGCTACCCCCTTCACCAAGTCCCCCCGACATACCCCTTCACAGTCACTGTCCATCAGCGTAGAAAGATGCTGTAAAATCACTACTTGTCTTCTCCGAGCTGCACAGCCCTCGCCGTGCCCCCCCACACTATACATGCAAATCATAATGCCCCCTTTCTTTTTCTCCGCCCTTATGCCTCCCCTCCCACCCATCCTCCCCAGTCCCTTTCCCTTTGGTAACTGTTAGTCCATTCTTGGGTTCTGTGATTCTGCTGCTGCTTTGTTCCTTCAGTTTTCCTTTTTTCTTATACTCCACATATGAGTGAAATCATTTGGTACTTGTCTTTCTCTGCCTGGCTTATTTCACTGAGCATAATACCCTCTAGCTCCATCCATGTTGTTGCAAATGGTAGGATCTGTTTTTTTCTTATAGCTGAGTAATATTACATTGTGTATATGTACCACATCTTCTGTATCCATTCATCTACTGATGGACACTTAGGTTGCTTCCATATCTTGGCTATTGTAAACAGTGCAGCGATAAACATAGGGGTGCATTTGTCTTTTTCAAACTGGAGTGCTGCATTCTTAGGGTAAATTCCTAGAAGTGGAATTCCTGGGTCAAATGGTATTTCTATTTTGAGCATATTGAGGAACCTCCATACTGCTTTCCGCAATGGTTTAACTAATTTACATTCCCACCAGCAGTGTAGGAGGGTTCCCCTTTCTCTACAACCTCGCCAACATTTGTTGTTGTTTGTCTTTTGGATGGTGGCCATCCTTACTGGTGTGAGGTGATATCTCATTGTGGTTTTAATTTGCATTTCTCTGATGACAAGCAATGTGGAGCATCTTTTCATGTGTCTGCTGGCCATCTGAATTTCTTCTTTAGAGAACTGTCTATTCAGCTCCTCTGCCCATTTTTTAGTTAGATTATTTGCTTTTTGTTTGTTGAGGTGGGTGAGCTCTTTATATATTTTGGATGTCAACCCTTTGTCAGATCTGTCATGTATGAATATATTCTCCCATACTGTAGGATGCCTTTTTGTTCTATTGATGGTGTCCTTTGCTGTACAGAAGCTTTTCAGCTTGATATAGTCCCACTTGTTTATTTTTGCGTTTGTTTCCCTTCCCCGGGGAGATATGTTCAAGAAGAGGTCACTCATGTTTATGTCTAAGAGATTTTTGCCTATGTTTTTTTCTAGGAGATTTATGGTTTCATGACTTACGTTCAAGTCTTTGATCCATTTCGAATTTACTTTTGTGTATGGGGTTAGACAGTATTCCAGTTTCATTCTCTTACATGTAGCTGTCCAGTTTTGCCAGCACCATCTGTTGAAGAGACTGTCATTTCCCCATTATCGAATATTAGTTGACCATATATGTTTGGGTTAATGTTTGGAGTCTCTATTCTGTTCCATTGGTCTGTGGCTCTGTTCTTGTGCCAGTACCAAATTGTCTTGATTACTGTGGCTTTGTAGTAGAACTTGAAGTTGGGGAGCGAGATCCCCGCCACTTTATTCTTCCTTCTCAGGATTGCTTTGGCTATTCAGGGTCTTTGGTGTTTCCATATGAATTTTTGAACTATTTGTTCCAGTTCATTGAAGAATGCTGTTGGTAATTTGATAGCGATTGCATCAAATTTGTATATTGTTTTGGGCAGGATGGCCATTATGACAATATTAATTCTTCCTAGCCAGGAGCATGGGATGAGTTTCCATTTGTTAGTGACCTCTTTAATTTCTCTTAAGAGTGTCTTATAGTTTTCAGGGTATAGGTCTTTAACTTCCTTGGTTAGGTTTATTCCCAGGTATTTTATTCTTTTGGATGCAATTGTGAATGGAATTGTTTTCCTGATTTCTCTTTCTATTAGTTCATTGTTAGTGTATAGGAAAGCCACAGATTTCTGTGTGTTAATTTTGTATCCTGCAACTTTGCTGAATTCTGATATTAGTTCTAGTAATTTTGGAGTGGAGTCTTTAGGGTTTTTTATATACAATATCATGTCATCTGCAAATAGTGACAGTTTAACTTCTTCTTTACCAATCTGGATTCCTTGTATTTCTTTGTTTTGTCTAATTGCCATGGCTAGGACCTCCAGTACTATGTTGAATAACAGTGGGGATAGTGAGCATCCCTGTCTTGTTCCCGATCTCAGAGGAAAAGCTTTCAGCTTCTCGCTGTTCAGTGTGATGTTGGCTGTGGGTTTATCATATATGGCCTTTATTATGTTGAGGTACTTGTCTTCTATGCCCATTTTGTTGAGAGTTTTTATCATGAATGGGTGCTGAATTTTGTCGAATGCTTTTTCAGCATCTATGGAGATGATCATCTGGTTTTTGTCTTTCCTTTGTTGATGTGGTGGATGATATTGATGGATTTTCAAATGTTGTACCATCCTTGCATCCCCGGGATGAATCTCACTTGGTAATGGTGTATGATCCTTTTGATGTATTTTTGAACTCAGTTTGCTAAAATTTTGTTGAGTATTTTTGTATCTACATTCATCAGGGATATTGGTCTGTAGTTTTCTTTCTTGGTGGGGTCTTTGCCTGGTTTTAGTATTAGGGTGATGTTGGCTTCATAGAATGAGTTTGGGTGTATACCCTCCTCTTCTATTTTTTGGAAAACTAAGGAGAATGGGTATTAGGTCTTCTCTGTATGTCTGATAAAATTCTGAGGTAAATCCATCTGGCCCGGGGTTTTGTTCTTGGGTAGTTTTTTGATTACCACTTCAATTTCGTTGCTGGTAAATGGTCTGTTTAGATTTTCTGTTTCTCTCTGGGTCAGTGTTGGAAGGTTGTATTTTTCTAGGAAGTTGTTCACCTCTCCTAGGTTTTCCAGCTTCTTAGCATATAGGTTTTCATAGTATTCTCTAATAATTCTTTGTATTTCTGTGGGGTTGGTCATGACTTTTCCTTTCTGGTTTCTGATTCTGTTGATGTGTGTTGATTCTCTTTTTCTCTTAATAAGTCTGGCTAGAGGCTTATCTATTTTGTTTATTCTCTCGAAGAACCAGCTCTTGGTTTCATTGATTTTTTCTATTGTTTTATTCTTCTCAATTTTATTTATTTCTTCTCTGATCTTTATTATGTCCCTCCTTCTGATGACCTTAGGCTTCATCTGTTCTTCTTTTTCCAATTTTGATAATTGTGACATTAGACTATTCATTCGGGATTGTTCTTCCTTCTTTAAATATGCCTGGATTGCTATATACTTTCCTCTTAAGACTGCTTTCTCTGCGTCCCACAGAAGTTGGGGCTTTGTGTTGTTGTTGTCATTTGTTTCCATATATTGCTGGATCTCCATTTTAATTTGGTCATTGATCCATTGATTATTTAGCAGCCTGTTGTTAAGCCTCCATGTGTTTGTGAGCCTTTTTGCTTTCTTTGTACAATTTATTTCTAGTTTTATCCCTTTGTGGTCTGAAAAGTTGGTTGGTAGGATTTCAATCTTTTTGAATTTACTGAGGCTCTTTTTGTGGCCTAGTATGTGGTCTATTCTGGAGAATGTTCCATGTGCACTTGAGAAGAATGTATATCCCGCTGCTTTTGGATGTAGAGTTCTATAGATGTCTATTAGGTCCATCTGCTCTACTGTGTTGTTCAGTGCTTCCGTGTCCTTACTTATTTTCTGCCCAGTGGATCTATCCTTTGGAGTGAGTGGTGTGTTGAAGTCTCCTAGAATGAATGCATTGCAGTCTATATCCCCCTTTAGTTCTGTTAGTATTTGTTTCACATATGCTGGTGCTACTGTGTTGGGTGCATATATATTTATAGTGGTTATATCCTCTTGTTGGACTGAGCCCTTTATAATTATGTAATGTCCTTCTTTATCTCTTGTTACTTTCTTTGTTTTGAAGTCTATTTTGTCTGATACTAGTATTGCAACACCTGCTTTTTTCTCCCTATAGTTTGCATGAAATATCTTTTTCCATCCCTTGACTTTTAGTCTGTGCATGTCTTTGGGTTTGAGGTGAGTCTCTTGTAGGCAGCATATAGATGGGTCTTACTTTTTTATCCATTCTATTACTCTGTGTCTTGATTGGTGTATTCAGTCCATTTACATTTAGGGTGATTATTGAAAGATATGTACTTATTGCCATTGCAGGCTTTAAGTTTGTGGTTACCAAAGGATCAAGATTAGCTTCTTTACTATCTTACTGTCTAATTTAACTCACTTATTGAGCTATTATAAACACGGTCTGATGATTCTTTATTTCTCTCCCTTCTTATTCCTCCTCCTCCAATCTTCATATGTTGGGTGTTTTTTTCTGTGCTCTTTTTAGGAGTGTTCCCATCTAGAGCAGTCCCTCTAAGATACCCTGTAGAGGTGGTTTGTGGGAGGCAAATTCCCTCAACTTTTGCTTGTCTGGGAATTGTTTAATCTCTCCTTCATATTTAAATGATAATCGTGCTGGATACAGTATTCTTGGTCCAAGGCCCTTCTCTTTCATTGCATTAAATATATCATGCCATTCTCTTCTGGCCTGTAAGGTTTCTGTTGAGAAATCTGATGATAGCTTGATGGGTTTTCCTTTGTAGGTGACCTTTTTTTTTTTCTCTCTGGCTGCCTTTAATACTCCGTCCTTGTCTTTGATCTTTGCCATTTTAATTATTATGTGTCTTGTTGTTGCCCTGCTTGCGTCCCTTTTCATGGGAGTTCTGTGTGTTTCTGTGGTCTGAGAGGCCATTTCCTCCCCTAGTTTGGGGAAGTTTTCAGCAATCATTTCTTCAAAGACACTTTCTATCCCTTTTTCTCTCTCTTCTTCTGGTACTCCTATGATGTGAATATTGTTCCTTTTGGATTGGTCACACAGTTCTCTTAATATTCTTTCATCCCGGAGACCCTTTTTTTTTTCTTTCCTTCCTGGTTTCTTTTTTTTAAAATTTATTTATCTTTACTTTTTTTAAGAACATTATGTTTCCTAGGCTCTCCCCTACACCAAGTTCCCCCCAACAAACCCCATTACAGTCACTGTCCATCAGCATAGCAAGACACTGTAGAATCACTACTTGTCTTCTCTGTGTTGCAAAGCCCTCCCCTTTCTCCCACCCCCAACTTTATACATGCTAATGATAATACCGCCTTTTTTCTTCCCCACCCTTGTCCCTCCCTACCCTCCCATTCTCCCCAGTCTCTTTCCCTTTGGTAACTGTTAGTCCCTTCTTGGGTTCTGTGATTCTGCTGCTGTTTTGTTCCTTCAGTTTTCCTTTTGTTTTTATACTCCACAGATGAGTGAAATCATTTGGTATTCCTCTTTCTCTGCTTGGCTTATTTCACTGAGTATAATACCCTCTAGATCCATCCATGTTGTTGCAAATGGTAGGATTTGTTTTCTTCTTATGGCTGAATAATATTCCATTGTGTATATGTACCACATCTTCTGTATCCATTCATCTACTGATGGACACTTAGGTTGTTTCCATTTCTTGGCTATTGAAAATAGTGCTGCGATAAACATAGGTGTGCATCTGTCTTTTTCAAACTGGAGTGCTGCATCCTTAGGGTAAATTCCTAAAAGTGGAGTTCCTGGGTCAAATGGTATTTCTATTTTGAGCATTTTGAGGAACCTCCATATTGCTTTCCACAATGGTTAAACTAAATTACATTCCCACCAGCATTGTAGGAGGGTTCCCCTTTCTCGGCAACCTCGCCAACATTTGTTGTTGTTTGTCATTTGGATGGTGGCCATCCTTACTGGTGTGAGGTGATATCTCATTGTGGTTTTAATTTGCATTTCTCTGATAACTAGAGATGCGGATCATGTGTCTATTGGCCATCTGAATTTCTTCTTTCGAGAACTGTCTGTTCAGCTCCTCTGCCCATTTTTTAATTTTATTATTTGCTTTTTGTTTGTTGAGGTGTGTGAGCTCTTTATATATTTTGGATGTCAACCCTTTAGCAGATCTTTCATTTACGAATATATTCTCCCATACTGTAGGGTACCTTTTTGTTCTATTGATGGCATCCTTTACTGTACAGAAGCTTTTCAGCTTGATATAGTCCCACTTGTTCATTTTTGCTTTTGTTTTCCTTGCCCGGGGAGATATATTCATGAAGAAGTCACTAATGTTCACATCCAAGAAATTTTTGCCTATGTTTTTTTCTAAGAGTTTTATGGTTTCATGACTTACATTCAGGTCTTTGATCCATTTCAAATTTACTTTTGTGTATGGGGTTAGACAGTGATCCAGTTTAATTCTCTTACATGTAGCTGTCCAGTTCTCCCAGTACCATCTGTTGAAGAGACTGTCATTTCGCCATTGTATGTCCATGGCTCCTTTATCAAATATTAATTGACCATATATGTTTGGGTTAATGTCTGGAGTCTCTAATCTATTCCACTGGTCTGTGGTTCTGTTCTTGTGCCAGTACCAAATTGTCTTGATTACTGTGGCTTTGTAGTAGAGCTTGAAGTTGGGGAGTGAAATCCCCGCCACTTTATTCTTCTTTCTCAGGATTGCTTTGGCTATTCAGGGTCTTTGGTGTTTCCATATGAATTTTTGAACTATTTGTTCCAGTTCATTGAAGAATGTTGCTGGTAATTTGATAGGGATTGCATCAAATCTGTATATTGCTTTGGGCAGGATGGCCATTATGACAATATTAATTCTTCCTAGCCAGGAGCATGGGATGAGTTTCCATTTGTTAGTGACCTCTTTAATTTCTCTTAAGAGTGTCTTATAGTTTTCAGGGTATAGGTCTTTAACTTCCTTGGTTAGGTTTATTCCCAGGTATTTTATTCTTTTGGATGCAATTGTGAATGGAATTGTTTTCCTGATTTCTCTTTCTATTAGTTCATTGTTAGTGTATAGGAAAGCCACAGATTTCTGTGTGTTAATTTTGTATCCTGCAACTTTGCTGAATTCTGATATTAGTTCTAGTAATTTTGGAGTGGAGTCTTTAGGGTTTTTTATATACAATATCATGTCATCAGCAAATAGTGACAGTTTAACTTCTTGTCTACCAATCTGGATTCCTTGTATTTCTTTGTTTTGTCTGATTGCCATGGCTAGGACCTCCATTACTATGTTATATAACAGTTGGGAGAGTGGGCATTCCTGTCTTGTTCCCGATCTCAGAGGAAAAGCTTCCAGCTTCTCGCTGTTCAGTATGATGTTATCTTTGTGGTTATCATATATGGCCTTTATTATGTTGAGGTACTTGCCCTCTATTCCCATTTTGCTGAGAGTTTTTAACATGAATGGATGTTGAACTTTGTCAAATGCTTTTTCAGCATCTATGGAGATGATCATGTGGTTTTTGTCTTTCTTTTTGTTGATGTGGTGGATGATGTTGATGGACTTTCGAATGTTGTACCATTATTGCATCCCTGGGATGAATCCCACTTGGTCGTGGTATATGATCCTTTTGATATATTTTTGAATTCGGTTTGCTAATATTTTGTTGAGTATTTTTGCATCTACGTTCATCAGGGATATTGGTCTGTAATTTTCTTTTTTGGTGGGGTCTTTGCCTGGTTTTGGTATTAGGGTGATGTTGTCTTCATAGAATGAGTTTGGGAGTATTCCCTCCTCTTCTATTTTTTGGAAAACTTTAAGGAGAATGGGTATTGATATTCTCTGTATGTCTGATAAAATTCCGAGGTAAATTTTTCTGGCCCGGGGTTTTTTTTCTTGCATAGTTTTTTTATTACTGCGTCAATTTCTTTGCTGGTAATTGGTTTGTTTAGATTCTGTGTTTCTTCCTTAGTGAGTCTGGGAAGGTTGTGTTTTTCTAGGAAGTTGTCCATTTCTTCTAGGTTTTTTAGCTTCTTAGCATATAGGTTTTCATAGTAGTCTCTAATAATTCTTTGTAGTTCTGTTGGGTCTGTCGTGATGTTTCCTTTCTCGTTTCTGATTCTGTTGATGTGTGTTGATTCTCTTTTTCTCTTAATAAGTCTAGCTGGAGGCTTATCTATTTTGTTTATTCTCTCAAAGAACCAGCTCTTGGTTTCATTGATTTTTTCTATTGTTTTATTCTTCTCAATTTTGTTTATTTCTTCTCTGATCTTTATTATGTCCCTCCTTCTGCTGACTTTAGGCCTCATTTGTTCTTCTTTTTCCAATTTTGATAATTGTGATGTTAGACTATTCATTTGGGTTTGTTCTTCCTTCTTTAAATATGCCTGGATTGCTATATACTTTCCTCTTATGACTGCTTTCACTGCCTCCCACAGAAGTTGGGGCTTTGTGTTGTTGTTGTCATTTGTTTCCATATATTGCTGGATCTCCATTTTAATTTGGTCATTGATCCATTGATTATTTAGCAGCCTGTTGTTAAGCCTCCATGTGTTTGTGAGCCTTTTTGCTTTCTTTGCACAATTTATTTCTAGTTTTATCCCTTTGTGGTCTGAAAAGTTGGTTGGTAGGATTTCAATCTTTTTGAATTTACTGAGGCTCTTTTTGTGGCCTAGTATGTGGTCTATTCTGGAGATTGTTCCATGTGCACTTGAGAAGAATGTGTATCCTGTTGCTTTTGGGTGTAGAGTTCTATAGATGTCTATTAGGTCCATCTGTTCTAATGTGTTGTTCAGTGCCTCTGTGTCCTTACTTATTTTCTGTCTGGTGTATCTCTCCTTTGTAGTGAATGGTGTGTTGAAGTCTCCTAAAATGAATGCATTGCATTCTATTTCCTCCTTTAGTTCTGTTAGTATTAGTTTCACATATGCTGGTGCTACTGTGTTGGGTGCATATATGTTTATAGTGGTTATATCCTCTTGTTGGACTGAGCCCTTTATAATTATGTAATGTCCTTCTTTATCTCTTGTTACTTTCTTTGTTTTGAAGTCTATTTTGTCTGATACTAGTATTGCAACACCTGCTTTTTTCTCCCTATAGTTTGCATGAAATATCTTTTTCCATCCCTTGACTTTTAGTCTGTGCATGTCTTTGGGTTTGAGGTGAGTCTCTTGTAGGCAGCATATAGATGGGTCTTACTTTTTTATCCATTCTATTACTCTGTGTCTTGATTGGTGTATTCAGTCCATTTACATTTAGGGTGATTATTGAAAGATATGTACTTATTGCCATTGCAGGCTTTAAGTTTGTGGTTACCAAAGGATCAAGATTAGCTTCTTTACTATCTTACTGTCTAATTTAACTCACTTATTGAGCTATTATAAACACGGTCTGATGATTCTTTATTTCTCTCCCTTCTTATTCCTCCTCCTCCAATCTTCATATGTTGGGTGTTTTTTTCTGTGCTCTTTTTAGGAGTGTTCCCATCTAGAGCAGTCCCTCTAAGATACCCTGTAGAGGTGGTTTGTGGGAGGCAAATTCCCTCAACTTTTGCTTGTCTGGGAATTGTTTAATCTCTCCTTCATATTTAAATGATAATCGTGCTGGATACAGTATTCTTGGTCCAAGGCCCTTCTCTTTCATTGCATTAAATATATCATGCCATTCTCTTCTGGCCTGTAAGGTTTCTGTTGAGAAATCTGATGATAGCTTGATGGGTTTTCCTTTGTAGGTGACCTTTTTTTTTTTCTCTCTGGCTGCCTTTAATACTCCGTCCTTGTCTTTGATCTTTGCCATTTTAATTATTATGTGTCTTGTTGTTGCCCTGCTTGCGTCCCTTTTCATGGGAGTTCTGTGTGTTTCTGTGGTCTGAGAGGCCATTTCCTCCCCTAGTTTGGGGAAGTTTTCAGCAATCATTTCTTCAAAGACACTTTCTATCCCTTTTTCTCTCTCTTCTTCTGGTACTCCTATGATGTGAATATTGTTCCTTTTGGATTGGTCACACAGTTCTCTTAATATTCTTTCATCCCGGAGACCCTTTTTTTTTTCTTTCCTTCCTGGTTTCTTTTTTTTAAAATTTATTTATCTTTACTTTTTTTAAGAACATTATGTTTCCTAGGCTCTCCCCTACACCAAGTTCCCCCCAACAAACCCCATTACAGTCACTGTCCATCAGCATAGCAAGACACTGTAGAATCACTACTTGTCTTCTCTGTGTTGCAAAGCCCTCCCCTTTCTCCCACCCCCAACTTTATACATGCTAATGATAATACCGCCTTTTTTCTTCCCCACCCTTGTCCCTCCCTACCCTCCCATTCTCCCCAGTCTCTTTCCCTTTGGTAACTGTTAGTCCCTTCTTGGGTTCTGTGATTCTGCTGCTGTTTTGTTCCTTCAGTTTTCCTTTTGTTTTTATACTCCACAGATGAGTGAAATCATTTGGTATTCCTCTTTCTCTGCTTGGCTTATTTCACTGAGTATAATACCCTCTAGATCCATCCATGTTGTTGCAAATGGTAGGATTTGTTTTCTTCTTATGGCTGAATAATATTCCATTGTGTATATGTACCACATCTTCTGTATCCATTCATCTACTGATGGACACTTAGGTTGTTTCCATTTCTTGGCTATTGAAAATAGTGCTGCGATAAACATAGGTGTGCATCTGTCTTTTTCAAACTGGAGTGCTGCATCCTTAGGGTAAATTCCTAAAAGTGGAGTTCCTGGGTCAAATGGTATTTCTATTTTGAGCATTTTGAGGAACCTCCATATTGCTTTCCACAATGGTTAAACTAAATTACATTCCCACCAGCATCGTAGGAGGGTTCCCCTTTCTCGGCAACCTCGCCAACATTTGTTGTTGTTTGTCATTTGGATGGTGGCCATCCTTACTGGTGTGAGGTGATATCTCATTGTGGTTTTAATTTGCATTTCTCTGATAACTAGAGATGCGGATCATGTGTCTATTGGCCATCTGAATTTCTTCTTTCGAGAACTGTCTGTTCAGCTCCTCTGCCCATTTTTTAATTTTATTATTTGCTTTTTGTTTGTTGAGGTGTGTGAGCTCTTTATATATTTTGGATGTCAACCCTTTAGCAGATCTTTCATTTACGAATATATTCTCCCATACTGTAGGGTACCTTTTTGTTCTATTGATGGCATCCTTTACTGTACAGAAGCTTTTCAGCTTGATATAGTCCCACTTGTTCATTTTTGCTTTTGTTTTCCTTGCCCGGGGAGATATATTCATGAAGAAGTCACTAATGTTCACATCCAAGAAATTTTTGCCTATGTTTTTTTCTAAGAGTTTTATGGTTTCATGACTTACATTCAGGTCTTTGATCCATTTCAAATTTACTTTTGTGTATGGGGTTAGACAGTGATCCAGTTTAATTCTCTTACATGTAGCTGTCCAGTTCTCCCAGTACCATCTGTTGAAGAGACTGTCATTTCGCCATTGTATGTCCATGGCTCCTTTATCAAATATTAATTGACCATATATGTTTGGGTTAATGTCTGGAGTCTCTAATCTATTCCACTGGTCTGTGGTTCTGTTCTTGTGCCAGTACCAAATTGTCTTGATTACTGTGGCTTTGTAGTAGAGCTTGAAGTTGGGGAGTGAAATCCCCGCCACTTTATTCTTCTTTCTCAGGATTGCTTTGGCTATTCAGGGTCTTTGGTGTTTCCATATGAATTTTTGAACTATTTGTTCCAGTTCATTGAAGAATGTTGCTGGTAATTTGATAGGGATTGCATCAAATCTGTATATTGCTTTGGGCAGGATGGCCATTATGACAATATTAATTCTTCCTAGCCAGGAGCATGGGATGAGTTTCCATTTGTTAGTGACCTCTTTAATTTCTCTTAAGAGTGTCTTATAGTTTTCAGGGTATAGGTCTTTAACTTCCTTGGTTAGGTTTATTCCCAGGTATTTTATTCTTTTGGATGCAATTGTGAATGGAATTGTTTTCCTGATTTCTCTTTCTATTAGTTCATTGTTAGTGTATAGGAAAGCCACAGATTTCTGTGTGTTAATTTTGTATCCTGCAACTTTGCTGAATTCTGATATTAGTTCTAGTAATTTTGGAGTGGAGTCTTTAGGGTTTTTTATATACAATATCATGTCATCAGCAAATAGTGACAGTTTAACTTCTTGTCTACCAATCTGGATTCCTTGTATTTCTTTGTTTTGTCTGATTGCCATGGCTAGGACCTCCATTACTATGTTATATAACAGTTGGGAGAGTGGGCATTCCTGTCTTGTTCCCGATCTCAGAGGAAAAGCTTCCAGCTTCTCGCTGTTCAGTATGATGTTATCTTTGTGGTTATCATATATGGCCTTTATTATGTTGAGGTACTTGCCCTCTATTCCCATTTTGCTGAGAGTTTTTAACATGAATGGATGTTGAACTTTGTCAAATGCTTTTTCAGCATCTATGGAGATGATCATGTGGTTTTTGTCTTTCTTTTTGTTGATGTGGTGGATGATGTTGATGGACTTTCGAATGTTGTACCATTATTGCATCCCTGGGATGAATCCCACTTGGTCGTGGTATATGATCCTTTTGATATATTTTTGAATTCGGTTTGCTAATATTTTGTTGAGTATTTTTGCATCTACGTTCATCAGGGATATTGGTCTGTAATTTTCTTTTTTGGTGGGGTCTTTGCCTGGTTTTGGTATTAGGGTGATGTTGTCTTCATAGAATGAGTTTGGGAGTATTCCCTCCTCTTCTATTTTTTGGAAAACTTTAAGGAGAATGGGTATTTGATATTCTCTGTATGTCTGATAAAATTCCGAGGTAAATTTTTCTGGCCCGGGGTTTTTTTTCTTGCATAGTTTTTTTATTACTGCGTCAATTTCTTTGCTGGTAATTGGTTTGTTTAGATTCTGTGTTTCTTCCTTAGTGAGTCTGGGAAGGTTGTGTTTTTCTAGGAAGTTGTCCATTTCTTCTAGGTTTTTTAGCTTCTTAGCATATAGGTTTTCATAGTAGTCTCTAATAATTCTTTGTAGTTCTGTTGGGTCTGTCGTGATGTTTCCTTTCTCGTTTCTGATTCTGTTGATGTGTGTTGATTCTCTTTTTCTCTTAATAAGTCTAGCTGGAGGCTTATCTATTTTGTTTATTCTCTCAAAGAACCAGCTCTTGGTTTCATTGATTTTTTCTATTGTTTTATTCTTCTCAATTTTGTTTATTTCTTCTCTGATCTTTATTATGTCCCTCCTTCTGCTGACTTTAGGCCTCATTTGTTCTTCTTTTTCCAATTTTGATAATTGTGATGTTAGACTATTCATTTGGGTTTGTTCTTCCTTCTTTAAATATGCCTGGATTGCTATATACTTTCCTCTTATGACTGCTTTCACTGCCTCCCACAGAAGTTGGGGCTTTGTGTTGTTGTTGTCATTTGTTTCCATATATTGCTGGATCTCCATTTTAATTTGGTCATTGATCCATTGATTATTTAGCAGCCTGTTGTTAAGCCTCCATGTGTTTGTGAGCCTTTTTGCTTTCTTTGCACAATTTATTTCTAGTTTTATCCCTTTGTGGTCTGAAAAGTTGGTTGGTAGGATTTCAATCTTTTTGAATTTACTGAGGCTCTTTTTGTGGCCTAGTATGTGGTCTATTCTGGAGATTGTTCCATGTGCACTTGAGAAGAATGTGTATCCTGTTGCTTTTGGGTGTAGAGTTCTATAGATATCTATTAGGTCCATCTGTTCTAATGTGTTGTTCAGTGCCTCTGTGTCCTTACTTATTTTCTGTCTGGTGTATCTCTCCTTTGTAGTGAATGGTGTGTTGAAGTCTCCTAAAATGAATGCATTGCATTCTATTTCCTCCTTTAGTTCTGTTAGTATTAGTTTCACATATGCTGGTGCTACTGTGTTGGGTGCATATATGTTTATAGTGGTTATATCCTCTTGTTGGACTGAGCCCTTTATAATTATGTAATGTCCTTCTTTATCTCTTGTTACTTTCTTTGTTTTGAAGTCTATTTTGTCTGATACTAGTATTGCAACACCTGCTTTTTTCTCCCTATAGTTTGCATGAAATATCTTTTTCCATCCCTTGACTTTTAGTCTGTGCATGTCTTTGGGTTTGAGGTGAGTCTCTTGTAGGCAGCATATAGATGGGTCTTACTTTTTTATCCATTCTATTACTCTGTGTCTTGATTGGTGTATTCAGTCCATTTACATTTAGGGTGATTATTGAAAGATATGTACTTATTGCCATTGCAGGCTTTAAGTTTGTGGTTACCAAAGGATCAAGATTAGCTTCTTTACTATCTTACTGTCTAATTTAACTCACTTATTGAGCTATTATAAACACGGTCTGATGATTCTTTATTTCTCTCCCTTCTTATTCCTCCTCCTCCAATCTTCATATGTTGGGTGTTTTTTTCTGTGCTCTTTTTAGGAGTGTTCCCATCTAGAGCAGTCCCTCTAAGATACCCTGTAGAGGTGGTTTGTGGGAGGCAAATTCCCTCAACTTTTGCTTGTCTGGGAATTGTTTAATCTCTCCTTCATATTTAAATGATAATCGTGCTGGATACAGTATTCTTGGTCCAAGGCCCTTCTCTTTCATTGCATTAAATATATCATGCCATTCTCTTCTGGCCTGTAAGGTTTCTGTTGAGAAATCTGATGATAGCTTGATGGGTTTTCCTTTGTAGGTGACCTTTTTTTTTTTCTCTCTGGCTGCCTTTAATACTCCGTCCTTGTCTTTGATCTTTGCCATTTTAATTATTATGTGTCTTGTTGTTGCCCTGCTTGCGTCCCTTTTCATGGGAGTTCTGTGTGTTTCTGTGGTCTGAGAGGCCATTTCCTCCCCTAGTTTGGGGAAGTTTTCAGCAATCATTTCTTCAAAGACACTTTCTATCCCTTTTTCTCTCTCTTCTTCTGGTACTCCTATGATGTGAATATTGTTCCTTTTGGATTGGTCACACAGTTCTCTTAATATTCTTTCATCCCGGAGACCCTTTTTTTTTTCTTTCCTTCCTGGTTTCTTTTTTTTAAAATTTATTTATCTTTACTTTTTTTAAGAACATTATGTTTCCTAGGCTCTCCCCTACACCAAGTTCCCCCCAACAAACCCCATTACAGTCACTGTCCATCAGCATAGCAAGACACTGTAGAATCACTACTTGTCTTCTCTGTGTTGCAAAGCCCTCCCCTTTCTCCCACCCCCAACTTTATACATGCTAATGATAATACCGCCTTTTTTCTTCCCCACCCTTGTCCCTCCCTACCCTCCCATTCTCCCCAGTCTCTTTCCCTTTGGTAACTGTTAGTCCCTTCTTGGGTTCTGTGATTCTGCTGCTGTTTTGTTCCTTCAGTTTTCCTTTTGTTTTTATACTCCACAGATGAGTGAAATCATTTGGTATTCCTCTTTCTCTGCTTGGCTTATTTCACTGAGTATAATACCCTCTAGATCCATCCATGTTGTTGCAAATGGTAGGATTTGTTTTCTTCTTATGGCTGAATAATATTCCATTGTGTATATGTACCACATCTTCTGTATCCATTCATCTACTGATGGACACTTAGGTTGTTTCCATTTCTTGGCTATTGAAAATAGTGCTGCGATAAACATAGGTGTGCATCTGTCTTTTTCAAACTGGAGTGCTGCATCCTTAGGGTAAATTCCTAAAAGTGGAGTTCCTGGGTCAAATGGTATTTCTATTTTGAGCATTTTGAGGAACCTCCATATTGCTTTCCACAATGGTTAAACTAAATTACATTCCCACCAGCATTGTAGGAGGGTTCCCCTTTCTCGGCAACCTCGCCAACATTTGTTGTTGTTTGTCATTTGGATGGTGGCCATCCTTACTGGTGTGAGGTGATATCTCATTGTGGTTTTAATTTGCATTTCTCTGATAACTAGAGATGCGGATCATGTGTCTATTGGCCATCTGAATTTCTTCTTTCGAGAACTGTCTGTTCAGCTCCTCTGCCCATTTTTTAATTTTATTATTTGCTTTTTGTTTGTTGAGGTGTGTGAGCTCTTTATATATTTTGGATGTCAACCCTTTAGCAGATCTTTCATTTACGAATATATTCTCCCATACTGTAGGGTACCTTTTTGTTCTATTGATGGCATCCTTTACTGTACAGAAGCTTTTCAGCTTGATATAGTCCCACTTGTTCATTTTTGCTTTTGTTTTCCTTGCCCGGGGAGATATATTCATGAAGAAGTCACTAATGTTCACATCCAAGAAATTTTTGCCTATGTTTTTTTCTAAGAGTTTTATGGTTTCATGACTTACATTCAGGTCTTTGATCCATTTCAAATTTACTTTTGTGTATGGGGTTAGACAGTGATCCAGTTTAATTCTCTTACATGTAGCTGTCCAGTTCTCCCAGTACCATCTGTTGAAGAGACTGTCATTTCGCCATTGTATGTCCATGGCTCCTTTATCAAATATTAATTGACCATATATGTTTGGGTTAATGTCTGGAGTCTCTAATCTATTCCACTGGTCTGTGGTTCTGTTCTTGTGCCAGTACCAAATTGTCTTGATTACTGTGGCTTTGTAGTAGAGCTTGAAGTTGGGGAGTGAAATCCCCGCCACTTTATTCTTCTTTCTCAGGATTGCTTTGGCTATTCAGGGTCTTTGGTGTTTCCATATGAATTTTTGAACTATTTGTTCCAGTTCATTGAAGAATGTTGCTGGTAATTTGATAGGGATTGCATCAAATCTGTATATTGCTTTGGGCAGGATGGCCATTATGACAATATTAATTCTTCCTAGCCAGGAGCATGGGATGAGTTTCCATTTGTTAGTGACCTCTTTAATTTCTCTTAAGAGTGTCTTATAGTTTTCAGGGTATAGGTCTTTAACTTCCTTGGTTAGGTTTATTCCCAGGTATTTTATTCTTTTGGATGCAATTGTGAATGGAATTGTTTTCCTGATTTCTCTTTCTATTAGTTCATTGTTAGTGTATAGGAAAGCCACAGATTTCTGTGTGTTAATTTTGTATCCTGCAACTTTGCTGAATTCTGATATTAGTTCTAGTAATTTTGGAGTGGAGTCTTTAGGGTTTTTTATATACAATATCATGTCATCAGCAAATAGTGACAGTTTAACTTCTTGTCTACCAATCTGGATTCCTTGTATTTCTTTGTTTTGTCTGATTGCCATGGCTAGGACCTCCATTACTATGTTATATAACAGTTGGGAGAGTGGGCATTCCTGTCTTGTTCCCGATCTCAGAGGAAAAGCTTCCAGCTTCTCGCTGTTCAGTATGATGTTATCTTTGTGGTTATCATATATGGCCTTTATTATGTTGAGGTACTTGCCCTCTATTCCCATTTTGCTGAGAGTTTTTAACATGAATGGATGTTGAACTTTGTCAAATGCTTTTTCAGCATCTATGGAGATGATCATGTGGTTTTTGTCTTTCTTTTTGTTGATGTGGTGGATGATGTTGATGGACTTTCGAATGTTGTACCATTATTGCATCCCTGGGATGAATCCCACTTGGTCGTGGTATATGATCCTTTTGATATATTTTTGAATTCGGTTTGCTAATATTTTGTTGAGTATTTTTGCATCTACGTTCATCAGGGATATTGGTCTGTAATTTTCTTTTTTGGTGGGGTCTTTGCCTGGTTTTGGTATTAGGGTGATGTTGTCTTCATAGAATGAGTTTGGGAGTATTCCCTCCTCTTCTATTTTTTGGAAAACTTTAAGGAGAATGGGTATTGATATTCTCTGTATGTCTGATAAAATTCCGAGGTAAATTTTTCTGGCCCGGGGTTTTTTTTCTTGCATAGTTTTTTTATTACTGCGTCAATTTCTTTGCTGGTAATTGGTTTGTTTAGATTCTGTGTTTCTTCCTTAGTGAGTCTGGGAAGGTTGTGTTTTTCTAGGAAGTTGTCCATTTCTTCTAGGTTTTTTAGCTTCTTAGCATATAGGTTTTCATAGTAGTCTCTAATAATTCTTTGTAGTTCTGTTGGGTCTGTCGTGATGTTTCCTTTCTCGTTTCTGATTCTGTTGATGTGTGTTGATTCTCTTTTTCTCTTAATAAGTCTAGCTGGAGGCTTATCTATTTTGTTTATTCTCTCAAAGAACCAGCTCTTGGTTTCATTGATTTTTTCTATTGTTTTATTCTTCTCAATTTTGTTTATTTCTTCTCTGATCTTTATTATGTCCCTCCTTCTGCTGACTTTAGGCCTCATTTGTTCTTCTTTTTCCAATTTTGATAATTGTGATGTTAGACTATTCATTTGGGTTTGTTCTTCCTTCTTTAAATATGCCTGGATTGCTATATACTTTCCTCTTATGACTGCTTTCACTGCCTCCCACAGAAGTTGGGGCTTTGTGTTGTTGTTGTCATTTGTTTCCATATATTGCTGGATCTCCATTTTAATTTGGTCATTGATCCATTGATTATTTAGCAGCCTGTTGTTAAGCCTCCATGTGTTTGTGAGCCTTTTTGCTTTCTTTGCACAATTTATTTCTAGTTTTATCCCTTTGTGGTCTGAAAAGTTGGTTGGTAGGATTTCAATCTTTTTGAATTTACTGAGGCTCTTTTTGTGGCCTAGTATGTGGTCTATTCTGGAGATTGTTCCATGTGCACTTGAGAAGAATGTGTATCCTGTTGCTTTTGGGTGTAGAGTTCTATAGATATCTATTAGGTCCATCTGTTCTAATGTGTTGTTCAGTGCCTCTGTGTCCTTACTTATTTTCTGTCTGGTGTATCTCTCCTTTGTAGTGAATGGTGTGTTGAAGTCTCCTAAAATGAATGCATTGCATTCTATTTCCTCCTTTAGTTCTGTTAGTATTAGTTTCACATATGCTGGTGCTACTGTGTTGGGTGCATATATATTTATAGTGGTTATATCCTCTTGTTGGACTGAGCCCTTTATAATTATGTAATGTCCTTCTTTATCTCTTGTTACTTTCTTTGTTTTGAAGTCTATTTTGTCTGATACTAGTATTGCAACACCTGCTTTTTTCTCCCTATAGTTTGCATGAAATATCTTTTTCCATCCCTTGACTTTTAGTCTGTGCATGTCTTTGGGTTTGAGGTGAGTCTCTTGTAGGCAGCATATAGATGGGTCTTACTTTTTTATCCATTCTATTACTCTGTGTCTTGATTGGTGTATTCAGTCCATTTACATTTAGGGTGATTATTGAAAGATATGTACTTATTGCCATTGCAGGCTTTAAGTTTGTGGTTACCAAAGGATCAAGATTAGCTTCTTTACTATCTTACTGTCTAATTTAACTCACTTATTGAGCTATTATAAACACGGTCTGATGATTCTTTATTTCTCTCCCTTCTTATTCCTCCTCCTCCAATCTTCATATGTTGGGTGTTTTTTTCTGTGCTCTTTTTAGGAGTGTTCCCATCTAGAGCAGTCCCTCTAAGATACCCTGTAGAGGTGGTTTGTGGGAGGCAAATTCCCTCAACTTTTGCTTGTCTGGGAATTGTTTAATCTCTCCTTCATATTTAAATGATAATCGTGCTGGATACAGTATTCTTGGTCCAAGGCCCTTCTCTTTCATTGCATTAAATATATCATGCCATTCTCTTCTGGCCTGTAAGGTTTCTGTTGAGAAATCTGATGATAGCTTGATGGGTTTTCCTTTGTAGGTGACCTTTTTTTTTTTCTCTCTGGCTGCCTTTAATACTCCGTCCTTGTCTTTGATCTTTGCCATTTTAATTATTATGTGTCTTGTTGTTGCCCTGCTTGCGTCCCTTTTCATGGGAGTTCTGTGTGTTTCTGTGGTCTGAGAGGCCATTTCCTCCCCTAGTTTGGGGAAGTTTTCAGCAATCATTTCTTCAAAGACACTTTCTATCCCTTTTTCTCTCTCTTCTTCTGGTACTCCTATGATGTGAATATTGTTCCTTTTGGATTGGTCACACAGTTCTCTTAATATTCTTTCATCCCGGAGACCCTTTTTTTTTTCTTTCCTTCCTGGTTTCTTTTTTTTAAAATTTATTTATCTTTACTTTTTTTAAGAACATTATGTTTCCTAGGCTCTCCCCTACACCAAGTTCCCCCCAACAAACCCCATTACAGTCACTGTCCATCAGCATAGCAAGACACTGTAGAATCACTACTTGTCTTCTCTGTGTTGCAAAGCCCTCCCCTTTCTCCCACCCCCAACTTTATACATGCTAATGATAATACCGCCTTTTTTCTTCCCCACCCTTGTCCCTCCCTACCCTCCCATTCTCCCCAGTCTCTTTCCCTTTGGTAACTGTTAGTCCCTTCTTGGGTTCTGTGATTCTGCTGCTGTTTTGTTCCTTCAGTTTTCCTTTTGTTTTTATACTCCACAGATGAGTGAAATCATTTGGTATTCCTCTTTCTCTGCTTGGCTTATTTCACTGAGTATAATACCCTCTAGATCCATCCATGTTGTTGCAAATGGTAGGATTTGTTTTCTTCTTATGGCTGAATAATATTCCATTGTGTATATGTACCACATCTTCTGTATCCATTCATCTACTGATGGACACTTAGGTTGTTTCCATTTCTTGGCTATTGAAAATAGTGCTGCGATAAACATAGGTGTGCATCTGTCTTTTTCAAACTGGAGTGCTGCATCCTTAGGGTAAATTCCTAAAAGTGGAGTTCCTGGGTCAAATGGTATTTCTATTTTGAGCATTTTGAGGAACCTCCATATTGCTTTCCACAATGGTTAAACTAAATTACATTCCCACCAGCATTGTAGGAGGGTTCCCCTTTCTCGGCAACCTCGCCAACATTTGTTGTTGTTTGTCATTTGGATGGTGGCCATCCTTACTGGTGTGAGGTGATATCTCATTGTGGTTTTAATTTGCATTTCTCTGATAACTAGAGATGCGGATCATGTGTCTATTGGCCATCTGAATTTCTTCTTTCGAGAACTGTCTGTTCAGCTCCTCTGCCCATTTTTTAATTTTATTATTTGCTTTTTGTTTGTTGAGGTGTGTGAGCTCTTTATATATTTTGGATGTCAACCCTTTAGCAGATCTTTCATTTACGAATATATTCTCCCATACTGTAGGGTACCTTTTTGTTCTATTGATGGCATCCTTTACTGTACAGAAGCTTTTCAGCTTGATATAGTCCCACTTGTTCATTTTTGCTTTTGTTTTCCTTGCCCGGGGAGATATATTCATGAAGAAGTCACTAATGTTCACATCCAAGAAATTTTTGCCTATGTTTTTTTCTAAGAGTTTTATGGTTTCATGACTTACATTCAGGTCTTTGATCCATTTCAAATTTACTTTTGTGTATGGGGTTAGACAGTGATCCAGTTTAATTCTCTTACATGTAGCTGTCCAGTTCTCCCAGTACCATCTGTTGAAGAGACTGTCATTTCGCCATTGTATGTCCATGGCTCCTTTATCAAATATTAATTGACCATATATGTTTGGGTTAATGTCTGGAGTCTCTAATCTATTCCACTGGTCTGTGGTTCTGTTCTTGTGCCAGTACCAAATTGTCTTGATTACTGTGGCTTTGTAGTAGAGCTTGAAGTTGGGGAGTGAAATCCCCGCCACTTTATTCTTCTTTCTCAGGATTGCTTTGGCTATTCAGGGTCTTTGGTGTTTCCATATGAATTTTTGAACTATTTGTTCCAGTTCATTGAAGAATGTTGCTGGTAATTTGATAGGGATTGCATCAAATCTGTATATTGCTTTGGGCAGGATGGCCATTATGACAATATTAATTCTTCCTAGCCAGGAGCATGGGATGAGTTTCCATTTGTTAGTGACCTCTTTAATTTCTCTTAAGAGTGTCTTATAGTTTTCAGGGTATAGGTCTTTAACTTCCTTGGTTAGGTTTATTCCCAGGTATTTTATTCTTTTGGATGCAATTGTGAATGGAATTGTTTTCCTGATTTCTCTTTCTATTAGTTCATTGTTAGTGTATAGGAAAGCCACAGATTTCTGTGTGTTAATTTTGTATCCTGCAACTTTGCTGAATTCTGATATTAGTTCTAGTAATTTTGGAGTGGAGTCTTTAGGGTTTTTTATATACAATATCATGTCATCAGCAAATAGTGACAGTTTAACTTCTTGTCTACCAATCTGGATTCCTTGTATTTCTTTGTTTTGTCTGATTGCCATGGCTAGGACCTCCATTACTATGTTATATAACAGTTGGGAGAGTGGGCATTCCTGTCTTGTTCCCGATCTCAGAGGAAAAGCTTCCAGCTTCTCGCTGTTCAGTATGATGTTATCTTTGTGGTTATCATATATGGCCTTTATTATGTTGAGGTACTTGCCCTCTATTCCCATTTTGCTGAGAGTTTTTAACATGAATGGATGTTGAACTTTGTCAAATGCTTTTTCAGCATCTATGGAGATGATCATGTGGTTTTTGTCTTTCTTTTTGTTGATGTGGTGGATGATGTTGATGGACTTTCGAATGTTGTACCATTATTGCATCCCTGGGATGAATCCCACTTGGTCGTGGTATATGATCCTTTTGATATATTTTTGAATTCGGTTTGCTAATATTTTGTTGAGTATTTTTGCATCTACGTTCATCAGGGATATTGGTCTGTAATTTTCTTTTTTGGTGGGGTCTTTGCCTGGTTTTGGTATTAGGGTGATGTTGTCTTCATAGAATGAGTTTGGGAGTATTCCCTCCTCTTCTATTTTTTGGAAAACTTTAAGGAGAATGGGTATTGATATTCTCTGTATGTCTGATAAAATTCCGAGGTAAATTTTTCTGGCCCGGGGTTTTTTTTCTTGCATAGTTTTTTTATTACTGCGTCAATTTCTTTGCTGGTAATTGGTTTGTTTAGATTCTGTGTTTCTTCCTTAGTGAGTCTGGGAAGGTTGTGTTTTTCTAGGAAGTTGTCCATTTCTTCTAGGTTTTTTAGCTTCTTAGCATATAGGTTTTCATAGTAGTCTCTAATAATTCTTTGTAGTTCTGTTGGGTCTGTCGTGATGTTTCCTTTCTCGTTTCTGATTCTGTTGATGTGTGTTGATTCTCTTTTTCTCTTAATAAGTCTAGCTGGAGGCTTATCTATTTTGTTTATTCTCTCAAAGAACCAGCTCTTGGTTTCATTGATTTTTTCTATTGTTTTATTCTTCTCAATTTTGTTTATTTCTTCTCTGATCTTTATTATGTCCCTCCTTCTGCTGACTTTAGGCCTCATTTGTTCTTCTTTTTCCAATTTTGATAATTGTGATGTTAGACTATTCATTTGGGTTTGTTCTTCCTTCTTTAAATATGCCTGGATTGCTATATACTTTCCTCTTATGACTGCTTTCACTGCCTCCCACAGAAGTTGGGGCTTTGTGTTGTTGTTGTCATTTGTTTCCATATATTGCTGGATCTCCATTTTAATTTGGTCATTGATCCATTGATTATTTAGCAGCCTGTTGTTAAGCCTCCATGTGTTTGTGAGCCTTTTTGCTTTCTTTGCACAATTTATTTCTAGTTTTATCCCTTTGTGGTCTGAAAAGTTGGTTGGTAGGATTTCAATCTTTTTGAATTTACTGAGGCTCTTTTTGTGGCCTAGTATGTGGTCTATTCTGGAGATTGTTCCATGTGCACTTGAGAAGAATGTGTATCCTGTTGCTTTTGGGTGTAGAGTTCTATAGATATCTATTAGGTCCATCTGTTCTAATGTGTTGTTCAGTGCCTCTGTGTCCTTACTTATTTTCTGTCTGGTGTATCTCTCCTTTGTAGTGAATGGTGTGTTGAAGTCTCCTAAAATGAATGCATTGCATTCTATTTCCTCCTTTAGTTCTGTTAGTATTAGTTTCACATATGCTGGTGCTACTGTGTTGGGTGCATATATATTTATAGTGGTTATATCCTCTTGTTGGACTGAGCCCTTTATAATTATGTAATGTCCTTCTTTATCTCTTGTTACTTTCTTTGTTTTGAAGTCTATTTTGTCTGATACTAGTATTGCAACACCTGCTTTTTTCTCCCTATAGTTTGCATGAAATATCTTTTTCCATCCCTTGACTTTTAGTCTGTGCATGTCTTTGGGTTTGAGGTGAGTCTCTTGTAGGCAGCATATAGATGGGTCTTACTTTTTTATCCATTCTATTACTCTGTGTCTTGATTGGTGTATTCAGTCCATTTACATTTAGGGTGATTATTGAAAGATATGTACTTATTGCCATTGCAGGCTTTAAGTTTGTGGTTACCAAAGGATCAAGATTAGCTTCTTTACTATCTTACTGTCTAATTTAACTCACTTATTGAGCTATTATAAACACGGTCTGATGATTCTTTATTTCTCTCCCTTCTTATTCCTCCTCCTCCAATCTTCATATGTTGGGTGTTTTTTTCTGTGCTCTTTTTAGGAGTGTTCCCATCTAGAGCAGTCCCTCTAAGATACCCTGTAGAGGTGGTTTGTGGGAGGCAAATTCCCTCAACTTTTGCTTGTCTGGGAATTGTTTAATCTCTCCTTCATATTTAAATGATAATCGTGCTGGATACAGTATTCTTGGTCCAAGGCCCTTCTCTTTCATTGCATTAAATATATCATGCCATTCTCTTCTGGCCTGTAAGGTTTCTGTTGAGAAATCTGATGATAGCTTGATGGGTTTTCCTTTGTAGGTGACCTTTTTTTTTTTCTCTCTGGCTGCCTTTAATACTCCGTCCTTGTCTTTGATCTTTGCCATTTTAATTATTATGTGTCTTGTTGTTGCCCTGCTTGCGTCCCTTTTCATGGGAGTTCTGTGTGTTTCTGTGGTCTGAGAGGCCATTTCCTCCCCTAGTTTGGGGAAGTTTTCAGCAATCATTTCTTCAAAGACACTTTCTATCCCTTTTTCTCTCTCTTCTTCTGGTACTCCTATGATGTGAATATTGTTCCTTTTGGATTGGTCACACAGTTCTCTTAATATTCTTTCATCCCGGAGACCCTTTTTTTTTTCTTTCCTTCCTGGTTTCTTTTTTTTAAAATTTATTTATCTTTACTTTTTTTAAGAACATTATGTTTCCTAGGCTCTCCCCTACACCAAGTTCCCCCCAACAAACCCCATTACAGTCACTGTCCATCAGCATAGCAAGACACTGTAGAATCACTACTTGTCTTCTCTGTGTTGCAAAGCCCTCCCCTTTCTCCCACCCCCAACTTTATACATGCTAATGATAATACCGCCTTTTTTCTTCCCCACCCTTGTCCCTCCCTACCCTCCCATTCTCCCCAGTCTCTTTCCCTTTGGTAACTGTTAGTCCCTTCTTGGGTTCTGTGATTCTGCTGCTGTTTTGTTCCTTCAGTTTTCCTTTTGTTTTTATACT